>NW_019154095.1:33990110-34357610 GCF_002288905.1 Enhydra lutris kenyoni
TTTTTGGAAAAGCAAATTAAAAGAATAGCATATAGAAAAATATGTAAAGGGTAGTAAGAAATACAAATACATAAGATATTGAATAAATGTAAATGGACCAATCTTGTTACCTAAAGGATAAAGATTTTATGATTAGATTTTTAAAAATTATATGCTGTTTATAGCATGAAATATAATGATTCACGAAGTATAAAATTGAAAGAAAATAAAGGGATATACTAGTGGTATCAAGTGGTACTGTTAATATCAGATAAAGTATACCTTAAATAAAAAATCATTACTGAAGAAAATAATTTCATTTTGTAACCAAAATACTAATCCTTAACTAAATCATGTATATAAGACAGCCTTAAAATATTTAAAATAAAAACTGACAAAATCATGAAGAAAAATTGGGAAATCAATCATAGGGAAGAATTTTAACACGCTTTTCTCAAAATGATAAATCAAGCAGAAAAATAATTATTTCTTGCATAGAATAATACAAACTAGTTAACTAGCTTGATCGAATGGAGGTAGATAGATGATGATAGATTGATGATAGATAGATAGATGATAGGTAGATACATAGATAATCTAACAAGTAGCAAATGGACATTCTTTTCCAGCATACATATTCTATGTTTTCATTTCCTATGGAGTCATCATCAAGGTCAGGCGTAATGAACCAATGATACCATATCAACCATATTGCAATAAAATTAGAAATTGTTAACAAATATCCAGACCTCAACAAATAAAATTTGCTAACATATTTGGAAATAAAACAAGAAAAATTTTAAATCAGCCATGGGTCAAATTTAAAACTTTATAATAGATATTACAACCTTTTGAAATCTAAATGATAATTAAAAGGCTATGTATTAAAATTTGTAGTGTGCTTCTCCAACAAATGGTGATGGGAAAACCAGATACACACATACACCTGCAAAGAATGAATTGGGACCCTTAACATTACATCATGTACAAAAACTAACTCAAAATAGATTAAAGACCTAAATATAAATCCCCAAACTAAAAATTTCTAGAATAAAAAATAGGGAAGGGAAAAGCTTCATGACATTGGATTTGGCAATGATTTCTTAGATGTGACACCAAAAGCACAGACAACAAAAGCAAAAATAGAGAAGGGGACTACATCAAACTTAAAAACTTTTGCACAGCAATGGAAACAATCAACATAATGAAAAGGCAACCAATGGAATGGTAGAAAATATTTTCAAATCATACATCTGATAAAGGGTTAATATCCAAAATATTTAAAGAACTTCTGCAACTCAACAACAAAGAAACCTAAACAATCCAATTTAAGAATGAACAAATGACCTCAATAAACACTTTTCTAAGAAGACATACTGATGGCTAACAGGCACATGAAGAGATGCTCAGTATCAGTAATCATCAGGGAAATGCAAATCAAAACCACAATGAAATACCAACTTACATCCCCTAGGATGGCCACCATCAAAAAAAGGAAAAAAATTACATATTGATGAGGATGTAGAGGAATTGGAAATTTGCACATTGTTGGTAGGAACATAAAATGGTGCAGCTGCTGTGGGAAAATAGGTTCCTTAAAAAATTAAAAATAGAATTACCAGGGCGCCTGGGTGGCTCAGTGGGTTAAGCCTCTGCCTTCGGCTCAGGTCATGATCTCAGAGTCCTGGGATTGAGCCCCGCATCGGGCTCTCTGCTCTCTAGGGGAGCCTGCTTCCTCCTCTCTCTCTGCCTGCCTCTCTGCCTGCTTGTGATCTCTCTGTCAAATAAATAAATAAAATCTTAAAAAAAAATAGAATTACCATAAGATCCAACAATCCCATTTCTGGGTATTTATACTCCCAAATTGAAAACAGGATCTTGAAGAGATGTTTGCACACCCATGTTCACTGCAGCATTATTCACAAGAGCCAAGAGGTGGAAGCAAACTACATGTCCATCAGTGAATGAATGGATAAAGAACATGTAGCATATACACATAATGAAATACTCTTCTGCCTTAAAAAGAAGGAAATTCTATCATATAATACAACATGGATGAACCTTGAGAATATCATGCTAAGTGAAACAGGCCAGTCACAAAAAGACAGGTACTGAATATTCCACTTATATAGGCTATCTACAGCCGTCAAATTCTTAGCAATAAAAAGGAGAATGATAATTGCCAGGGACTGAGGGAGAGAAAAAAATGGAGTTATTGATCAATGGACAGAGTTTCAGTTTTGCAAGATGAAAAAATTCTAGAGCTCTGTTGTATGACAATGTGCTTCTAGTTAACATTGTATGTACTGGATGGTACATTGAAAAATGGTTATATTGGTGAATTTTATGTTTGTGATCACAATAAAAAATTAATTACAGTAAACATAAAAATCAGTACAAACAGTGAATTTCTAACCTTATATGCATATACAGAAATAGATAAAAATCAATTAAAAATTCATGAGTTAATTGCTCAGTTTATCAAATTAAAGAAATAATAGTAAAGTAATATAAATCTAAAGAGATTTCACATCATGTTTGTTATCTCCCAGTGTACTTGACTGGAACAGGAAACCAGAACACCAATCCAGAGTCTACTTTACTCAATAGCTAAGTTTTTGTTATTTTGAAAAATAGCAAAAATGCCCTCTACCAAATGGATTGTTAGCCTGAAGAGAGAAGAGACATGGGAGTAACATTTGAGTAGAACTGAGGAGTAGGGCAGTTAGGTTAAGATGAAGAAGCTGGAGGAGAATAAGCAAAGCTTTCTTTAAGATTTGCTGTTCAAAAAGTGGTCCCCAAGCTATGTGTAGAAGAATGAAACTCGACCATTCTCTTAAACCATACACAAAGATAAACTCGAAATGGATAAAAGACCTCAACATGAGGCAGGAATCCATCATAATCCTAGAGGAGAACATAGGCAGTAAGCTCTTCGACATCAGCCACAGCAACTTCTTTCAAGATATGTCCCCAAAGGCAAAGGAAACAAAAGTGAAAATGAACTTTTGGGAATTCAAAAGATCAAAAGCTTCTGCACAGCAAAGAAAACAGTCAACAAAACAAAGAGGCAACCCACAGGATGGGAGAAGATATTCGCAAATGACAATACAGACAAAGGGCTGATCTCCAGGATCTATAAAGAACTCCTCAAACTCAACACACACAAAACAGATAATCATGTCAAAAAATGGGCTGAAGACACTTCTCCAATAAAGACATACAAATGGCTAACAGACACATGAAAAAATGTTCATCATCACTAGCCATCAGGGAGATTCAAATCAAAACCACATTGAGATACCACCTTACACCAGTTAGAATGGCCAAAAATAACAAGACAATAAACAACAAGTAGTGGAGAGGATGTGGAGAAAGGGGAATCCACTTACACTGTTGGTGGGAATGCAAGTTGATACAGTCACTTTGGAAAACAGTGTGGAGATTCCTTAAGAAATTAAAAATAGAGTTACCCTATGACCCTGCAATTTCACTACTGGGTATTTACCCCAAAGATACAGATGGAGTGAAAAGAAGGGCCATCTGTTCCCCAGTGTTCATAGCAGCAATGGCCACAGTCACCAAACTGTGGAAAGAACCAGGATGCCCTTCAACAGATGAATGGATAAGGAAGATGTGGTCCATATATACTATGGAGTATTATGCCTCCATCAGAAAGGATGAATACCCAACTTTTGTATCAGCATGGATGGGACTGGTAGAGATTACACTGAGTGAAATATGTCAAGCAGAGAGAGTCAATTGTCATATGGTTTTGCTTATTTGTGGAGCATAAGGAATAACACGAAGGACATGGGGAGAGAAGGGAGTTGGGGGAAATTGGAGGGGGAGACAACCCATGAGAGACTGTGGACTCTAAAAAACAATCTGATGGTTTTGGAGGGGCAGGGGCTGGGAGATCAGACCCTTTTCTTTCTCTTTTTTGTAAGTCTCCTTTCTTGAGCACTCTTTCTCAGGATTGGGCCCAGAGCCCTACCAGAGGTTGCTGGAAGTTGGCCCCCAGACGCTCTGCTGCCCCTCCTTCCTCTGCTGGCTCCTTGCTTTCCTCAGGGGTGCTCCTTCCCTTCCCTTGGGCTCCTCCCCAGAGTCCTCCCCCCACCCCCACCCCCAGCTCAAGTCTCAGGTCACAAGCGCACGACTTACAAGAAGCCAACAAGCCATAAGAGGGGTCTGGGGTGTCTCTGGGTCCGTATCTTGGTTTTCTCTTTCTGGACCACCATGGGGAGAGTTGTGGGTTCTTGTTTCTGTCCCCTGGCAGCCCTCCTCCAGGCTGGGCCACCCAGGGTTGCGCTCCCTGCAGTCCTACTTCCCGACGGGGCTACAGTGGATGTTCTCAGACATCTGTCCCATCGTTTAAATAAAATGCCCCCGTGTTTGTCTTGAAGGCTCTGGGGTTGCCCCTGCCTCTCCGCTGCATAGCCACCAAGTCTCTGCAAGCCTACCTCTCATTTCTTTGTCTAAGAAACTTTTGACCCCACCCCACGCCCACTTTTTAGGCATCATCTACCATAGAGAAAAAATTCCGTTTCATGATTTGGCTCCTCCTGGGTGCTTTGGGGCTAGCGCCTGTGTTACAGCCAGCTCTGTGACAAGCCTGTGTTTTCTACATCAATTAAATCCCTGCACGTCCATTTGCCACCAAAAAAAAAAAAAAACCAAAAAAACAAAACAAAAACAAAAACAAAAACAAAAAACACTGCCTGGTGGTGGGTGTTATTGAGGGCACGTATTGCATGGAGCACTGGGTGTGATGCATAAACAATGAATTCTGGCACACAAAAGAAATTTAAAAAATAAATAAAAATTAAAAAAAATAAAAACAGCATTTGTGACACACACACACACACACACACACACACACAAAAGTGGTCCCCAAAAGAGCAATATCTACGTTACTTGAAAGTGGGTTCCAACCCAGAACTCCTGGCTCAGAATCAGCATTTTAGTGAGATCTGTAAGTAATCCATACATTCAAGCTTGGATTTATATATACACATACGTGTGTGTGTATGTGTGTGTGTGTGTGTAAATACATATATGTATATATATATAGCATATATACATATATGTATTTGTAAAATATATATATAATATATACATATATGTAATATGTGTCCATATAGACATATATACATATACATAAATACACACATAGATTACGTGTATTACAATATATGTATGTGTAATGTGTAATATATATTTAATATATATTAAATACCCTCATATTCACATACATACATATGCATACATATGTAACTACACCCACATACATAGTGGCTTCTGGAAAATTTGAAGATTTGGTTTTAATGAAAACTGCCTCCTTCAACATCTAGCTATTTGGCATATTAAATCCTATTTAAGACCTACGGTACATTCCAAACACCTCTAATGAACTATAAAATCCTCGAGCTGAGTACTTTCAAACTGTAAAGGAGTTAATGGAGGTTGGAGTTCAGTGAAGTTGGTGTGTAGTTTCCTGGAGGGACAATAACCCACACCTCAAAGCCATGAGTTGTTTCTTCCATGCCAGAAGACAAAAGAGTGCAACATCGACAAGTAATGTTAACATCAGTTTCTCAATTAGATTGGCATGCTTTGGGAGTCCTGAAAATTGAGGACGGGGTGGGGGGGGACAGTGAGAGGCAGGAGGCTGCTGGGGATGGGAGGGAGAGGGAGAGAAGGCTATAACACTAATGACGTTTGAAAGAATACAGGATGAGTCTAGCCACTGTGTGCTGGAAAAAAAGGTGCCTGAGCAGCTAATGCTAAGTTCAGACTAAACTAACTGCAAGTCCCGTGGGGACATCACAAGGTAAACCTGATCGTCTCTGTCATTTACAATCATTATCAGGCAGGCTGCTTCTGTAATTTTACTGGGGAGCCAATTAACAGATCCTTGAAACTAGGGGGAAATGTCCCAGCCCTCCTCTTGCTTTTGAAAAGGAGAAAAGTATCTTTTGTACTGCTGTCTCCTGACTGTTTCTGGGAAAGACAAGAAAGGGAGGTGACGTCAGACAATGCAGGGACTCCTCAGGTCAGGGGACTGGTTGAAGTCAGACTTCTCTCTGCCTTAATGTACTCTTTTCGGTAGCAACCTAAATCAGCCTCTGGATAGCCCAGTGAGCCTTGTTTCTTTCTTTTTTTGAGATATGAAAATGCTAACTACCTTTCACTCTTTCTTGCTTTCAAGGAAATATCTTAGCAGCATTTCATCTTGCAAGAAATCAAGGAAAGGCTGGCTGATGGCACTGGGAAGAAGGCAGTAAAGAAAGGCCACTCAAATTTATTATTCAATCCCATCTTTCCCTTGTAGCATCCTGGCTCTTGCCCTCCTGTCGCAGACAGACTTTTTCACTGGCCCACTACATTCACTACTTTATTTCCACACCTCTGATTACATTACTTAAGCTACCCCAACCTGGCTGTCATCTCCATTATTCTACTAAAAATACTCTTTCAAGATCACTAATTACACTTCAGTCACTCAATATAGAAGAATTAGAACAGTTAATCGGCACAGGCATCTCCCCTTCCAACCTGAAACATTGTCTTCTCTTGATTTCCATGGTACAACAATCTCCAATTTTCCTTTTCCTTTTTTGAATATGCATTCTCATATCACCTTCAGCTCTCCTTTTATACAACACAATTAGATATTAGCATTTCTCAAAGCTTGATTATGGACCTCCTTCTTTTTTACTCTCAGGGATCACTGGGTAATCCAAACAATTAAAGAAAACTGGAGAGTGTATACCTGAAATTAAAAGAACAGGAACAACTTATCTCTAGTCATTATTTCCATGTAAGAATGTGGGCCCAGTTTTTCCAGAGAAATTGAGAATTCTGATTTTTATATAAAAATATTATGCTTTTTAATTTTTTATAGTTATGATAGGGTAGCTGCAGTAGACCAACCCTCACTCCAAAGGAAAAAAATTTTAAACTGTATAAAAATTGTTTTGAAATTATCTGTTTGAAGTAATCGTAAAGCAACACAGTAAGTAAGATCTTGAAAGGCTAAGATCCAAGAGAAAAGAACACTGAGTGAACTTACTAGTCTCTGCTGTTTCTCCCCTACTAATTGGCACCAAGTGGGAGGTCAAGTTGAATTTTAAAGCTAAGAGCTCTCAGAGGTCTGATAGGGCTGGGAGGAAGAAAAGTGGAGTTGATTTTTGTCAAGGCAGCTAGGAATTAGGAGGACTACATTTGGAAGAAAGAGAATTGGAGAACTGTGAGCATGAATTTCTGTGCTTTCTTTTTTCCATGAGGATATTGTAGGGGCCTACTTAGCCAGAGCAACTCCATCTCAGTTAAACAGCCATTTTGTTGTTTGTGCAGTAAAACTTAAACTGAGCCCCCTTGCCCCCCGAGGAAGAACTTACTTAAAAGCAAGTCTGGGAAACCAGTAAAATATGGTCGACCAGTCCCTGATAACAGAGCCCAAATACAAGGACGGGTCAGGTCAGGTGGAGATAACAGAGCCCAAATACAAGGACGAGTCAGGCCCCGTGGAGACAATCTCATTGGCCAGGCTCAACCACATGGCCTTTGCTCTATAAAAGCTAGTCTGTTGCTCTCTCCGTAAGAGACGGCCCAGGCCGGTCGGTTTGATTCTTGGTGCTGGCACGAAATAAAGCTTTGCTTGACCTTTGCTTTGTATCAGTCTCACTCCTTTGATCACGGACCCCATCAGATATTATTTATTCCTAACATTTTCAATGTAAGAGGCTGAGAAGCCAGGAAGAAAAGACCAGTTAAGAAGCTAAAAAGCTAAGCAGAGTTTTGCCAGTCTCAACATGCTGGGGAGGGAGAAGTTGGCATTCAAGGCCTGGCAAGGGAATGATCCCAGGTAAACATCCTTTCAATTGATGTTCTTTAAATGTCCTACTTGAGGATTACTTCAAACTAGAAATAGAATAGCTCTCACAAAGCCTGAAGTCAGCTTCTGTGCTTCCCATTCCCTGATTGTATCAAGGTGATCAATCCCTCCTGTAACTACCTGTAAGTAATAAAATGAATAAACACTCTCTGCTGAAAGTTAGCATTATTCAGAGTTTCTACACAGTAGTCAGCACTCTATAAAAATGATTGGAGTCAGTTTTACCTTTGCCTTAATTTATGTTTTTCTTTAGCAACCTAAATTAGCTTCTAGATGGGCCCTCAAGTGTGGTTCCTTCTAGTTGCTGAGATATGGCAACGTTGATAGTGTCTTTCATTTCCTTTTTGCCCTTAAGAAATAAATAAGTAAAATAATTACCATGAATGACAATAGACTCAAATGACCAAAAACCAGGAGAAAAGAAACAGACAATGGAGACAACCTATAGATGATCTAGAGCTAATACAGTAGACTTACTTTAACTGTGATTAACATGCTTAAAAAATTGGGTGATAGTAAGGTGTCCAGTGGCAGTGAGGAGGGGTGACTCTAGTATCACACGTAAAGGGATTTTACCTGCTTTTTAGCCACCAAGAAGACAGATCAGGAAGCTATTGCAAGGATGTTCCAAAGGGATGCTGGGCTGCTTCAGTGCCCAGGTCAGCTGGACAAAGTGGAGCACCATGGCAGAAAAGAGGCCTGGAAAGGGGCCTCCACAGATGCCAGATGGAAGATCACTATCCATTTGTGGGTATACAGGTTCATTGTATGGCCCTGAGCCAGCTCCATAAGGCACTGAACAAAATCAGAGACAACCAGAAGTCCCTTGATGATGTCAGCAAAGACTGGAGACAGAGTAATAGTGACACTGAGAGCCTCAAGTACATGAAGCATGCTGTGATGTGGCAAAGCCAGATCACTACAGCTTCAGAGATCCCCAAGAACATCTCAGAACCCCAAATTGTGAGGGAAACCCAGGACCTCATTGTACTAGGGACATTCCTGCAGGCCCACTGAGAGCTGGTGGACCTGGAGTGCTCATTCCCAAGAAGGACTGATGTATAAGCCATCCCACATGGACAGAGGGAACATGCACAGCATGACTCTTATCCATGGCTACTTTGGGAGCATGCAGGGCCTCTCAGATGAGCTGGCCAAGCGATGTGGATGGTGCTGCAGAGTTTGCTGGTCATTGTCTCCTGTGACCCCCGCTGCTGGTCTCAGTTTTCAGGATCAGAAAAAAGGAAGAAATTGACCAATGTGTATCTGACCAAAAAAAGCAAACTAGCTTGGTTTCTCCCCAGAGGCCCAAGAATTGCAAGGAGAAAATGGTTGCCATCTTGGATGGAACCATGAATACTAGAATTGGGGCCACACAGGCAGACCCCAGAGATTCCAACAAGATGTGGTTTCTCTGCCACCCAGAAATCATAAGTAAGTATGTCCTGGATAACCCATCATCGCCAAAATCCTGATAGTTGAGTGTTTTCCTGACCATTATGAGATTTTCAGAAACCATCTGAAAATGTACCACCAGGCTCTGAGAAAATGGATGCAGGAGCTTGAGTCAGAAGATCTAGATGCAAAAGAGGTCATGAGCCTGTGGTTGACATAGCTCTCAAACACGTACACAAGCACAGAGATGACTGGGAATGTGGAATTGCCTCAAAAGTAGATATCCATCCCCTGGAAACTTTACTTTCTCTAAAATAGTCTCTGATCTTCTCCACAGGTAGATGTCAATTCTCACTTCAGACATTATTACCTGGCTGCAAAAAGCACTTGAAACAGAAAAGAAAGACTGGGTAAAACATGCTGAGCCTGAAGCTTGACTAAAGTGGGTACCAGCAGGTAACACTCCCTTCTACATGTTGGAACAAATTTTTGAAGTTGCTGCTCGGATAAGTGAAAACAAAGGTTTGTGACACAAACTGGTCTGTGTCTTCAGTAAATGAATTCTTTTTTAAGTAGATGCAAAGAAGAAGTTCAGTTTTATAAAGAAGAGCTGAGAAGTCGACAATGCCCACACTAGGTTCAATATATGATAACCATCAACTGTAAGAGTTTTGAAGAATTTATAGTTGGTTTAAAAAGGGAGTATTTTAAAAAAATGAAATAGAAGAGGGTATATCCCTGAGCCAACCAAACATGAATGGGATTTCAGACACTGCAAAGGAGGGCTGCAGCAGCCTGCTGGGGGAGATCTTCCTGGACCTGGAGCAACATCTCAATGAGTTGATGACTAAGAACTGGCTGTTAGCATCAAACACTGTAAAAATCCCCTGTCTCACTCTGGAAGAATATTTCAATGATTTTGCCAAAGTCAAAAAGCCATATAAAAAGAAGAGGATGGCAAGTGGACCTGTGGGCCATCATGCAGAAGGGCATTTCATTCTAGAGCACAGAGAGGTTCTGAGGGGATGGTCAGGGAGGCTAAGCAATTCCACTTCTTGTTCCAGGAGCTGGCTTGTGGATTTGGTGAAGATATAGGTGGACATGGTGACATTATCATTGCCGCTGCAGAAGTTATTAAGATTACTGACCCTTCCCTGCTCTATGTGGACATCTCACTGATCAGCAAACAGCCAGACTTTAGGGATGACCACATCAGCATGCTCCTAGCTGTGTGAAGGGACACTGGCCCAGCAGGACACAAAGCAGACTATGATCAAGACTCTGGAATAGGGCCCAATGCAGGTAAATCTAAACTACATGCCTATCTTCAAGGAAATCGTAGTTGCTAGTATGAATATGGCAGAGCTTTTCAAATAACCTGTCAGTTTTCAGCTTTATGTACATTATTTGCTCTCATCAAACCTACCCTCATAAGTATATTAAAGCAAAAGTGACTCTTGAGGGGTCACACTAGATGTTTCAGTCCCTTGTACCTATCTCTTGAAGGGCTAAGCATGTTTGTGAGGTACCCTCACACAAGGCTTCTTGAAGAAAGCATTACACTGCTGGTTGTGATTCTTCAAGTTCTCTCATTTTTGTTGTAAACACTTTTCTGAGGCATAATTCTGATGTCAAATGCCTATTTATGGAAGATTGTTTATCACAGTGGTGAGAAGGTGTGTGGAGGGGGAAGAATCCTGTCTTCATTCACCCCTTGGTCTTTACTCATTTCTGCATTAAGACTTCTAAAACTCTGCTGCTTAATAAATGAGGCTGAAGTCCTGCAGAGAAATAAAAAGGAAAAGAAAAGAAAAAGAAAAATTAGGTGACAAGATGGAGAAAGTTACCAAAAAGTGATGATCCATCAAAAAAATTTTAAGGAATAATAACTTTTTTCCCCAGCTTTATTGAGGTATATTTGATATATAAGTAAGTTTAAAGTGTACATAGATAAATGTATGTATAACAAAATGATTACCATAATACGGTTAGCACACACTTTAATATTCATAATATAGTATTGTTAACTATAGTCACCATGTTGTATGTTAGATTTCCCAGGACTTATACTTTGTACGCTTTGACCACAATCACCCATTTCTCCCACATCCAGCCCCTGGAAACCACCTTGTTTCTCCTTGTTTTATGCATAGAAATGAGATTATATAGTATTTGTCTTTGTGCAACTTACTTCATTTAGCATAATGCCCTCAAGTGTCATATATGCTGTTACAAATGGCAGGATTTCCTTTCTTTTTTATGACCAAATAATATGCCATTGTATCTATGTTCCACATTTTCTTTACCTCTCATCTGTTGATGGGCACTTAGGTTGTTTCCATGTCTTGGCTCCCATAAATAATGCTGCAACAAACATGAGGGGGGTACAAATATCTCTCTACTAATCACTAATCCCTAATAAGATAGTGATTTCATTTCCTCTGGGTCTATGACCAGAATTGAGATTGCTGAATCATGTGGTATTCCATTTTTAAATAGAACTTTTCTATTTTGGGGAACCTCCATACTGCTTTCCATCATGGCTGTGCCAATTTACATCCTTTTATGGTTCCATACAAATGTTAGGATTGTTTGTTCTATTTCTGTGAAAAATGCTGTTGGAAATCTGATAGAGATTTCATTGAACTTTTAGATGGCTTTGGTTAGTATGGAAATTTTAACAATATTAATTCTTTCTACCCATGAATACAGGTTATCTTTTCACTTACTCATGTCTTCTACAATTTCTTTCATCAGTGTCTCAGAGTCTTCACTCCACTTTTTGATGCTATTGCTTATGGAATTGTTTTCTTCACTTCTCTTACAGATATTAAATTGTTGGTGCATAGAAATGCAAAAGTTTTTTTTTCCTTATTGATTTTATAACCTACAATTTTACTGAATTTATTAACTTTAAAAGTTTTTTTAGCAGAGTCTTTAGGGATTTCTACATATCAGGTCATGTTGTCTGCATAGAGAGACAGTTTTACTTCTTCTTTTCCTATTTGGATGCCTTTTATTTCTTTTGTTTGCCTAATTGATATGGCTAGGACTTCCAGTACTATATTGAATAGAAATGGTGAGCATGTGCATCCTTGACTTTTTCTGATCTTAGAGGAAAAACTTCCAGTTTTTTGCCATTAGGTCTGATGTATGTTATGGACCTTTCATATATAGCTTTTATTACAGTAAGGTAATTTTCTTCTATTCTTAGGGGTTTTTTTTATAGTTTTTATCATGAAAGGATGTTGACTTTTGTCAAATGCTTTTTTGCATCTACAGAGATGATCTTGTGGTTTTACTCCCTTATTCTGTTAATGTAGTGTATCACATTAATTGATTTGTATGTGCTAAACCATCCTTGCATTCCAGGATAAAACCACTTAGTTATGTTGTGTGATGCTTTAAATGTGCTGTTGAATTTGGTTGACTAGTATTTTGATGAGGATTTTTGTATCGATGTTCATCAGAGATACTGGCCTATAGTTTTTTTTTTTTTATAGTGTCTTTTAAATCTGACTTTGACATAAGGTAATATGGGCCCCAACAAACAGGTTTGGAAGATTTCTGTACTCTTTGGTTCTTTGGAAGACATTGAGAAGGATTGACATTATTTTTTTTTCTTTTTGTTTTTTTGTATGTTTTTATTGTTGTTGTTTGGGAGGCTTGGGGCTTCTTTTTTTTTTTTTTTTTTTTGCTTTTTCTTTGTTTGTTTTGGGGGTTTTGTTGTTGTTATTGTGTTGGTATTCATTCTTTAAGTGTATTGGAGAATTCACCAGTGAAGTCATCTGGTCCTAGGCATTTCTTTGTTTTGGGAGCATTTTGATTACTGATTCAATCTCCCCACCAGTTTTAGGTCTCTTCAGATTTTCTATATCTTTACGACTCAGTCTTAGTAAGTTGTATGCTTCTAGGAATTTATCCATTTCTTCTAGGTTATCTGTACCACATCATCTTGCATGTCAAAATGTTTTTCTGTAATAATTTTCCTTGTTCTAGATGTACATCTTAAGAAATTCTTTTTTTTTTTAAGAAATTCTTTTAGGAAATGTATGGTGATAAACTCTCATAGTTTTTATCTCTTTGTAAATATATCTCATCTTCATTATGGAAGAACATTTCTTAAGTATAAAATTTGTTATTGAAAGTTACTTTCTCTCAATACTTTAAAGTTATTATTCCATTGTCTTCTGGCTTACACTGTTATTTTTAAGGAGGGTGATGTAATTCTAAATGTCTGCTCTTAATGTCTTTTTGAAGACCTTTTATATGTCTTTCTTTATCATATTATGGCCCCAGATATAAGTTGCTTTTTTTATATCTCCTGGAATACATTGTTCTAGTGGGATTTTTCTTTGTAATAGGAAATTTAGAGCCATTGTTTCTTTAGATATTACCCCTTTTTAACATTGTTACCTATTTCTGGCACTCTGATTGGGTATACTTAGACATGTTTTCTATATATTGTGTCTTTCATAACATCCATATTTTTATCATTCTGTGCAGGACCACAAGTAGTTCTTTGACTGCATTGTTCACTTTGCTAATTGTCTGTTCAGCTCTTAATAATCTCTATTTAATTCTTCTACTTGGATTTTAAAAATTCCAGCTATTAAATGTTTAATTTCTAAACATGTTATTTGTATTCTTTTTTAATAAATATTTTATTTATTTATTTATTTATTTGGGAGAGAGAGAGAGAGAGCACAAGCAGGGGGAGGGGCAGAGGGAGAAGCAGGCTCCCACTGAGCAGGGAGCCTGATGTAGGGCTTGATTCCAGGACCCTGGGATCATGACCCGAGCCATAGGCAGATGCTTAAATAACTGAGCCTCCCAATTGTATTCTTTTTCAATTCTGTGCATTTAATTTTGACAGTATCTTTTTGAATGTGTGTATTTGTGGTTGTATCCTTTAATGTGTGGTTAACATTTTGTATATAAATGCCTGACAATTCCAACATTTCAGTTCTTAGAACTCTTTTTTTTTTGTTTGTTTGTTTGTTTGTTTCTGTTGACTTTCATCATTATCTGAATTCTCTGGGCTTGCTGATATTTCATTCAAGCTTATTGATCTTAATCTGTGGAATTACTTGGATCTACTTGTGAAAATTACTTCCAGAAAGCATTTGCTTCTACCATTGCCACAATTCAGAGGGCACCACTGACTGGAATCACTTCAATACTACCACTGCCTCTTCTCTCCCAACACACACACACACACACACACACACAGACACACACACACACCCTACATTCAGTGCATAATTCCAAGCTCAACTTTCTACTTCCTGATGGTAACTTTATGACAGTCTTCTACCTAGGTCAACTACTTGGGTCTAATAAATTGCTGCATCCCTGAACATAGCATGTAGATTTTTATTTGTTTGTATGTTTGTTTTCCTGTTTTAAGGTGTTGGCTATAGAAAATTCCTCTACCTCTTATGCAGCCAGCAGTGCCTCAAAGCACATTTCCTGTGCAAGCTAATTTATTTTTCCATGAAAGAGCCCTTCAAGAATATCTATCAACTATAACAACAAAACCAAAAGTTCTAGTTTATTTTGACTAGAAAGTAAATGATATGTTTTCATGATTGATTCTGATAAACTCTAGCCAAAATCAGTGCTGTGTAGGAGCCAGGTAAAAGTATGACACAGGGATGGTATAGGTGGAGGATATATAATCAATGCACAGAAGTCAGTTGCATTTCTATACACCAACAACAAGACAGTAGAAGAGAAATTAAGGAGCCAATCCCATTTATAATTGTACCCTAAACCATAAGATACCTAGGAATAAACCTAACTAAAGGTATAGTTTTCTGTACTCAGAAAACTATAAAGTACTCATGAAAGAAATTGAAGAAAACACAAAGAAATGGAAAAATGTTCCATGCTCATGGATTGGAAGAACAAATATTGTGAAAATGTCTATGCTACTAAAGCAATCTACATGTTTAATGCAATCCCTATCAAACCATTCATTTTTTTCAAAGACATGGAACAAATAATCCTAAAATTTATATGAAACCAGAAAAGACCTCGAATAGCCAGAGGACTGTTGAAAAAGAAAGCCAAAGACTTCAAGCTCTATTACAAAGCTGTCATCATCAAGACAGTATGGTACTGGCACAAGACAGTATGGTACTGATCCACAGATCAATGGAACATAAAAGAAAGCCCAGAAATAGACCCTCAATTCTATGGTCAACTAATCTTCAAGCAGGAAAGAATGTCCAATGGGCAAAAATGAACTATGGGGACTTCATCAAGATCCAAAGCTTCTGCACAGCAAAGGAAACAGTTAACAAAACCAAAAGACAACTGACAGTATAGGAGAAGATATTTGCAAACAACATATCTGATAAAGAGCTAGTATCCAAAATCGATAAAGAACTTATCAAACTCAATGCCAAAAGAACAAATAATCCAATCAGGAAATGGACAGAGGACATGAACAGACATCTCTGCAAAGAAGACATCCAGATGGCCAACAGACACATAAAAAAAGTGCTCAACATCACTCAGCATCAAGGAAATACCAATCAAAACCACAGTGAGACACAACCTCACACCCGTCAGAATGGCTAAAATTAACAAGTCAGGGAATGACAGATGCTCACGAGGATGCGGAGAAAGGGGAACCCTCCTACACTGTTGGTGGGAATGCAAGCTGGTGCAACCACTGGAAAACAGCATGGAAGTTCCTCAAAAAGTTGAAAATAGAGCTACCTTATGACCCAGCAATTGCACTACTGGGATTTACCCTAAAGATACAAATGTAGTGATCTGAAGGGGCAAGCTCACCTGAATGTTTATGGTTGCGATGTCCACAATAGCCAAACTATGGAAAGAACCTAGATGTCCATCAACAGATGAATGGATAAAGATGATGTGGGATATATATATATACAATGGGATACTATGCAGCCATCAAAAGAAATTAAATCTTGCCATTTGCGATGATGTGGATGGAACTAGAGGGTATTATGCTTAGCGAAATAAGTCAGTCAGAGAAAGACAATTATCATATGATCTCCCTGATATGAGGAAGTTGAGAGACAACAAGAGGGGTTTGGGGGGTAGGAAAGGAATGAATGAAACAAGATGGGATTGAGAAGGAGACAAACCATAAGAGACTCTTAATCTCACAAAACAAACTGAGGGTTGCCAGGGGTAGGGGGTCAGGGAGAGGGTGGTTGGGTTATGGACATTGGGGAAGGTATGTGCTATGGTGAGTGCTGTGAAGTGTAAACCTGGCGATTCACAGACCTATACTCCTGGGGCTAATAATATATTATATGTTAATAAAAACTATTTTTTTAAGTGACTTAAGATTATCTATTACAGAACTTAAGAAACCAGACTTCCAGTTCCTACTATATGGCTCTCCTCTGGGACCACATTGTTGGTCTCCTACCATGACTTGAGTAGGACTGGTATTGGAAGAGCAAACTAGTGCCTTTGCAACCAGTAATAAGACCAAGCTCATGTGCCACCCTATATCTTGCTGTCTTTAACCACAGCAGGAACTATTCCATTAATTATTTTAGATTTTTTTTATTGTGTTATCTTAGTCACCATACAATATATCATTAGTTTTTGATGTAGAGTTCCAAGATTCATTGTTTACATATAACACCCACTGCTCCACGCAATACATGCCCTCCTTAATACCCACCATTATTTTAAATTTTTGTTATCCTGGCTTCTGACCTTGAAATAAGTTTAACTTTGATAGTAAAGCTAGAAAACACATGATTGATAAGCCCTGGGCTTTCCTAAAGGGACAAGAGACTTGATCAGATGAAGAGGAAGAAACTCTGACTTCTATGGAGCCTGTGTAGCTGTGTAGTTCGAACTTTGATTTAAAAGTCACCACTGAAAGCATCCACAAGTAACCTACACTGAAACAGACTGTCTTTTTACAAAATGTCAATACTTTGTTAACTCCTACTGGCATTTGAAATCATGGATCTAACACTGTCTAAAACGTAGATTACAGACACTCAAAATCATATTGGATGTTGTCTGTATGGAGGGAGCAGAGCCCTCGATCACCAACATTGTCAGTAGTTACATCATTGTTAAATTCTAAATAAGTCTAGAAGGCTGCATCACATAGTATGATGGAAGGAGAACAGGGTTACTTAAGGTAATGACTGTTTACCAACCACCATGAAAGTGTTATATCAAACAGTATTGCCATATATGCATACTAGTCATATATCAGCTCTGGTTCTAAGAAATCTAAGGTACTTGCCATTCATTTAGGACAAAATTTTCCATTCTGTTAAAGACTAGACCAGTTCTTCTGAGAAGCTTTTCTAGAAATCCCTATTACCTTCCAGATGAGATGTGTGATATTTATTCCATCATATAACAGATTTTTTTGAGAGCCCTCATTATATAATTTTTTAAATCAAAGTGATTCTTCCTACTTGATTTATTTCCTTACTCCTAGTTCTTTCTTCAATTCATCCTGACTAGTCTTCCTACCAGATAATATTGTAGAAATAATTCTTATCAAGTTCATCAGTGCCCTGCATGTTGTTCAATGCAGGGGCTAACTTGCTGTTCTCATTTCACTTGCTCTCTCAGCAGCATTGTACATAGATTATCATTGTCTCTTTCTGAAAACCCCTTCTTCACTTCCCTTTCATGATACCTCACTCTCTGGGCTTTCTTCCTTTTCCACTGGTCATTCTTTCCAGGCATACTGAATAGATCCCTTTATCTACCCCTTAATGTTGGAAAGTTACAGAGCTCAGACCTAAACTGCTTCATCTTCTCTGTTTATTACCTTCCTTAGTGACTTCATTTAAGTCTATAACTTTAGAGATCTCTAAATGTTATATATTTTAAAATTCATATCTTCAGCCCTTATATAATCCTTGAGTTCTGTGCATCTATTAATTTCAACACCAGGATATCTGATAGTGTATGAAATTTAATATGGCCATGAAAAAACTATTTATTCTACCATTCCCTTGGCCCCAATCTTTTCCTCCTCTGTGGAACTGCATCTCAGTCAACTCCCCTCATATGTACCCAGTTGCTCAGATCAAAAGAAGAAGGCCCTATCCTCTCTTTTCCTCGGTCCACATCCATTCTTTCAGCATGTTCTGTCACTTCTACCTCTCAAACATATCTTGGTTTCATCTACTCATTGCCCCCCGCCACTGCTACCGCCTAATTCCCCCCTAGTTCATAATTTCACAATGGGACTCTTTCCTGGCCTCCTAAGAAATTTTAAGTTTTAAGTCAATTTGCTTTAAGTAAGATTTTTTAAAAGACCCATTGCCCCATTTGCTATTGTATTCTCAACATCTAAACTAGTGCTTCCTACACATTAGGTGCTGAATGGATATTAGATAAATAAATTAATAATAAACATGGGATTTTATTACCAAAGGGACTTTTCATAGCTTTACAAATACTACTTAATTCACAAATAAATTTATAATTTGTTGTCAGATCATGCGTCCTGAAGTTTCAACCACTAAAGTCATGAACAAAAGGAGTTCAGAAGAATGGCAGCTCATTGTTTTATTACTATCAAAGATACCCTGTGTTGGGGCACCTGGGTGGCTCGGTCAGTTAAGTGTCCAACTCTTGATTTTGGCTCAGGTCATGATCTCAGGGTCATAAGATTGAGTTCTATAGCAGGTTCCATGCTGAGTAGAGAGTCTGCTTGAGGTTCTCTCCCTCTCCCTCTGCCTGCCCCCACTGGTGTGTTCACTCTCTCTCCCTTTATCTCTCTCTAAAATAAATAAATAAGTCTTTAAAAAAAAAAAAAGGATACTTTGTGTCTGGACATCTTCACACATGGGGTTCTGATCTGAGACCCAGAGGAAATCTTCCTAGCTTGCTGCACAGAGTTAGTACTCCAGGAAGTCTGGAAAGAATTGTTCTTTTTGAAAATATTCTTCAGGAATTATGTCCTTTCTTAATCCATGCATTTAAAGTAGATTATTAAAAGTTCCACAGTTAATAGAACCTGCCACTTACTTAAGCCACTCTAACATTTCCCAAATGCCCTTCTCACCACAATCTCATTTTATTCTTGCCTTTTAATAACCCACCAAACAAAATAACCTAATAAATGCTCATTAGGCAGATGGTGTCTTCCTACTGGGGTGAAAGAAAGTCTGAGCAACAGTCTTGTGTAAAATGCAGGAAGAAGAAAAGAATCTGGTTTTAAAGGTAGAGAGGCCAGGCTCTAGTGCAGGCTCTGCTGATTTGTCAGGGATGAATTTGGAGAAGTAGCCTAACTTCTCTGAATATCATTTTTTGACCCCCGAAAGGTTTCCACTAATAACTCCCTTTTAATGTGTTTGTGAAGGATAGGCATATTCTCTCTGGGATTTTGTCCATAGGTAAAGTGAGGGCCGCTGCCTGGAGCTGGTTGGTTTCTGAAACCTGCTTTGTTCTGGGTCTTTCCTACAAGGACTCTATTTGGCCATCTATCAATCAACTGTTACTAGTGTCCAGTGGTAAAACCCGCCTCTTCCCAGGATTCAGACAGCTTAAAGACAGTAAGAACTAGGGGAAATCCTGAGAAAGTTGTAAAAAGCCTCACTCCTTAAATTAAATGTAGCTGAGCTGACTGCAGCCCCACTGGAGATAATTAACATTGCAGAATGAATTAGTAGATAAAGATGGATGTCTTTTCTTCATCATTTACCTACTACATAAATCTGGCCACATTTTTTCATTAGTTTGCTGTACTTTACCAGGGAGACACTTGGATTTGCAAGATGGAGCACAAGCATGTAGGCAATGCCAAATGAGTACAAAGCAAACAGGGCTGGGGGTCAAGGGGAGGAGTGGTGAGTTCGGGGAAAGCAGAGATTTGATTCTGAAGAGCAAATCCTTACTGGGTCAAGGCGGCTTTTGCATAATTCTATTATCACCAGGAAGAGGAGAAATAATCATATTAGGTGTGTGCTATTCTGCTCGACGTGGCTTGTCTTACCTTACTTTTGAAGTCAGACATGTTTAAATGCTTTGTGTAAGTGAGTTGTTCAGAAGGCACCAATCAGTAAGGCAGGTGCCGCCAGAGCAAAGCAGGGACGTTTTTGATGTTGACAACGACATACATTCTTGCACAGAAAGGAGTAATCCTTTCAGTCCCAGTAATGAAAAAGTTATACGTGTGCTGCTTTGGAGATCAGAGGCAGTGCCATCTGGGAGGGTGACTGTCAGGCAGGCCAGCTGCAGGACATCAGCATGGTGGTGGGCCAGTCCATGAGTAAGGGCAGCTCTTTATTAAGCCTCCCTGTCCTCTGGGTCAAAGTGGGCACTCCCACAGGTAGCTGCATAGCATTGCTGTTGGCATCAGATCAATCTCCTCTTCTGTTTATGGAGCCCAGGTATCTCATCTGTTTGCATTCGGTTTCTACATGCCATTGCTCATTCTTGAGTTCTAGCAATCTGCAGGAAAGCCTGTACCCATCCGGGGCTCTGCTGATTCCAAGTGAGGCTTGTGAGAAGCCTACCATACAATGGGCCAGACGTGGGCAGGAAAATGTTTTCACCTGCCCACCTCCCCACCCCCAACACACATACCATAGAAATACCCAGTGTGGGGAGGGAGAACAAGAACTGTGGTCTTGTGAGAGTCAGTTGTGAACATTTTTTCCAAACTCCAAAGATATTTGTAAGTTGAAATTGGCCATAGTGAAAGTATTGGCACCATGGAAACCATCAAACTTTACAAATAATGTTTTTTTGCCATTTTCGTTTTTACTTTTTGGGGGTTTGTTGGTAAACATTTGCCAGCACAACAGTGGGTGAGGTGCAAGGAGCAGAAAGAGGGAGCCTGGATTTCAAAGTCCTTCATAACCCTCTCTCTCCCCTCTCATAGAGGCTGCTCAGATGTCTCAGCTAAACCTCTCCTGTATCGTTTGACAACCACTGCAGGCAGTGGTCAGCCACAGATGTTTTTTTGTGTGTGCTTTTGTTTTCAATCAGGTTTTTATTTTAGGGAGGTAACCCTGGCCACAAGGTGTTGGGTAGACTGAAAGGGTATAAAATCAGAGAAACCATCACAGGCAAAAGAATTAGATGATAATCTAACTGCCTTTTGTCCATATAAAGGAGGATGATGAGGCCTGAACTAAGGGAAGAGCAGTGACAATGGAGAAGAGAACAGATATAACAAATATAAATGGTACAGAAATGGAGTTGACAGGATTTATCAATCGATTGGGTGCCGGGGCGAGAAAAAGAAAAGGGTAGATGACAACATCCAAGTTCCACATGATCTCACCATTCACCAACACAGAAGGAATAGAAGATTTGGGTGGAAAGTTGATGACTTATGTTTAGAGCAAGCTGAGATGGCTGAGAGGCAGGTGGAGGGGCCGAAGCTCAGAGGAGCACAGTTGACTAGAATGCATTTTGACAGTCAACAGATGGTGGTAGATGACAGGAGGTGATCAGGGATCAGTCAGGGATAGTATGAGATAAGAAGAGATCCAGAAATGAAACATACATGGGAAACACCATATTTAAGGTACACGCAGAGAAATAAGAATCAGCAGAGGTCAGTGAAGTAGTGGAGAACCAGGCCAGAGGCAAAGAAGGAAAAGAGAGAACAGGATCGTCATTAATGTAAAATTTGGGGTCAAGATAAAGAAAGATGAAGTCAAATGAGAATGCATCAGATTTAGTTAGATATGATTATTTGGGCCTTTTGCCGGAACAGTGTCTGGGTGTATAGGGCCAGAGGAAGCCAGACTGCAGGTGTTTGAAGAAGTGAGCAGAAGGTGGAAATAACAAAAAACAAAGGAAGAAGCAAGAATTCTAGGCTTGGAAGTTAAGAAAAGACAAGGAGGTACAGGATCAATGGAGGATTTTATTTTTAAGATAGACACCAGACTTGATCATAATTTTACACTGTGCAGAAGGGACCAGTTTAGATAAAGTTGCCAATTTGGGAAGGAGAAAGAGAGTCCCAGCTACAGAAAGGTCCTAGGTGAGACAGGAGGGTCGGTCAAGAGTGTAGGGGGAGGGATTGACCTCAACAAGAGAAATAACATCTCTTCCCATGAGATCAGAAGGAAGGGTTTCAGAATAAATGCAAACATAGCTTTCCAATGGCTGAAACTAAGGTGGCTTACACCTGATATCCTGCTTTCTCTTGTAAGTTTAAAGACTTCAAGGTGAGTGACAGAAGTTTGAAGTAAGCACTGTGGGTAATAGAGAATTTTAAACATACATTTTAATGCTTTTTGTACAATTTGTAGCATCTATAGCAGACATAATAGCATATCTCACACCACATTACCATTGCTCATTTGATTACCTGCCTTTCCATGTAACAATAACCCTAGATAGAGTAGGACCAGTGTTTCTAGCCTAGAAGAGTGTCTGACGTATAATGGGTGATTGACAAATATTTGTTCAAGGGATCAATAATTGAGTAAATGGACTAATTTTCAGAATCAGTCCAATCCTCCGAACTAAACTGAAAACCTCACTGTGTCATAGATTTGGTTGGATTGCTCAGCATTTTCAGCATATAAGAGCTACACAATCAGGATGAATGAAAATGAAGTGAGCTGCCTCAAGACCAAAGTGTTGATGTAAAAATGAAGCAGCTCATTCCAAGGGAGGAGCTCGCACTGAAATGATGGAGGAATGGAATTTAAAACTAGCTAAACCTGTAGAAGAAAATATAACTTCCTCCTCCTCACAGCTTCCAGTTACTAATTTTTCTCCAGTTTTAGGGAAGGTGTTCTTGAGGTATCTTGGAGTGCTTAACATCTTCATTTCTTAATGGAATCAGCAGGTTATGTAGGATTATCATTATGTCTCACCCATCCTATTCTCTGGCTTCTTGGACCTGAACCCTCATTGTCTAGAGACTGAGGCCCAGATAAGGTAACCAATTAGTGTCAGATATATCCCTGAGTTGTGGTTTTTCTAGTTCTGAAGCTGAGCTCCCAATCGCCAGCCCTCTGCACTGTGAGAGAGAAATCCTTAAGGCAGGCAGTGAGAGGCAGCTCCTCTCCGCCCTGCTTTGAGGTATCCCATAGCAAATGATAGTGGCAGGGAAATGTCTTAATATAGCGTGGTGTTTAGCATAATTGATGTTCAGATGCAGTGTTAGTAGAAACAAGCCCAGTTAATTGGTCTCTCAACCTACATTAGCTCTTGCATTGCAGCCAATTAGGCAGGGGCCAGAGGGCCCTTTGCTCGGCCATTAGAGCCCTCCACGCCGGGGCCAGGAAGGTGCTGGCAGTTAGGCAGCAGAGATGGCATAAATGACGGTGATGAGCTGTGTGTGCAGCTGCGCCACAGCCAGAGCCATCTGTCCGTTTAGGAACGCAAGACCTTAACAACCAATCTTAAAGGTGAAAAAAGGAAGGTAACATTCAGGAGAGGGAAATCTGGGCTCTCCCTGGGGTGGAATGCTGGAAGACTCTTTGAAGATTATAGACTTGAAGGGCATAAAACTAATACTGGTCCTACGGCAGTATTCCTAATGAACTGATTGCTCGTCCCTCTTCTCTGAGGCTCAGTATTATTGGAAAGACCCTGGGTGTATTTCCAGGAGACACTGTAGGATTGCTGCTCAAAGTCAGGTCCAAGGACCAGGAGCATCATTTGGGATGTTCATTTAGGAGGGGGTTAGAGATGCAGATTGCAGGCCCAGCCCTGACCAGCTGAACTAAAATCTGCATTGTAACAAGATCCCCATGTATTCTGTATGCCCATTAAAGTCTGAGAAGCCGTGCCATAGGCCAGGGGTCAGCAAACACATTTTATTAGAATGCCGCATGTCCATTCATTTCCCTCTTGATTATGCCACTTTTACACATGGCAACAGGGTTGAGTGGTTGCAACAGAGACCTTCTGTCCCGCAAGCCTACGGCATTTCCTCTCTGGCTCTTTACCGAGAGACTTGGCAGACTCCTGCTCTAGGCAGAAGTCTCTGTATCCAGCCCATGTGACTAACATTTCTGTCAGCTCTTGGAGGGCAGGTTAGTACCAGATACTTAATTTGCTGTTTAAATATTGTCATGGCCATTATGGGCAGATGGAGCAATAGATGGGAGATGACAACGATCTCAAGGCCAGGAGCTTAGGAGTTTCTGGTTTACATGGACACTTTAGCAGAAGTTGGCAAAAACTTTAAATGTTCTGCTACCTCGAATGAGTCAAATGGTTTGAAGGATCCTTTCACTCTCTCATTCACACAGGGAATAAAGGAAAAAATGATAAGCCGGGGCTTGTAATAAAACAGTCACCAAATGTCTCTGTTACATCCTTGATAGCATATTCATTGTGACTGGAGGTATTAACCTTCTTCCAAATACACCAAGATGTCGCTTTGATTTTATGCCAGTGTTTGGGGATAATTTGATACCCAGTGAATTACCCAAAGAGACTGCATTCTCCCCCTCTAGATTTTCACCAGGATGAAATGTTAAAACAGGTGTGACTGCTCTACTTTCTATATAGCAAAAGGATTGTCAAAAATGTGCATTCCTTTGAGCATGCCATAAAGAGCTTATGCAGAGACCCACAGAGGACTTTGGTGGCTAATGGTGAGGAAGAGTGCTGCTAAACCAACATTTCTGAAATTGCCAAAGTATGTTGACAGGAGATCCTGGCCAGGAGCTTATAGACTTGCATTTGCAAGAATATTAAAGAAGCAGCTCATTGTGTTTTTTAAACTCTTGGAGTTTTTCCAAGCCTGTGCTTTCCAAGTCTGTCTCTGTCTCTGCCTCTGTCTCTGTCTCTGTCTCTCACATACACACCAACAAATGCTGGGCTGCAGCCCCAGACTCCAGACGCATGCATCCATCATAATTGCAGCACTGCCAGCAGTCATGTAACTGCTTAAAGACCTCAACAGCCTTCTGGCACTTAAAGGGGAAAAAAAGCCCATCTAATTAATCACAGGTGAAACAGCTTGGACTGTCTCCAAAAGCCCCAGAATTTACTGCCAAGCTTTGATGCTAATTTTCTTTCTAAGTAACCCCCTAAAGAAATTTACGATTAGGTAATTAAAGTAATGAATAAAGAGATACTTAGGTGGAGAGAAAGGAGGAGAGGGAAAAGTCTATTATTTCCACCCTGCAATAAACGTATCTGGGCATGCGTCATTTGTGAACTCCAGCATCAAGGTCCCCAAGAGGCTTTCTCCTGAAGAATATTTTAAAAATCAATATTTGAAAGACCAAAAGGAGGCATATAAATGAAGTTGGGAGCAAGTCACTCTGCTGGGGCCTGTAAGACAGAGAAGGAAATCTGCCTTCTGCCAGATACTCTTGGCTATTTTTTATTGCCACAGCTTGTGCCCAATGGGGAGGTCAGTGATGCCTTCTCTCTATGAGTTGATTGGCTAGCATCACTGGGTTGGATTTAGGGAACTCACCTTCCTCAGATCCCCCATGTCCCTGCTGGGATAGATCCTGGATTTCTAGGTTTAATTGGTCGGAAAGACATTGCTCCAATCTTTTGCTCAGCAACTATTCACGACTGGGCTTTGGATTTTATCATCCCAGCCCTGATCCCTTCCATATGTTTCTGACACTCAGTATCGGAACACCCCAGAAATGGGGGTCTTAGTTAATTGCCTACTTAGATTTCTGAATTAAACAGAAATACTGTTCATTGAAACGATGGATTAAACAAGTTTCTGCTCAACTCCAAAGTGCCTAGAGCCTTAATCCTTGCTGAAAAATCTTGCTCTCAACTATTTTTCTGTGTTAATAAATATAGTGTAATAAGCATAATGCTTTTTTTTGAATAATTCAGAATCTTGAATTTTTGAGTGAAAAGCTCTTGGCTCTGATTTATATCTACCTTCAAGATAGTTTTACAAGCTTCTTGCAAGCAAAGATCAGAGCAGGGCCCCATTTTGTTTCTTTACCAAGGCTAGGAAAGAGTGAGTACTAATTGTCTCATAGGTTTATATAATGAAGGGTATCGGAGACTGCACTGGCTACACACGGACTCATGAAACCCTGGAAATTTAGTTCCTTTTTTTTTTTTAACTTAACTATGTTACCATATGAACTTATTTGTTTACTTTTTCCCCCTTCCTGAAAGAGGTGAGGGGGTTGAAAATAATAGAATCAAAATTTTTCTTTGGAAGTAATGTTAGAGATTTTATAGTCTCAGGCTTCATTTTGGAACTAAGAGGACTGAGGCTCAGAGAGGTGATTTGGTTTGGCAAAGATGCACCGCCACATCTGGGTGGTTACAAGCATAGACTCTGAAGCAAAATACATTTGCACTTGTAAACTGCTCTGCTACTTACCAACTGTGGACCTAGAGAAACCACTTGCCTTCTGAGCTGCTTTTTCGGAACTACAAAATGAAAACAGTAATATCCTTCCTGAGTTACAGTAAATATTAAATAAGATAATATAGGTAAGAGGCTTAGCATCATGCAAACACTAGAAACTACCTTGCTCTTATTTGTTTTATTTATTTTTGTCATATAATTATAATTTATTTTTATCGAACAGATTCCTTTTCATTATTGACAATTCCTTGCTGTTTCCGAGTAAGGCAGAGTCCTAGTCAAAGATGGCTCTTTTTTTATTCAAGGCCAGATGGGTGTGGATGTTCCTGTTTGGGGAAACTGGACCACAGATCAATTGCTCCATGTAAGAAAGAGTCACATTCTTGAAAGGCCTTCAGTTCAGAGCTTCATCTCCTAAGCCAAGGCAGAATGATACAAGTTCTGAGCCTCATTCCTACATGAGGAGTGAGAGACCTTTTCCCCACAGAGAAAGCAATTTCAGGACACGAGTGAACCTGGGAAGAGAGGTGAAGGGCAGGACTGAGGGTCATTCCAGGATTTAGGTTCCTTCCCAGTCCTCCTGATTCAGCCAAGGTTGAAGGTCAACATCTACTCTGACCCCCGTATCCCTATACTCAGACCTCCATCTCCCTCTGTATCCCCCAGTCCCAAGAGCTTCTGGGCCGAGTTCTCCTCTGAGCCTCTTTCTAAAAGGCCAGGGAAGTTGGGAGAATCCTGCCAAATGGGAATTAAAAATGACAAAACAGCTGATTAGATCTGAGGTGACAAGAATGAGAAATAAAAGCCATTAGAGCCCATTTGCAACATGTCTTCAGGGAGTCAAGTTTCAAGGTGTTCCTCCAAAGATTATTAATGGCATGACAGTGTTTTCCGTGCAGGAATCTGATATATGAAATAACACCAGTGTACACACACTGCATTCTAGATGGTAAGAGGGGTCTGCCCTCATTTATTTAGTTTCACAGATTTGAAGAGACACCCTAATTTGGCTGTCAGGACGAGGGCTAGTGTAAGCACCCAGGGCTTGGAGAAACAGATTTCCTCAGTAAATGGTTTTCTTCTACAGCAGGGCCAGGCAAACTATGGCCCATAGGCAAAACCTGGTCTGAGGTCTAATTTTTGTATGGGCAATGAGCAAGGAATGGTTTTTATATTTTAAAATGGTTTGAAAATATTAAAAGAAGTATATGTTATGACATATGGAAATGTTATGAAGTTCAACTGCAAGTGTCCATGAATATTTTTGAATTATAGTCACACTCATTTGTCTGCGTATAATCTGTGGTTGCTTTTGTGCTACAAAGGCAGAGTTGAATAGTTGTGACAGAGTCTGTGTGGCCCATAAGCCTAAATTATTTACTGTCCAGGCATTTCCAGAAAAGTTTGCCAACCCTGTTCTGTAGGACTTCTCAGCCAAACTCCTTTACTTTGCAAAAAGAAAAGGAGTCATAACTTAGCAAAATACTATAAAGGTTTTCTCTAGAAGAATATAAACTCATTCTTGAGTCACAGCATGGAAATCTGCTTATCCACTGCTCCCAGGGACAACCACCCAACACTGAGAGCGGCTAGTTTCAGGTTCCTCTAAAGGTTGCTGGAGCAGGGAACCACAAGCCCTCAGTGGCCATTCAGACACACAGGAAGGCAGCAGTTCCAGAAGGCAAGTCCTCTCCAGGCTGGTGACCAGGAACTCCCTGTAGCTGGAGTCCTCTCATTTTTACCTTCCTCCATAAAAGCCCAGAGAAGACATAAATCCTAACTAGTTTTTAGTTTTGTATCCATCTTGGAGTCGTCACACATTCCTATCTCATCCCTATGCCTCGGCTTTTTTGCAAGGATACTTCTCTTCCCTCTAAAAACAGCTGTGGCCCTCAATGGGCACTACTGAGATATTTGTTATCCTAGGGTCTCAGAAATCTTCCAAAGCCCTTCTCTAGTCTGTTTTTGTTAGTGAGAGTAAATGTGGTGATCTTGAGATGGAGAAAGTTGTTGCTGTTGTCTCGAGGATGGAACAGATGGAAGATTGACGGTGTAGAGTATCAGTAACACTAGCCCTGGAGCTTCCAACTCCACATCTCCACAAGGTGAGTGATTAAGACCTTCAGTCAAAGACATGTTCAGCAGAACTGTCAGCTGCCAGTGGCCAGTGGGCTGATCATCTAGTAGGACAGATGCATCTACACCTTCATAGATACTACAGGGACATCAGAAAGGAAGGATGAACAAAACAAAGGGAAACTGTGGGGGCACACCTCCTGGGCAACTTATTGGAAGGGTGAAGATGGGACTGAGTGAAGAACAGGGTTGGATTGTGCTAGTTAGAGAGGGGAATTGATGGAATTTTTGTGGTGAGAAAATCCTTAAAAACAGTTATTGCATACCTTCATGATTATGAGTTGGTGGCAGAGCCAGTCTCCTCACTTCCTAATTGAATACTCTTTCAAGAACATAGAGAGTAGATAAAGATCCGTCAGCGAGTCCCTCAATTGCTTGAGGTGGGAAGTTTTGTAGTTCACGATTTTTAAAACATAAAGTGCTTCTGAGGTAACCCTGCCTTGGTGAGATGGAAGGAGGAAAAGGGGAGGGAGTTTGAATCCTCCCCTTTTATCAGTAGAGAGAAAATTTGGACAATCTCACCCCTGGAATAATGGAACCATGACAACTTTGGTTGTTAAGGTTCCTTGCAGGATAAATAATCTCTAGATTGAATTAGACTGAATTGTGGAATGCAGGTCAAGTGCTGCCCAAAAGAACACTGAGCCTAATATAGGAGTTGGATCATTGAAATTACTTTTATTCCTCTTCAGTTTTCAGAAGTTCTTGCTTATAAATCATTGCAGTATCTTTTTTCTCATTTCTGTAGTGCAGAACCTCTTCTCTATGGATGTTGAGGTTTCCACCAAATCTGGGAGGAGAAAAAAAAAAAACCCTTATTTTGAATGGTGACATTAAAAAGATAGGTGGGAAAGAAAATGTAGAATTAATTTATATAACTTCAAAGTGTTTTTGGTTTGTTTTGTTTAGTTTAATTTCCATCTTTTTAAAATGCATCCCTCAGTTATGAGCAGGTGTTGTCACATCCAACTGGATAGGAATTGCGAGACACTCAAGTTAATGGTCTTGCAGAAAAGTAGGTCATATAGGAAGCTGGCAGAAATGGGGTCTGAAAGCAGGGACTGTTACATAATACCCAACTAACGAATAATATCACAGTCCCCTCAGAGCATCATAGGGAGACAGGCTTATGAACGAGGCTTCACTGTAAATAGGGCTCCCCATGCCTCTCCCTGAGAGTTACCAATAGATAAACTATCAGAAATTGAAATGTCACCTGCATACGTTCCTGCTTCAAGTGCTCTGTACAGCTCTGCACATGCCGTCAAGTTTCCATCCTTTGACAAATGCCGAGGATTGTTCGTGTCAGTGGGTTATGTCCAATACTTCAGGGGAAAGGTCCTAATAATTGAGACCCCTGCCAACCCTTCCACCTTGTCACCCAGCTAATAGAAGGGCAGTTTCACCAGATGCTTGGCAGGAGGCAGGTTGTTCTGCTTATTGCCTTCCAAATAGCCAGAATGAATCTTCCAAGAGGCATAAGACCACCTCTAGCCTAGAAAAGATCAACAGAGGCATGAGGGTGAAAGCAACTACTCTATGTAGGCATAAATGTATACTTCTATATATAGAAGGCAGCTACCCTTCCTCCATCATGTAGCCATAAACTACACATGTTGTATAGGTAACTACTCTTCAGGAAAAAGAAAAACAGTAATTGGCAGTGTGCAATTGTTATAATTAAAAGCCTCTTTGACTAGAACAAAGTTTATTCCCGTTGAAACTCAGAAGAGGAAAAGGTGGCTGTGAGTTTCACCCAAGAAATGTCAGCAGGTTCCAACTTGCCTTTCTCCTGTGCTCTATTCTGACAGTCACAGGAAGCCTGAAACCCCTTTGACACTCACCACAATGATGACAGATCCTCCCTGAAGACCCTACAGCCACAAACAAATGCATTGTTCTCCCTGTCAACCCACTACTGAAAGGTGATGCACAGCCGAGCTGCCATTGGTCTCATTTGTTAGTGTTAGCAAGTGCGAGGCTGAAGCTCATTACCCTGAGAAAAGCGAAAGCCAAGAACAAGTTCCTGAAATCAGGCTGCAGGATCAGGGGCCTGTCAGCAAGGCTTGAGTATGAATGTGCCAACCCCGATGTTGACTGAGGCCTGTCTGTCCCTCCCCACCCTCCACCCCTTCCCACCTTCAGCAGTCCATCTCTAGAAAGTGCCATCATAGGCTGTTTTTGATCCAGAATATGGATATTCAGTTTTCCAGTCCAGCTTTCTTTCCATCCTACATACTGCCTTCGCATGGAGCAAGGGAACCTAGTGGCTGTGACTTTTAGAAGCTCTCTGGACCTGAGACCTTCTCAAGCAAAAGTGGCAGCTCCTTCGTCCTGGTTCCTATACAGCCAGGCCTTCCTCATTTCAGCATCACACACGATGACATCTGCAGTGTGCACTGATAGTTCACTTATGTGTCAATCACTCTTCATTAGACTTTGAACTCCTTGAAGACAGGTGCTTTGAGGACAGGTGTGGGAGTGAGGCACATGGGCTTTGGCCTGGGTTCTACCATATGCTCAAGGTCGACTATGGAGCCTTCCCAAGACCCATTGTCCCCACCTACACAATGAGGGAAAGAACTGGGGAATGTTATGGACTGAACTGTGTTCCCCCCAAATTCATATGTTGAAGTTCTAACCCTTAGTACTTCAAAATGTGACTGTATGTAGAGGTAGGGTTTCCAAAAGTTGATTAAGATTAAATGAGGTCATTAGTGTAGTGTCCTTATACGAAGAGGAGATTAGGACACGGACATGCACAGAGGGAAGCTTATGTGAAGATACAGGGAGAAGAATGTCTATAAGCCAAGAATAGAGGCTTCACAGGAACCAACCCTGCTACCACCTTGTCTTAGCCTGTTCATGCTGCCATATTAAAAAAAAAATGTCATAAACCGGGTGGGCTATAAACAACAGAAATTTATTCTGTATTGCACTGGAGGCTAGAAATCTAAGATCAGGGTGCCAACATGGTTGGGTGAGAGCCCTCTTCTGGGCAGCAGACCTCTTATGTCCTCACATAGCAGAAAAGTTAGGGATCTCTTTAGAACTTCTTTTGAGGGCACTAATCCCAATCATGAGGGCCCCCCCAACTCCTGACCTAATAGCTCCCAAAGGTCCACCTCCTAACACCATCCCCTTAGGGGTTAGGATTTCAACATATGAATTATGGGGGCAGGAGAGACATAAACATTCAGATGCCACATCTTGATCTTGGAATTCTAGCCTTCTGAATTTAAATAATAATAATAATAATAACTTTCTATTGTTTAAGCTACCCAAACTGTAGTACTTGTATGGCAGCTTAAATATTATGATTTATAAGAAATATATATTTGGTCAGATGACCAAAATGTATTTCTCACATATATTTATTGTTCATCCACAGTTCCTGACTCACAGCTCCCAAACCCTTGGAATTTTCTAAGCAATAAGAGCAATGGGAGCATCTTTTGTTATATTTGGTGTCTTCTCCTTGTTTTTTGAACTCTTCAGAGCCATAAAGGTGAAATTGGTGTATTATTATTCATAACAAGCCCCTTTCCACCACAACTGGGTTTATCTTAATGAGGTGACTTTGGGAAAACACTTGGCTGGTTGCCAGGGGAACCACTATTCGTGAATAGAGGGTTGGAATTGTCAGTCCCACCTCCTGATTTCAATGAATAGGAGAAGGGCTGGAGGTTGAGTTCAATCACCAATGGCCAGTGATTTAATCAATTATGTCTATGTAATGAAGCTTCCATAAAAACCCCAAAGGAGGTAGTTTGGAGGGCCTCCAGGTTGGGAAACCAAAATACTTCCATGTGCCACCATGCTCCACAAAGACAGAAGCTCCTTTGTTCAGGACATCACCCTATGTGTCTTCATCTGGCTGTTGATTTGTATCTTTTAGTATTCTTTGTAATAAACCAGTGATTTACTTAGTGAATGGGTTTCCTGAGTTTTGTGAGCTGCTCTAGCAAATTAATTGAACCCAAGAAGGGGGTCGTGGGAACCTCTGATTTACAGCCAGTGGATCAGAAACACAGATAACAAGTTGGGCTTGCATCTGGCATCTGAAGTAGGAACAATCTTGTGGGCATCCAATGCTGTCTATAGGTAGATAGTGTCAAAATTGAATTAACCGTAGGACACACAGCTGGTGTCCTGAGCGTGGTATGGTTGTATGTGTGGAAGAAACCCTCTTCCACACATTAAAATTGGGTCCAGAATCCAAAATAGCAGCTGCTAGCAAACTATTACAAGGAGGTCTGAGTTTGAGTTCTCTTAGACTCTTTGAGAAGGTTCTGGAAGCTGAGTACTCTCTCGGAAAATGTGCAAACACACAGAAGTTTACAAACCGTTCAGGACCTCAGTGACCTACTTATGGATTCTTACTGTCCTGAGGTCTTCTGGAAGGTTGGTTGATGACTTGATTTTTCATGAGGTAGAAAGAGAAAGGGAATGATAATGAGACATTTCTGTGGAGATAAGCCTGTAGGAAAAGTCAAAATCTGGGAAGGAAGGAAGCTACTCTGACTTTAACTCACATTCCCTGAAAGTAACTTCAGTCTCTTGTTTTAGTAGGAAAAAAAAATTAATCCTTGGATTTTTAAAAATATCTTTGCAGACATCAGAATACCACTCTTTAGAGCATTCTCCCTACTTTTCCAGCTTTGCTTGAAAACAAATAAATGAGCCAAACTTAATATGCTATGATATTCAGGAAAAATTCCCTTTTCTACCCATATGAAAAGGATGAAATCATTTGGCCATCTTACTTTATCTAAAGGGAAACAGTGTGTGGTGGGCAAGGAACAGAGTAACCCAGCTTCTAGGTCTAAAATGTTCAGTGTGTTCCATCACAGAAACTTCATGAACAACGACAGGCTCAAACTTTAGCTAGAAAATTCCTACACTTGGCATGTTACCCTTCCTTCCACACTGGCCATCCAGCCATGGCCCACAACTTAACATCACCCCATAAACTGGACATTTCTGGTTGTAAGTTTCCCTGAACACACTCTTTCTTTCTCTTTCTCCATTTCCCCATTCTGTAAAATCAGCAGGTTGAAAAGTTCTCTATGGTCCCTTCCAACCAGAAAAATTCTATGATTTTATGATTCTCTGAATCCCAGTGCTGTGGTAACTCTAATTTCAGGCTTGTCTTTAATTCTTTGCTTTGCTTCACAGAGCAGGAGAATAGCTTATGTTGCAAAATGCATCCCAGAGAGTAGCGCCCCAGAGACCAGGAACAGGGTGAAGGCAGGCACAGCTAATGTGGAGCACAGCAGCCCCACCGGGTTGGGGAGGGTGGGGGGGCTTGTGGGTGGGCTGTAGAAAGTCTTGCTTGGCAATTTGGCTATGCTGATAATTACAGGGCAAGGGAAGTTGGGAGTGAAGAGATGGTGATGGACATTTTGGTTAAGAGAGCTGTTCTAGGGGGGCTTGGGTGGCTCAGCCATTAAGCAGCTGCCTTCAGCTCAGGTCATGATCCCTGGGTCCTGGGATCGAGTCCTGCATCAGGCTGCTTCTCCCTCTCCCATTCCCCCTGCTTGTGTTCCTTCTCTCACTGTCAGTCTCTCTGTCAAATAAATAAATAAAATCTTAAAAAAAAAAAAAAGAAAAAGAAAAGAAAGCTGTTCTAAGGGGTAACTTGGCTCTGTTGGAGAATTAGGAGAGTTGGCAGAGAGCCAAGGATAAACCTTGAAGTGAGTTTTAGGAGATAATCTACATGTCATGTACACATTGTTTTGTTTTTTATTGTTGTTGGGTTTTTTTGGTTTTTGGGGTTTTTAAATAATACTGGAAAGCAGCTTTGTTTGACATAAAATGGAAGGTCACTGACTTACCCTTACTTTTAGTGTAGCAGGTCTTCTCAGATGATCCTATCAGACGGAACCCAAGATAAGTAATGCATAATTTAAAGAACTTCTATAAGAATTAAATTAGATAAAATGGGCAAATGCAATTTGGAAGTTGCCCTATGTTAATCCAGAAAGGCAGATGTATAGAAGCAAAACAAAACAAAAAGAACTGACTTAGATCTAGCTTTGCACTTGGTACTTATTGAGACCTTATAACTAACCCTCACACTTTCCCTCAGTTTAAAGCAGAAATGAAGTTACAATTGTCATAACAATTACAGGATGAATTGGTAATAATAATAATAATAATAAATTTCCTTTCAAAAAGAGGAGGAATTACATTCTCTAGCACCTTCAGCTTTATTCTTGACTCTGGAGGATTTTCTCCTTGAACTTCCCTCTGCATGGAGTTGTCTGGGTCAGCAACATTCTGATTACCAGAACTACAGATGGCACCCTCAGATGTCAAAGTTCTGAACCAAACTCTATTGCAGCCTTTAAAATTGTCCAGCAGTCCCAGATCAAGTCCCACATCAGGCTCCCAACTCCATGGGGAGTCTGCTTCACCTTCTGACATTCTCCCCTTTCATGCGTTTTAATCAGGAACGGATGCTGGATTTTGTCAAATGTTTCATCAAGATCAAAAGCTTCTGCACAGCAAAGGAAACAGTCAAGAAAACAAAGAGGCAACCCACGGAATGGGAGAAGATATTTGCAAATGACAGTACAGACAAAAGGTTGATAACCAGGATCTATAAATAACTCCTCAAACTCAACAAACACAAAACAGATTATCATATCAAAAAATGGGCAGAAGATATGAACAGATACTTCTCCAATGAAGACATACAAATGGCTATCAGATACATGAAAAAATGTTCATCATCACTAGCCATCAGGGAGATTCAAATTAAAACCACACTGAGATACCACCTTACTCCAGTTAGAATGGCCAAAATTAGCAAGACAGGAAACAACATGTGTTGGAGAGGATGTGTAGAAAGGGGAACCCTCTTATACTGTTGGTGGGAATGCAAGTTGGTGCAGCCACTTTGGAGAACAGTGTGGAGATTCCTCAAGAAATTAAAAATAGAACTTCCCTATGACCCTGCAATTGCACTACTGGGTATTTACCCCAAAGATACAGATGGAGTGAAAAGAAGGGCCATCTGTACCCCAATGTTTATAGCAGCAATGGCCACAGTCGCCAAACTGTGGAAAGAACCAAGATGCCCTTCAGCGGACGAATGGATAAGGAAGATGTGGTCCATATACACTATGGAGTATTATGCCTCCATCAGAAAGGATGAATACCCAACTTTTGTAGCAACATGGACGGGACTGGAAGAGATTATGCTGAGTGAAATAAGTCAAGCAGAGAGAGTCAATTATCATATGGTTTCACTTATTTGTGGAGCATAACAAATAACATGGAGGACATGGGGAGATGGAGAGGAGAAGGGAGTTGAGGGAAATTGGAAGGGGAGGTGAACCATGAGAGACTATAGACTCTGAAAAACAACCTGAGGGTTTTGAAGGGGCGGGGGTTGGGAGGTTGGGGGAACAAGGTGGTGGGTATTAGGGAGGGCACATATCGCATGGAGCACTGGATGTGGTGCAAAAACAATGAATACTGTTATGCTGAAAAGAAATAAGAAATGGAAACCTCAGGAGCATAGTTTGTAACTGAATGGAGGATTATATGTGCTTCAAAGGGCAAGTAAAAACAAAAGCCTGGAAGGTACAAAGGTGGGAAGGTGGGCAGTAGTAGTCCACCCCAAGGCTCAAGGCTTTGCTGAGAGGAAAAAAGCAGTTCGTACTTATGAACACAGCAGTGGTCAGTGTCCTATGGGCGGCCAGTCTTCAGTTAGAACAGGAAATTGAAGAAATCAGAGAAGAGTTTAAACATATACCAGTTCCTGATGACAAGCACACTAGGAAAGGATTTGAAGGGATTGAGAAGAATGAAAGTGTGTTAGAGGATAAATTGAGGCATATTAAATATTTTAAGAGTTTATCTGAGCAAAAATCAATTTGAATTGGACAATGCCAAAGTGGAAATGATTAGGTGTGCTCCATAGACAGGAACTAAGGGAAAGATTTTATAACAAAGATGTGGAAGCAAAGCAAGGAAATGATTTGTTTGGTTATAATTTAAGCATTTGCCTTATTTGGAAAAGTCCGGTTGGCTGTTTGTGATTGGTTGTTCTTAGGTTTTGTTTTCTTAACATTGAGACATTTCAGGCTTAGGTTTTGGTTTGCTCATGTGTGCTCCTATAGCAGGAAAGCTACCTCACTCTAATGGCCTCCTTGTTTAATTAAACAAGTGGATTAGTTAATGTCAGAGCCCTATGGGATGAGAGGTTTGGTGTCAGGAGAGGCTTAGAAGATTTGTGGACAATGAGGTACAGAGGTACATTGAACAGAACTGCTGGTCCCTTGTGCTCGGCTAAATACATCTTTCTTGGTGTTGATCTCTCCAGAAGACTGAAAGGAAGATATGGGACAATGTCAAGGGGTGAAAGCCCGAGTAGGAGAAAAATGCATGGCGCTTTCTTTATCACTGCTATGGATTGTTTCAAAGTCTGAGTGAGGGTCATGGAGAAGACTGGTGTTCTTTGGAAGGGAACTGCAGTGATGTAAGGGCAAAGTATTTGTGTCTTCCCCATTAAAAAAAAAATTAAAAAGACTCAAGAACAAGAAGCTCACACGCCTGTGTGCATGCACATGCAAACAAATTGAAAAACATGCATCTGATTGAGGAAGCTTGCCTTATGGCTGATTTCTTAACCTTCCCACAGCAGGTAGGGGAAAACTAAAAGCCCCATATCCCAGGCAGCTAATGGCTTTTTCTTTTATTGCACACTTTTCAGTGATTTTATTTATTCTTTGGGTTAAGAAAAGTCTAAGAAATAGAAAAAGGGAGAGGTCCACAACAATGCCCAGGTCAGCTTCAAGGGGAAATAGGACCCCTGACTGTTAGCAGAGGAGGCCCATGCATGTCCAATTCTTCCTGAAAGCCAGCCCTGTTTTCTGTTGCCTCATGGCAGACACATGAGTGATTTATTGCTTCCAACGTCTCTTAGTTTGTAATAAAGTTTTCAGCAGCTCTCTTTAGCTGCTTCAACCTCTGCCCCTGCACACACACGCATACACACTCACAGACTTCACTTTGTTCTTTTTTCACATAATGTCAACTCATAAAGCTTTCATCAAGTCAACCAGGTGGAAAAATCCCCTTGCTGAAAGAAGCATTCACTCAGGGTTGTGGAGGCAAGCCATTGGACAGAAGAGAGGAGTGGTTGACGAGGTAGGGAAGAGAAGAAAGTGTGCTGCTGGGAAGGTTTAGGTGAGGGGAAGTGAGTGTAAGCTTCCCAGGGGTGTGCCCTAGTGATGAAAGTTCTCCTCACTTTTGCCTGCCCCGCCTGCCAGCATTCACAGAAGCTGACAAATCTGTCATTACAGGAATGAGGGATAGAGTTCAGAATACACGTATTCAAAGAAGTAGAGCTTTGGACCTAATACCCAACACTGATATGAGGGCTTAGGCAAAGTCAGATCTTCCTCCCTGTGTTATAGGCCAGCATCTTGTGAGGATGTTGGTTTCTGTTTCTTTATCACCCCCTAGTATCCATCTCCAGCTCTGCTACACCCTCCCACGATCATCCCAACCACCAGACTCCATTCTGCCCCTTTCTCCGCCCACTAAGTATCAGCCATTGTGTACCCTAGAGCCATATGGGAAGGAAAAGCATTGCTAGAATTGTAATGTATTTGGAGAATGAAAGGCCTGGAGCGATGAAGAATACAAGGTAAGGCAGAGTAAGATTTATGATGTCGTTGTGGTTTAGGATTCGCAGAAAGGTTGAGTATGACCAGAGCCAATATTTCCTGGTTCTCTTCACAAGAGGTTAATTTGACAGACACTCCCTGAATTCCTAGGGTCCAGATGAAAGCCCCATGATAAATTGAGGATTTCCAGGGATCCTGTGAAACACCTGGATATTAACCTCATTCTTGCAGAGATCAGACAGAGACTTCAGTCTGAATTCTGATATTTTCCTCCCTTACTTATGATACTTGATGAGAACATAGAATACCTCCTGCTCTGGAGCAAATTAACTTTGTCCCAGGGCCATGTTGTAAACTGGAAAGCAAGAAGCAGCAACATAGAAACAAGAGAACACCGAGGGAGAACAGCTTCATCCATGTACTTAGCAACTATGTTCTCCCTCCCCTCTCCTCAGCTCTAGTACCCAAAGTCTGAGTTTCCAAAAAATAATGTGCTGATCTGGACAAATAATGTTACTACTTTAACAGTATTTTCTCCTTTCCCTTGATTTTCAGCATTTTGAATATAACATATGATTATTTTTGCTTATTTTGATTTGGTATTTATCCTTCTTGGAGTTCACTGAGTTTCTTGATCTATAAAGTTTTGTCTTTTCACCAAACTGGACAAATTTTGACCATCATTTCTTCAAATATTTTTCTTTTCTTCTCCATTATCTCTCTCCTCTTCTTTTGGCACCTCACTTTTGTTAGAGGTTTTGATACTGTTTTGGTTCACACACCACCAAGTTTCTGTTGAGAGGGAGATTATTTTGTTGTTGGCTATATTTTTAATATTATTTGTTTATTTATTTATTTTGAAAGAAAGAGCATGAGTGGAGGCAGAGGGAGAGAGAGAATCTTAAGCAGACCACACACTTAATACAGAGCCTAATGCAGGTCTTGATCTCATGACCTGAGCTGAAATCAAGAGTCGGATACTTAACTGACTGAGCCACCCGGGCACCCTTGTTTTGTTTTGTTTTGCTCTCTTATTCAGATTGGATATTTCCTATTTCTCTATCCCTAACTCCTTAACTTTACTGACACCATCTCCAATTTGTTGTTAAGTCTCACAAGTGGACTTTATTCCTTCTAAAAAAATGTGTATGATTTGTGTATGATACATACAAAGAATATATGTTATGAATAACATTAAAGTACTAATTCATACAAACAAAATGAACATCATGAACTGACCATGGAACTTAAGAATTAGAATATTACTAAGACTGTTGGCTCAACCTGTGTGCTCCTTTCTTTCCCATACTCCCAACCTCTCCGCCCTAAGGCAACTGTTATCCTTGTGTGTTCATGGTTATCTAACATTATTTTCAGTCCATCTTTATCACATATGTTTTCTCCATACAGTATATTGTTGGCTTCTCCTTGTTTTTGAGCCTTATAAAAATGGTTACAAATTATAGGTAATCTATGATTTTAACTTTTTGCCCTAAGATTCACCCATTGTCTTTTGTACAGCTCTAGCTTATTCATTTCTCTGGATATAATAACCTATTTAAGACAAGAAGTCAATTAATTATGATGGACATTTGGACCATCTCTAGTTATGTTGGTTTTTGGGAGGAGATATTATAATTTTTTTGAATATGATTGAAACACAATGTTATAGTACTTTCAGGTGTACAACATAATGGTTTGACAACTCTGTATGAGCACTATGCTGTGCTCACCACCAGTGTAGCTACCATCTGTCCTCATACAAAACTTTAAGAATTTATTTTCAACATCTGTAAATTTCATTTAGAACATATTGTTCTTATGGCCCTCTATCTCACCATCTGCCTTCAGGGAGGATACAGTCCACTTAGACAAACAAGTCTTAACCATAACAGATAAGCAGCACCATGCAACAACATAGATAAATATTGACCAAGTAATATGATAATAAATGCTGAGCGGGAAGAGGTCTTAACAGACTGAAACACTTCAGGAAGTCTTCCAAGTGGGAGTAAAAATTGAGCTGATCTTGAAGAAGGAGGAAAGAAAGATAGATTTTTTTAATGAGAGAATTTGAGGGGGAAAGGAAATAAAAGTATGAACAAAAATAACAGTTTGATTTAGAGACAGTAAGTAGACCAGTTTGGCTAAAACAGAGAGTTCAAGCAGAGAAATAATGGGATATAATGTTGGACCAGATGGTAGAAGACCAGGACTCCAAAGCAAAGTTATATGGATTCCAATCTCTCAGGAGCAGTAGAACTAAAATCCATTAAATTGTTACATGGTGACCTCAGGACAAGATATAATGGAAACAACCCATGGTTCTACTTTTGGCTGTGTTCTAACATGACAACTGCAAAATACAGTGGGTGGCCTTTTGTTGACGATGGGTCCTCTATCTGAAGGACACAGACTTCTTTAATGTCAAGTTTTAGTTGAAGAGGTGGTCTTAGAAAGCCAACAGGAATCGGTTTGAAACTACCAAGAAAAAAACGTCCTTTCCCTCACCCTCATTCTCATTAAGTCTCTACATCTATCCTGTTTCTAGAAGGTAGGGAAAAGATGATCTTTCCCACAGAAGACAGGATGGAAATGATGTAAGGAGATAAAAGGAGCATAAGCTCTGTAAGCTCAAAGTTTTACACCTCCATGAGGTTCAACAGCCAAGGGCTTAGCCAGTGTCTGGCAACTAGTGGACACTAAACAAGTATGGGCATATGTATGAAGATGAATGGGCTAGACCATACAAGTTAATTGCACATTATTCTAAATGCTATCTCCCCCACTCCTCTTTTTTTTAATGTGGTTATTTAAAAATATTTTGACCTATGATTTTAGGTTTAAGCATTAATTGAGCAGTGGTGGTGGGATAGATATTAGTGATAAATCCTCAAGAAGAAAATAAATCTCCAGAGTCAACAATTTTGTCAAACATGGAGTCTCTGTGTTTGCTTGCATTAAGGAAGCTAAAAAAATTCCTTGATAGGAATTCAAATTTAGTTTATATTTACATTAACTTTTGTGAATGTGTTATCATCATTTGTACAATAAAGATGAGGAGAATGAGGGCGCCTGGGTGGCTCAGTGGCTTAAAGCCTCTGCCTTTGGCTCAGGTCATGATCCCAGGGTCCTGGGATTGAGCCCCACATAGGGCTCTCTGCTCAGCAGGGATCCTGCTTCCTCCTCTCTCTCTGCCTGCCTCTCTGCCTACTTGTGCTCTCTGTCTGTCAAATAAATACATACAATCTTTAAAAAAAAATAAAAAATAAAAAAAAGATGAGGAGAATGAGACCTAGGGAGGTTAAATACCTCACCCAAAAACACACAGCTAGGAGCTAAAAACCAGCATTTAAAATCACGTACATCTCAACTAGCCTACCAGTCAGAAATAAAGATTTGGGTTCACAGGCTTGGCACAGAGTCCTGTCAGTGATGGAGTCTTCAAATGAAGGGAAATTCACCCTAGAGAGGGATGGAGGGAGAAATGGGTTAATGACAGAGCTCCACAATGGGGCAAACTTGAAGTTAAGAATGAGACTAATATATCAAAATCCTTCTTCTTCTTGAGACAACCCACAATTAAAAAAAAAAAAAATCAAAGAGTAGAGTCTGGCTAAACAAATAAAATTTAGACCAAATTTTCTAGAATCATCTCAATTTCCAGAACCTCATTATAGGTGAAACTAAGACTATAAAGAGATCCTCCACTGTCATGATAATAAAATTACCATGTCCACCCTCATAAAAATTCTACATTTCCTGTTATTCCTTTCTCTCCTTCCCTGTTACTCCAAATTAAAATTAAGCTAAGGCTAAAACTCAGTTTAGAAAATCACTGAAGACCCAGAACTCATCTCCCCTTAATTTATCTTACTGAAATAGATTCATTGAGGGACAAGGCAACTGAATTTGGTCCTAGTTTCCTCTTAGTTAATTAACTCATTCAACAAAATTTATTGAAGACTTACTATGTCCCAAACATTTTTTAAAGGTATGCAGGACAGAAGACATAATCCTTACCCTCGAGGAGCTCATAGTAAAATTGCATGATCTAAAAAAGTGACTTAAATGTCCTTAGGCTCAATTTGTTCTTCTGTTAATCAGACAGAACAATCCTTAGCATTTTTTAAGAAACTAAATAGTCCCATCAGTGTTAAGACAACCTGTACTGCATTGCAGAATGAAAAGTAACCTATGAGGAAATTATTTTTACCTTGTATACACTGCTTCATTTAACAGTCAATAAGCTAAACCTAAACTCTGTGGATGAATTAGGCAATTTTCTGCCAAATGCTTTGCATTCCTGTGGGACAACTAGCAGAGTAATATGAAATCACCTCCTCTTCTTTAGGATTGGGAAGTAGAAGTACAAGAAGCAGTATTGTCTTGCAGCTTCAGTAAGGAGGACAGTGTTTAAAATTACATTTGTCTGTCAGTAACAGGGACCTAGAAAAGAGTACTTCAAATAGGTGGAAGTTTATTTCTCTGTCATGTAAGAGAAGTTGGAAATAGATAAGTCCAAGAGTGATATAGTAGTTCCAAAGTCATCTGGATGGAATCAAGCTCCTTCCTCCTGAGAGTTCCTCCAAAACCCTGGATATAGTCTTTGTCCACTTGGTCTAAGACAGTTGTCATGATTCCAGCCATCACATTCATTTCCAAGTAGTAAGGTAGACAAAGAGTTAGAAAAGCATGCCTTCATCATCATGACCAATCCACTTGCCCCTCATTGGTGAAAATAGATGGCCATTCTTAGCTGCAAGGGAGGCCAGGAAACATAGTCTTTGTTAGGGGACAATGTCCCTAGTTAAAAATCAATTTTACTTTGAGAAATTAGGGAAATCAGAGTGGGAAATTAAAACAAATATTTGGAAGGCAACTAGCAGTCTCTACCCTCTACCAGAGGGAGCATCAGAAAGACCATTGATAAACATTCCTTGACATCTCCTTTAGGTAGGCTTTCTTTCCTGAGACTCACCATCTTCTACCTAGGATAAACCCAATTCCTAGCCAGTGATTCTCAGACTTTAGCAGGCATCTGAGTAACCCAGAAGACTTAATAAGACACAGGCTGCTGAGACTCAGCCCTAGAGTTTCATATTCAGTAAGTCTGAAGTGGGGCCAGATAATTTGCATTTTAATAAGCTCCCAGGTGATGCTGATGCTGCTGGTCTGGAAACCATGCTTGAGAATTACCAGTCTAGGCAAATGTACAAATCGGAAACAAATGGGAAAAAGAGGGAAAGCAAGAAATAATGTATATTAACTATGGAGTAAGCAATAGAAAGGAGAAGTGAAAAGTAATAAGAACAGTAAGCCATAAAGATGGGAACACTATGTGTCAGCACCTCTAAACCACCTACTGAGCCTCAGAAGGGATCTAGTATTCCAGGACGTTTAAGCACATAACATAACCCAGATGCTGTTGCTCAAGAGATCTTGGGTGTAATTGTGCCCTGACCTGTTCAACTTGCCTATTTTAACAGAGGCCACATTTTATTGTCCCCAATTGTTGAAACCTGATTTCTGCCTTATTTCTGATACATCATCTTCAACTCTGTTGGATTTGTGGGCCTATGACCTTCCTGGGACGTTAGACTCAAGTCTCTCCTGGAAGGATAGAATGTTAACACTGAAACAACCATCATCAGCTTCCCCCCTCCCACAGTCTCATGAAACCAGTCACCTGAGAGCTCCTAATCTCCTTGTCATCTCTCTAGAGCCTCCTAACTGTGACCATTTCCATTTGAGAGGTTGCCAGGGATACGAAGTGAGAAATTTCTAGCTACTCATCAGGAAGGACAACAACGTTTTCTGGGTGGGTGGGGCATCTTACATCATCATTGGGGACTGGTGTTTTTTTACTCATTTTGCATATTTTCTTCCTCATGGCTACATACACATTCACTTGATGAGATCTTACTTTGCACGTGCTATTTGCATACTATAGTTATTTGCATATCCTCTCTCCTCCAGCCAATATGAGCCCCTGAAGCCTCAGAATAGTGTCTAACATCTAGGCAATCTGTTAAGTGTTGAATATTTGACACTGAGCCTGGGTTTTTCTGCATGTTGTTTGTCAATGGGGCTTTTAGATTCTCTGCTGGCTGCCCTTTTAGAAACTTCAGGCTATAATTCCATAGGTAAGCACAACCAATTTGTGGTCTCATTCATCCCCTCCCTCATCTGAGAAAAGATAGTGCTCAAAACACTGAGCATAGGGGCGCCTGGATGGCTCAGTCACTTAACATCCAACTCTCGATTTCAGTTCAGGACATGATCTCAGGATCATGAGGTCCAGCCCCACATCAGGCTTTGTGCTCAGCAGGGAGCTTGAGATTCTCTCTCCCTCTCTCCCTGCCCCTCCCACTTGTGCGCTCTCGTTCTCTCTCTCTCTCTCTCTTTCTCAAATAAGTGAATACATCTTAAAATGAACAAACAAAACATGGGGCATCCAACTTCTGAAAAAGTGCCAGACCCTCATGTAGGACTTTGGCAGGGACAGACAGAAATAAGAAGAGCAGAATGTGAATTTCTAAAGAGTTTCTGTGTAAGAGAAAGAACAAGTGCCTGCCTGCTACCAAAGGGACCCCCAAAGGCAGCAGCAGCAATCCAAGGATTAATCCTGACCTATGGGGTCAGTGAGTGTTCCATGAGAAGTTGGTTTGTGCAGTCGTTCTATGCATGTGTATGTATGTCTGCGTGTGTGTGTGTGTTGCAAATAGAATACAGAATTAGATCCACCAGCTTGATTCCCTCTCTGACTGATCTTGCTTTGAATCATCAGCAGCCTCATCATGCTACCACACTGAAAAAACCCTAGAAATGATTTATTGGGAGAACTTTGAGTGGGGTATAGGGAGTCAGGAAAGGATTAATACTCTAAAAAAGCTGCTTTTGCCTTATTCTTCTCTGTTACTCTATTTGGCATTAGAAACCGGAAGCTCAGCCAGAAAGCAAAAACATATGAGGTTTTAAAGTCACCCATACCTCAGGTGCTAGGCTGTCTACGGAAAATAAAATTGATCTGTTGGAAAGACTTGATGGGGCCTAAGAAGATAGTTCCCTAAGCTCTGTTCATCTGCTCTAATCAGCTGCATTTTTTTTTCAGTCTCATTTAACTTTTCTTGCCACAGGGATAAAATGAGTGAGAATAATAAAAAGCAAAGGAGTGATGAAGGGATAGAAGAAATTAAGGAGCTCCTAAGTGAATAGGTAATTTGATTCACTGTTTACATTGCTGGTAGAGATATTTAGACAGTTGACCTGCGGATGACCCTTTAAATTGAGATTTCAGAGAAAATTTTAAAACCAAATAAACTTGAGAGTACTGAAGACTATGCTGTAGACTCTAAACTAATCCAGGTGGTCAGACTAGGAAGGGCTGGGCAAGGGGTCATTACTGGGGAGGGATCTGAAAAGACAGTTTTTCTTCTACCTGCTCAGAAGCTATTTCTCATGAGGCATCAAGAATTTATTGCAGCCTGTTATGTGCAAAGCGTTATGTTGGGCAATTAAAATATAGCTGGGAGAAGGTATAGAGCACCCAGAAAAATATTATATCTTTGCATGTTCCAGGCACACACAATAATAATGTAAAATGTTGGAGAGGGAAAAATAAACACAAGGTGTGGTATTCAAGAAAGATTTCACATAGTAGGTGAGATTCTGTTAGGGTCTTGTGTGATATGTGAAACTTGAATAAGAAGAAGGGAGGTGGTTGTTATTCTAGGAAAAGGAAAAGGCATGAGATTAGGTAAGAGAAGAAAAAAGGCACTAGAGATTACTGTGTTAATAGCTGCTTAGCAAAGTAATGAGCAGAATCCCATGGAGAATTTTTGCCAAAGACGGTAATGTAAATGAAGGTTCACAAAACCCCCTCTTATATACTGCCCAAAACACCCAAAAAGAAGCAAAGTAGGGAAAAATGCTTTATTAACTGCTGCACTGAGGAAATGATCCCTACTTTTTATTATGAAGCCCTGAGAAATATGTGTTAGATACAATCTGGTCCAAATTGAAATGAGTCATCAGAGGCTGACAACTCACCCACTCTCCCCAAGAGATCTATGAAGTGTTGTAGGAAGATGAAGAAATTCTCTATAATAATTTTTAAATAATCTAATCCCCAATTTATTAAAACAAAGATTGAACTGGCCATAGTTTAAAAAAAAAAAAAAAAAAGCGAACACCCTGCTCTGATTTTCTTTTCGGACTGAGGTCAAATGTACCCTGTAAACCTAACAATTAGGTTAGAAAATTGCAGTCATGCCACATGTTTTTCTCTCTAACATGACTCCTAGGCTAACTCTACAACATAGACAAACCTTCCTAATATGGGGACACACACAGTTTGAAACAGAAACAACTCTGGGACAGTTGTTTTGGCTACTGCAGACTAAATTTGCACACCAAACTCTTCAGCTGCCCATGGCCTGATTTCCTCTCCCACAGACCACTGAACAGCTGAATCTAACATTTCAATCCATCATAGAGGACCTCAGATAAAACTTAAAGGGAAAATCAAAATGGTGTGCAACTAAACTGAAAACGGAAACAAGAAAAACTCACTTCAGATGGGCAAATAGCAAGGCCAGAAAGAGTTTCATAATGTTAAAAAAGGACAACCAGGAAAGCGAATCAAACAAGCGAACACATGTAAGGCCCATGTAAAAATCCTGCAATGATAAATGCACATCACCAAAATGAAAACGAATAGAAGTCATAAACTTTAAATGAAATATATCCTTCAGAATAAAATTTAATAAGAAGATGTAAGCAAAATATAGACTGTATCACATGTTCAAGGAAATTAAAGAAAATAAACTATGTAACAAATTAAAAGACAGGGATAATCAGCAACCTGAGCTTTTTAAAGAGAAAGTTACTAGAAATAATAACATGTAATATGATAATGCTATTGCATTTAAATGGCATAAAATCCAGGAAAGGTGAGAATTAATAAAATAGCAATGGAATCAGGGGTATGGAGGGTAGGCCTGCTAAAAACAAACATACAAATAAAAAAAAAAAAAACCTCAACTATAGAGGAAAATCATAAAACACTAAAAAAACTAGTAAGCTATATGGAGAATAGACAGAAAATAATCATGCAAAGTGATAAATGATTTTCAAGAAGAAATGAGACAATCAAATATATAACAGAAGAAAACATTCCTAGAGTTCATGAAGATTTCAATCTACAGACTGAAAGAATTTACCATAATTTTGGAAATTACCAATAAGCTTCAAGACATAACCTAAAGAATCTTTTGCATTTCAAAAATAAAGAAAGGAATGTTATAAGGAGCCAGGCAAAAATAACTTACAAAGGGAAACAATCAGACTGACCTCAAAGGAAAACCTCAAAAACAAAATATTCCAGAAGGAGATGGCACAATATTTGCAGAGTTTTAAAGCAGTGGAAGAATGGAAACCAAGAATTTTTACACGTAGCCAAATTTCTATTCATGCGTTTTGACAACAGAAAGAAAAACTCAGAGACTAAAGCATAGCATAGCACTTCCTGAAAAACCTTCTTGAAGATAGAGTCTAATCAACTAAGAGATTAATCAAAGTCAAGAGGTCATGAATAAAGAATATTTGGGAAAAGCTAATGTTGGACATCTAACATATGGAAACAGAGAGTTGGCCCCAGGTAATTTTGCTAGTTGGGGGAAAAGATCATAGGTATCTAATCCTTCAAAGACAAGACATGCAGTAGAGAAAATAAGAGCTGGAATATAATTTGATAATTTAATGTAGTAGTAATAATTTTGCTGAGAGAACCACTCAGGAATATAATAACAAAACCCAGGCAGCGAAGTCTAAATGATCTAATTTGTATATCTTTAACAGGAAAAAAAAAAAAATCAATGTTATTTACTTTCTCAATTTCATTAAGTGATAATTATAAATTTTGGCACATTAGTTAAGCACAGCATGTATTCCCTACCAGAAGAAACAGCAGTTCTCAAAAAACCAACCCAACAAGGATCAAGAACATATAGCAAAAGATACACACAAGCACAAACCATGGGCGACAGGAAAAAATATGTTTTTAAATAGAAAGGAAGGAAGAAAGGGAGGGAGAGAGGGAGGGAAGGAAGGAGGGAAGGAAGGAAGAAAGGGGAAGTGGAAGAAGGAAATAGTATAACATAAAAAAGAGAAAAACTATAACAAACAGAAATGTAAGATAACATAATAATTTCAAAAATACATTATATATCCCTAAATATAAACAGATAACTTACCTAGTCAAGGAAAAACTCCCAGATTAGGGTTTAAAAAAGCATAACTTCAGTCCACAAAAAACATGCCTACAAAGCAGGTATACATTAAGGCCAAAACTAAAATGATGGGCAAATACATAGCAGATAAGTGAAAAGTGAAATAAAACTGCATACAACTAAAATAGAAGGAGCCAGAGGTTCAAGAGTTAAGTCTTGCAAAGTGGAATTCAAAATTCAAGGATTAAATAGGACAAAGAGAGTCCTATTTTTATGATGAAGACATAACATGTAATAAATGTGTATCGATCTTCTACCTATATGCATCAAGCAGAATAAAATTAAACTATATAATATAAAAATCTGTTTAAAATGCAATGAAAATTGTACTGAAACTCACTGGAAATAGGAAGCATTAATACTCTTTCATGTCAAATATGAAAAGCCTTCAATGTTTTTAATAGAATATGCCTATTCCAAATGACATATTCAATAAAGTTATGTATATCATTTCAAATTCTATATATCGAACTTCACATCTAATAGTAAAAATACATCTACATTTTATGTGTAAATGCTAAATTTTTTAAAAAATATTAATCCTATAAAATGTGAAGAAAATTTAAATAAATACCAAAGAACTCTACACTCTCTTTGACCATAAGGCTCTTAGAAGAGAAATAAATAACAGAAGTACAAATAATTCACAAACTGAAATATCTCAACTCTAATGGGTATGAAGGAGGGTACATATTGCATGGAGCATGGGGTATTATACACAAACAATGAATCATGGAACACTACATCAAAAACTAATGATGTACTGTATCATGACTAACATAACATAATAAAAAATTATAATTAAAAAAACCTCAGGTCAAAGAGAATGTCAACATCTTAATTAAAACATTAAATAACAATAAAGAAAACCTTCACATCCAAACTTAGTGAATGCACACAAAATTGTACTCAGAGGAAGATTTATACCCTGAAACAACACCATTACTTAACAAAACTAACATAAATAACTAATATTCCATTCAAAAAAGTTGGAATAATAAGTAAACAAATTTCAAGGAAATATATTAAATAAATTCACATGGATAAAACCAAGACTCAATGAGTTAGGATTTTGTAAAATCTACAAAGCAAAACAGATGGATCTACCAACTTGTCTATCAAGAAAAAAAAAAGAAAACACAAGTGTACAATAGAAGAGAAGGCAAAGGGTGTATATTCACAGATTTCATGGAAATTAGAAGACTTTTTAAAAAATCCTTCATTTGATACTACACTATTAAAATTGAAAAATGGATGAAAATAAAGATTTTACTGAAAAATGTAAATTACACAAATTAACTCAAAAAGTAAGAGCATTTAAACTGATTAATAACCAGTGGGGAGAAAATCAAAAGTACTGCAAAAACAAAAATAACACACACAAACCCTCAAAAAAAAGAGTAAGTTCAGATGGTTCCAAATGTGATTCACAGGAGCTCAGTAGTTTTTGAATGAAATAAGTAATTCTGAAAAAAATGAGGATTCTTTCTAATGTTTCCCTGAGGCTGTAGCCCTGGGAATAGCCTGGACTCATGGCCAGCTAAATCAGAAATAAATTTTAAAACCTTTATTTTTCTAGGCAGCATCAGGAGCCAAGAGAAGGTGGACAGTTAAATAAAACATCAGTTCACACCTATTAAAAGCAGTAGAGGCAGGTTCCATGCCAAATTGGCTGGGAGAACTAGTGTGGCAGGTATGCTTTTAATGAAGATCATTTCTCCACCTTCCTGTTTTAATTTGATTTCCCTGGCAGAGTTGTGCTTCTCTGGCTTGGAGGAAATCTGCTTAACTACCACCCTCTCACTCAGGAGCCAGACAGAACTGGATTCCTTCAACCCTGTTGCAGTTTGGCATTTGACTTCCACTGGGATAGCAGCATTGCCTCCACCAAAGCTCTGGAGAGCACCCAGAAGGAAAGCAGAGCCTGCCCCATTTGGCCGGGACAGGCCACACGATGTCAGTGGCAGACACTTTGCCCACTTTGAGCTAAATTATGAACTATATCCTCTTCCCAGATTTGTGGCAGCTACATAGACTCTCTTTGTAAATTGCAAACTGCCCCTCAAGCCAGGGACACAGCTAAGACCTACAGCCTCTTCAGTGTAGAGCAGCTTGGGCTGCATCCTTAACCTCTAGGGTTCTCCGTATATAACCACCCTTTCCATATAGATTACATGAAAATTTTATACCCATTTCATTGCTTTCCAAGTAGGTTCAAAAGTGTATCAGCCTGCAGATTGTCCCACAAGGCTTTAATCCAGGCAGACAAGTGTTTGCTGAGCACGTCCGTATTTGTTTCCTATTGCTGCTCTAGCAAATTGCCACACACTTAATGACCTAAAACAACACACTTCTTTTTTATCTTACACTTCAGGAGGTCAGAAGTCCAAAATGGACCTTATGGACTGAAACCAAGGTGTCAGCAGAGCTGTATTCTTTCCAGAGGTCTAGAAAATCTGTTTCCTTGCCTTTCATACCTTCTAGAGGCACCTGTAACCCTGACTCCTAGCCTTTTTCCTCCGTCTTTAAAGCTCTTCACTTCTACTTCTTAGTCAAATCTTCTCTCCTGACTTCATCCCCTTGCTTCCCTCTTAGAAAGACCCTTGCAACTACATGGAATCCATACAGGTAAATCAGGATAATCTCACAATCTCTAGATCTTTAACCATAATCAGAATGAGAATGGACAAAGAAGACCAATGTACCCCTGGACAATAACCTTATCACTATCGAAGACTCACATACCATGAGACTACGGACCATGCTACTGTATATGCAGAAGAGAAATATCCGGCATGATCTCATGCTAGGAGCATATTTCCATGGCCTCATAGAGCTTATAGTCCAGCTTAAGAGATACAAATTATATAATCATACAAATGAACACATATGGTAATTTGCTATTTTCCATAAGGTTTATGAATAAAGCATATGAGGTAGAAGAATAGGCAGGCAGCGTGGTTTTTATTGGAGTATCCAGAATGGCTGCACTAACAGTTGAGAAATGAATGTCAAATAGGGCTTGGCCAAAAACCCACTAGGAGGGAGAGGAGCATTCTTGGCAGATAGGAGTCAGTGCATATGTGAAGATCATATGGTAGGAAAGAGCTTGGTGTTTAAAGACCTGAACAAGGCCCACTGTGACCTTCTTAATGCAACTGTCAACCCTCTTATATTTCCTCCCAGAGGGGATTTCTTTATGTTTCTCATTCTCATATGAAAGATCAGTTCTTTGCAGAGTTCCAAATAAACATGATGTTTGTATAACCATATAACTGTTCCTTTCTCATAATCTGCTTTCCTGGTTCATAAACTACAAGGTTTCAAGCGAATTTGCCTTCAGAGGTGAAAGGATCCGATCCTTCAGCATGAAAGACAGAAAACCACCATCAGTTCTAGTCCAGATCAGAGTTTCACCCACTGCACCATGGAATGGAACACCAGCCTTCACTTAGATGGGGGTTTGCATCACTCTACCCCAGGATAGTCCCCTTTATTCTCTGAAGATTAGGGCTGGGGAACAGAGCACATGGGGAGAGCTGGTTCAAGGACAGAGTTAACCAAAGCCAGGATAGGTAAGCCTCTAGGAGAGGAAGTGGAGGAGAAAGGAAAAAGAAATTTATATCAATTATGTGTAAGTCCCTTCTTACCTCTTTATATCCTAGACAATTAAATCCTAGACAGCTTGCTTGTCCACTTTGATCCTTGTTTTGTAGATCAAAGAGCCTAACAGCGGGAGTGAATAGATAACTTATTCAAGCTCTCAGTTCATAAATGATTATGATTTTGAAGCAGCCCTGTTTCCAAAGTTTTGCTCTTTCCATTATGTAACAAAGTTTACAGCCCAGGAATGCAGGAAGAGGGCAAACTAAGAGTAGCATGGAGCTGGATCCATGAGTGCCATTCTGAAATGGTTGGAAAATCCTGAAGTCTCCTCAGAGGATGAAGGCCATTTCATGTGAATTCTCTTTCTCTTGTCAACTTCCAAGTTTGAAGACTAGATGTCCATTCTATCAAGGCACTTTGTTTATACTTCGGAACATTCTGTGATGATGGAAGGTTTTCCACACCTGGACTGTCAAGTATGGCAGCCACTTAGCCTCACATGGTGGCTGAACACTTGAAATGTGACTAGTGTGACTGAGGGGATGAATTTTAAATTTTATTTTAATTAATTGAAATGTAAATGCAAATAAGCACGTATGCTGAGTTGTCACTGTCCTACACAGCTCATTTCTAGATATCCAAGCTGTATGAGAACAGCAGCCATGATTTCTTCCTTCTTCCATTCCCAGTGCTATCACAATGCCTGGTGCGTATTTTGCACTAAATAAATATTTCCTACTTGACTGAGTGAAGAGAGGGATAAAAAGAAGAATTAAATGATCCTCCTGTGCTAACGTGGAAAGGGGGTAACAATTCCTTGCTTGAATTCTGTCTTTGCCTCTCACTAGTTGTGTGAATTTTGGCAAACTAGCATTTAAATACAGTATAGTAATAATAATAATTAATAATAATAATTGCTGACATATAGTAAATGTTCACTTTGTGAAATCCTTTATGAATGTTAGTTTGTTTGATGCAATAAGCCCATTTCCAGTTGAGAAAACTGAGACTAATGAGAGGTTAAGTCAATGGTTTCAAATGAAGGTCATGACCCATCACTAGGAATGAAGTCAATGAAGTTGACTCTACCAGCCTAAATGCATACAGCATATATATACATATACACACATGTATGTATATATACTCATATATACATATAAATCAAGGATATATGTGGCATATGTGTATATGTACGTGTGTATGCATATTCAAAAGTGTGTGAGGATAGTCAAGGCGGCCCAGTCAGTTAAGGCTCTTGATTTCGGTTCAGGTCATGATCTCAGGGTGGTGAGATCAAGCCCAGCATTGGGCTCTAGACTCAGTACAGAGTCTGCTTAAGATTCTCTCTCCCTCTGTGACTCCCCATTGTCTAAATAAATAAATAAATAAATCTTTTTAAAAAAGTGTTTGAAAGCCTCTAGATTCAGTACCTTTATTAAGGCTATTCAGCTAACTAGTGGTGATTTGGGATTTGCATCCAGGCTGTCTGATTCCAAATCTTATATCTTAACTGATGTATCCTACAACTTCTTCTGGTTTTCTAAGAAATGTGTTTAAATTTTAAACAACTGACTTACACATAACTCCTAAGAACCTCACCCATTCATTAGTATAGAATATGTACATGTATGCACATACACATACATTTGTTTGAGTAATGCCTAATATCTTTTAGATTTAGTCTATTGTCTCTGGCTATGCACCAAGGAAAATTGATCCTAATTTACATATCTCTAAATCATCCTAAAGGATTCCACTTTGGCAGATAATGCTAGGGCTCAGCAGTATACGTATTTCTCTCTTTCCTACTGGGTGCACCACTGGGCTACATTTCCCATTTGCGTTAAAGTTAGGTGAGGTCATGTGCTTGAGTTCTGGCCTGTGGGGTCTAGATAGAAGTGGTGTAGACTACCTCTAGGACTGATCTCTACCCCTTTCCGTATAGTCCTCTAGACTCTCTTTTCTATTACCAACAGGCTGGATGCATCAAATGAAGCAGAGGATTCGGAAGCCTAAGGGGAAGGCAGAGCCACAGGATGGAAGGAGTTCCAGCCACCTGCCTTCTCTCCCCATCCTACTTCAGACTGTGACACGAGTAAGAAATAGTCCTTTGTTCTATTATTCCCACAGAAATTTGTTGTTTGTTACAACAGTTACCCTGTCCTGATTAGTGGACCACTTTCGCTGGTGCGCCACACAAAAGATAACAAATATGGAATGTGTCCTTTGGCTCCCATGCCAGCTCCCCTGTCATGTTGCATAAACGAGGATGATGGAACCAACCATGAGCCCCTGGGGTCACAGTGGGTGAGACATCTTCATCCCATGACTTATCCCAATTATTTGGGAATCAGAAGAGGAGGACAGTGGGTATTCAGTCATCTTAATAACATGAACTTCAATCTGTCTAGCACTTTGTAATTTCAAAAATGTTCTTAATACCTGAGTTTATGTGATTAGATTGAATAAAGGTGAGAATCCCCATTCTACTGAAAAGAAGCTGAGGTTCAAATATAGTGATACTTACCTATAATCACACATACATTAAAAGCAAATATGTGACACACATCCATGCCTGCAGACTCCAAATCGAATGACTTACTGAGGAGAAGGTAGATGACAAGGATCCCACAAGGAGTGGGATGCTAAGGTTAGGTTTGGTTTGTATGAAGCAAGCTCAAGCTCCTGTCTGCTTGCTAGAAGAAAGACACACATTGTATGTGATATTTTCCAAAGCTGTCATTTGAGACTTAAAATAACCCTACTGGGCAAACAAGGCTGACACTATTAACCCCACTTTACAGGTGATTCGCCTGAGGTCCAGAGAGATGCAGTAACTTTCTCAGGTAGGTAAATTGTCAGTGAGAGAATTAAGATTAGAATCCATGTCTCTTGACTCTGGGTCTAAATTACTGTTCCTGGATTGTGCTTCTCTTTGATCCCTGTTCTTAGAGACTTTCTTGCCTAGAGTAAGAATTCATCACCAGCTTGGGTTTTACTTTCTAGGACCTGATAACTATGCATGAACTGGACATTTTTCTCATGTTTTATCTAATGCATTTTAGTTCAAGGGAAATCAATGGTTTTAAGAGAGATAAAAAAAATGGTCTTTGATATCCTAGTTGCTTCTTTTCTTAATCTTTCTTGATGTTCCTCATCAGGACCAAGGAAATTTGGGTTGAATACTACAATATTGGATATTGGCTGGATGATATTACTGTGGGAAATTACCATTACCTGGTGGGGCAGAGGATGGAATGGATCAGTTAAGAGAAGAGAGAGTACATCACAGCCCCTTAGATAAGGGACCATAGGTTGAAATGCAACAGCTGATTGATGAGAAAGAAAAACAAAAGACTAAGAGAGTGAGGGTGGCCACCAGTGTCAGGACACATGTGCTCCATTGCCCCTTGGAAGAGAAGATCATAAATCATTCAGCAATGTGGCTCAAAAAGGAGCAGACATGCCAAGCAACAAGGATTGATGATGGGAGGTGGGGATAATGCAAGAAGCAGAGACAGTGTAGTGAGCTGAATGGTGGCCCCACAGCCTCCTCCTTGGAACCTGAGAGTATTTCCTTATATAGCAAAACTGGGATTGCATTAAAGATCTTTAGAGTAGGAGCATTTTCTGTTTGGGGGGAAATGGACCCTACATGTGATCACAGGTATCTTCATAGGTGAGTGGCAGAGGAAGTTCTGAGACAGATGTACAGAGGAGAGGGTGAAGATGGAGCTAAGAGAGAAGCCTCCAGAAGAGGCAAGGAACAGCTTCTCTCCTAGAGCCTCTGGAGGAAGTATGGCCCTACCAACACGCTGGTTTCAGAGTTCTGGCCACCAGAACTGCAAGAGAATAAATTTCTATTTAGGATCTAAGTCACCACTCTTATAGTAAATTTTCAGTGGCTCTAGGGAAGTCATATGGATGGGTTATATTACTATGAGAGTCACATACCAGAAGTCTGCAGAGAGGAAACCCTGCACTGTCTAACTCTTGCTGGCATCCAGAATGTGGATTTCATGAGAGCATGTGCAAGACCAGAAGATATTAGACATAAGTTAATTGGCTCAGAAAATAATTCCAAATGGAGCTGTACTTTGACACTAGAATGAAAGCAGATCATGGGAACCAAAATTTGGGATACTGTGGAAGCTGAGACAGAACTGGTTATAAACATAATGTGATTATGATGTCTACATCCCCCTCAAAGGCACTCTCTGTGATATCCTCTTCTGTAACCAGGGGAGCAATCCAGGGACTAGGGGTAAGTCAGATGAATGGAAAATGGTTTTTAAATGTAATCCAAGGGGCACCTGGGTGGCTCAGTGGCTTAAAGCCTCTGCCTTCGGCTCAGGTCATGATCCCAGGGTCCTGGGATGGAGCCCTGCATGGGGCTCTCTGCTCAGCAGGGAGCCTGCTTCCTCCTTTGTCTCTGCCTACCTCTCTGCCTACTTGTGATCTCTGTCAAATAAATAAATAAAATCTTTTAAAAAAAATAAAATAAAAAAATAAATGTAATTCAAGGGGCACCTGGGTGGCTCAGTCAGTTAAGTATCTGCCTTCGGCTGAGATCATGATCTCGGGGTCTTGGGATCAAGCCCTGTGAAGGGTTCCCTGCTGAAAAGGGAGTCTGCTTCTCACTTTCCTTTTGCCCCCCACCACTTGTGCTTTCTCTTTCTCTCTTCCTTTCAAATAAATAAAATCCTTAAAAAAAATGTTATTCAAAATTGTGTGTGTCTGTGCATGTGTGCATGCATTCATTCCCTTTGCAGAAGGGGATGGCCAAGGCAGTATCTGGAACAAGGACAGGGTTAATCCCTCCAGGGCTTATGTGGCAGAGGTGGGGGAGGGGCATCTATCCACAAGGGATAATCCAGTGGGACAATCCATAGGGTTGGTCCTTCAAACTTCTCTCCCCAGAAAACATCGTAAAAAGATTAGTTATAGTAAAGTATCAGTAATGTTACAGTAAAGGAAAGGATTTATTAAAAACCATCACATTCCTCCATGCCCTTTGGGAAGTATAGTGGAAAAAGAATTATTATAATCAGACAAATGAAGTCCCCACTCCAATATCTTGTTCTGGGACTTAATCTCTCTGAGCTCAACTCTTCTTCTCTATAGGAAGGGCCAGTGTCGACTTCACAGTTTCAGACTAAATAAATAATGTATGTAATTCATTTCATATATACACTCAATCAACATTAGATCCCCTGGAAAGTAATATTAGCTTCAACGCCATGTAGAACCCAAGTAATATCTGAGATGGCCTTCCCTAAGTGGGGACCTCAGAATTGACCTTGCTCTTCTTAATCAGTGGCAATTACCTCCTTCAAAGCTCTAGCTCCTTGTCCCAAATCTAAACTGATCCTTTCACCTTCCAAGCCAGACCTCCTAGAACAGATGTCCTCACTGCTGAGAAAACTCAGATTTAAAACTGGACTTTCTATTTCTTCATTTCATGTTTTCATTAAGTCTTATATTTGCAGAGACCCCACTGATCATTTATAGCCATTTCCTTTTATTACCAGGGGTTGCCACAGGGCAGTGGAAGACTCCTGTTCAGGGACCATCAGCAAATCAGGGGCAGAAGAACTGAGAGAAGTTCGAACCCAGAATTCACTCTGTGGTGGCTCCCAGCCTCAATCCGCCTCCCCCCACTGCGCCCCTGGTGTCCCAGGGAACCAGCAAAAGCCTCAGACCTCAGCTTTCTGCCACAGAGACAAAAACACGATGAAGTCACCAGCTTTTGCCTACTGTCCCTTTGCATTTCGTCAGGTCAGTGAAAAGCGAAGCCAGCATAAACAATTTTTTCTTTTAATTTTAATATTGTCAATTGTAATAAACTCAACTCTGTTTTACTAGCAAACTGTTTCCTGTTTGTTCAGGGAGATTAAGCTGTAGTCTTTGAGTCCTGCTGTCACCAGATATGTGGTCTTGGAATCAGACCACAGCCTCTCGCGATGCTCATGAATTGTGCTACCTGCTCTAGAGCTGGAGCCGAGGCTGAGCCTGCGCGGCTGTTGGGTTCATCAGCCGCTAGTGACTCAACACAATATGTAGATAAAAGAGGAAATACTTTCGGAGGCATTGAAAGCACTTGATGGCAGCAGATGAAATGGTGGTAGCAAATTTGTTGACTCTTTCCATGACTTAAATAGTGGCCCTTATCTTTGAATAAACATGAACAGAAGACAGCAGTGTTATGGAAGCAGTAGAGATTAATAAAATTTGATTAAATTGGGTGGGGGGTGGTGCCTGGGTGTCTCAGTCAGTTAAGCATTGGACTCTTGATTTCTGCTAAGGTCATGATCTCTGGTTCCTGGGATCCAGCCCCAAGTCTGGTTCTATGCTCAGTGGGGATTCTGCTTGAGATTCTCTCTCTCCCTCTCCCTCTGCTCATCCCCCTGACATGCTCTCTCTCTCAAATAAATAAATAAAATCTTTTAAAAATTTTATTGAGTTGGGCTGTGCATTGGATGACTCTGGACAGCTGAGAGTCAGGTGAAGATAGCCAGACCCCAAGGAAGGGGCTTCTTGTCTCCAAGGGGAGCTTCTGAGCTGAGGGCTGGAAGCCTTTTTGGATTGGCAGCTACTGATGAGTACTAGGTCAGAATAACAGCAGGACCACAACCATTACCTCCAACACTTGTCATTTCCAGGCTGGGACAAAGAAGGAAGTATAGCAGAATCTGAACTCACACCGCAAAGTCAAAGTCTTCCTAAATATCTGAAACCCGAGAAAGAGTAGTAGGAACAGGTTGGCTGGTAGGACTTCCTAGTTTCCTAAAGTGAATTTCTGACCATGCTTCTAGGCTGGAGAGTCTCAAAAATGTCATCTGAGACGAAGATGTTGACAAACTCTTCACTGCAACTGGCATGTGATGATTAGATCCTGCCAGCTTCTCCACTCTGCTCTCCCTACTCCCAGTTCTGGTGCAGAATGCACTGGAGGGCTCTTCGCCCCTCTAGCCCCCAGGTTCCCTCTTCTGAAGGGTCTTCAGTAGCTGGCCTCCCCACCAGAGCATCTTTCGCCTGAGTAATTCCTATTCATTCCAGTTTCAGGGCTTTCCTTCTCCCACTCTTTGCCCTGCCCAAGTCTGAGAGAAGTGCCATTCCATCAGCCAAAACTCTATGTGCTTAGTGTTCTGCTTACTTGTCAGGACACCCCTGATTCCAGTCTGGGTTCCCTGAAGGGGGGGCATGTCCACCTCATCCATCTCTAAAGCTCTAACACTTCATGAGACTCGGGACACATGCCTATTAAGTATTTGCAGTCTGAGTGGAAAGTGGGAAAACTGTGTGTGTAAGCATAGATGTGTTTGAACCCAGGGGTGGGGATGACTTAGGGATGAAAAGAAGTACTCCCAATCAAACTGCCATTGGTTTTCTTTCCTGAGGACAGCCCATTTGTCCCCTTATCAGTCAGTATTTGAACATTTGAGATATAAAAACCAAAGCAGCTCTCTGGTTGGCTGTAACTATCCTTTAAAAATGAGATTCAGTCTATGCCTTCTTTGATCCCTATAACTTCTAAAACACTTAAGTGTTCCCAACACATCTGTCTGGGCCTGAGTAACCCTTGTAACATCCCCCTGCACCTCCCTCTATGCTTGGGTGATTTCTTCTGTCCACTTAGCTTGATTCACTCATTAGGCTCAGTCCTGAGTCTTGGACCTGGGCTCTATTCTTTGGCTCAGGCTGAACATGCAAGATTTTCCCTTCATCAGTCTAATGAAGTAAGAGTCTTATGTCATCATTAGTGCTGGTGTTAATCCAAGCAGAACTAATATTGGTGTTGTTCCAAGTAGAATTAACCAAGCCCAGCCCCCAACAAGCCAGATGTTAGTCAAGCATTTCTTACTGACGTTAATGAATAACTCCCTTGGGTTTCACAAACAGCTGAGTCCACCAAATGAACTTCAGGGACCCAGATGCAATTGGCCTGCCTAATAGAGATTTGTCCTAGGAGGATACCGAGGACTTAGAACTTCTGTGCTGAAAGCAAGAAAGAGCTCCGTTTTCCGGGTAGCCAATAACCATACCACTCCTAGCTGTCCAAAGAGCAAAGAGTGGACCACCTGGGGCCACCTAACAAGCCCCAGAGACTTTACAGGCAGTGCTCCTTTGCAGATCCATTTCTTCGTGTGAGCCTATCTCCATAGGGGTTGGGTGTTTGTGTGTTTATTTCCTCCACCGGACTGGGCGGGCAAGGACTATATTTTTTCATACATTCCCGGCACCAGGCAGAGAGATCAGCTAACAGTTGTTTGGAAAGAAATCATGGGAGCATGTCCTCCTGAGATTGTTTGCCTCATTGTCCAATTCTACATGGCTCTTCTCTTCCTCTCCCTCAAAGAAAACATATCATCTCTAGACTTTCCATTCGTACTTGATGACTGCTGTCATAGGAATGTGATAATAAGAATAGAAAGCATTTCTAGGAAGAGCCAGACACTGTGCTAAGATATTTGCATGCATTTTTCAACTGTCCATGAAAGCAATATATCAGGATTTTAAAATACATGGCCAAGGCTTGGGATCTGGGCAGGGTGCAGGGGGAGGAGTGGTTGGTTAAATAACTAGCTTTAGGTCATAGAACTAGTCCAGAGAAGATTCAGAATGGCTGGTGACATATCTGCCATTCCACTAGCTGTTGGGTGACTTATTCAGCAGAAAGTTACCCATCTACCCCACCAGGCAAATAATAGGGCAGATGTTTATAATTTTTTCTCCCAAGGCTTAAAATCCCTGTAGTAGGAGAATTTGTACATAAGAGGTTTAAAATATTCTGAGAAAAATAGAAGGGACAAGGAGGATAATGGAAGCCTTTTTTAAGAGTATTTTTAGGTTTGCTAAAATAATGAAAACAATACATTAAAGAAACTATCAAAAAATTTTGCAGATGTTTAATTATTACAATTGGCTACTTTACAGTTGATTTCCATTTACTCTACCACTCCCTGCACCCGCCCCCCACCACTGGAATATTTTCAGGCTCTAAGTTTCAGTGGGATGCATATAAAGGTCTTTTAATTGGTCACAGATAATATGGATACCAAGAGGCTTTTTCCCTCTGTGGCTGCTCCTCCATCCAGATGTTCAAGGTCTCATCTATAATGACTCAGCTGTTGATTCTCTCTCCTGGATCCCACCATAGACTTAGAGATGAAGAAGAACTTGGACTCCTGCACTGGAAAAAGTGAGGTTTTATCAATCCACCCCCCTGCTCCCTGAGGGAGCTTTGTTCCACCCTTGCTAACTTCACACAAGAGAACCGCAGGACACTGTGACCTATCTCCACCCATCCTCTCTCCTGAGTTCAGACCCCACCTTCTGAGGAGGACAAGAATGTGTTCCAAAGGCCAGGTTTAGTTCACCCACAGTTACTTTCCCTCTCTTAAAGCAACATGTAGAAATCCCTATGCCCCTTCTTTCTATTGCTTCTTCTGCTTCATGCCCTTTGTTTCTGCCCAGCCTTCAGTCTCCTCTCTTTCTAATCATCCTTGTTAAGAGCAACTAAAACTTTCAGTATACTTAAAGATTCAGTTGGAGGAAAAAATATAGAGAAGCAAATCTGTTTAAGTAGGCTTTTCCTAAAGGACTCTTGAGGTTGGGGACACAATCTATACTATACTACATATAGATTCTTTACTTGGGTCAATGCCCAGTCCATTTGGGCAAACCTGTTTCTGAGAGCCAGACTATGGCCATAATAATAGACCCTTTTTTGAACACCCTGTACTCCAATCACTGTGCTATACCGGGCACTTTCTAGGTAATACCTGGAATTTCATGATCCTTTAAAGAAAATATGATCATCTACCTGTTACCAATAAAGAAACCGAGGCCCATCGACATTAATTGATTTGCTTTAGAGTTAAGTCATTGAAGATGAGTTCACTGCTCTTCCCTTTGTTTAAGAAGCAACTGTTCATACCAGAGAGGGGAAGCATGCTGGCCTGTTTAGAATATACAGCTCCAAACTTCTATACATAATCCCAGGGCAGCCTCCCTTCTAGAGAGGTAAGACATCAGAGCCCACAGGGCCACTGAGAGACATGTTCCATAGTCTGTCACTCTGCTGCCCTCCCATGCCAACCCTGCTGTACGTGATCTAACATATGACAGGATCAGGTGTTTTCCAATGGATAAAATGCCATATTTAGAAAGTCTCCATTTTATATTTGGCTTTTATACATATCATCAGCTCACTCTCTTTCTTCACTTTTTCAATCCTTGATTTTCTAGGTTTAAACTGAGATATAGTCCATGACACTATATGATACTTTGTCATGATAAATGAAAGATCCTAGTATTCTTTCAAAGGAATGGTTTCCTAGTTGGATAAAAGGAATGAAATATATCAGTGAAAACTCTAGATAGTAAATGTATTCCTTTTAGGTCCATGGGTTCTTTAAGTGTGAGATATTCTTTGAGCATCTACTATACACCAGGATTTTAATGATAAAATTTACATGTATTTTCACATTTAATCTTTGCAACTCAAAGAAGCAATTCTAATTATCCTTATTTTATTGAAGATTAAAGAAACCAAAAACTCAAAAGCTAAAAAGTGAAAGGGCTGACATTAGAACCCAGGACTGACAACAAAGCTAACAAATGGAGTCATTTAGGGAGTTTAAATCCTCATAACAGAAACATAGCTCTTTTTTTCCAATACAATTCTTTGTCATGGTTTTTCCTTTCAGCTTGGGAGCTGCCATCCACTTCTTGACTGGCCAGCTATCGTTCTAATACCTGTTAATCGAGGCACCAGGGGTTTCTGACCAGCCTCCTCATTGAAGTAAGGGGCACATTACCCTATCCTTAAAAGGGAAGGCTGCTGTTATTCATGTCAGACCTTCACCTTGACCTAAACCCTCTCTTTAAGACTAAATCTAATCCTAACCTTAGATAGTTTACCTTGTAGCGTCTTTGCCCCTTGCTTCCATGCCATCTGTGTATTCCTCAGGGGTATAAATGATCTTTTCATCTCCCCATGATCCTTCAGGGTCAAGGCCTAGAGCTGACAACACCTAGGGGATTCCGGTAAAAGCACAGCTGAGGAACAGGATCCCTGTACACCCACTTCCAAGAAGAACAAAGATTTGGGAAGAGGATGGTTGGGTTGGAGGTTGACACTGGGCCCACTTGAACTTCAGGCTGTGTCCCATTCCTGGTTCATGAACCAGGGGCTGGGTCTTGCGTCCTACCAGGGAATGTTGCTGGAGCTACAGTCATGCCAGATGTGGGACCCACCAGGAGAAGGTATGACAGCTAGCATGGCAGGCGTAGAAAAGGAGAACAAGACAAGGACTGAAAGTTTTTTGCATTATTAATTTAAAGCAAATGATGCATTTCAGCTGTTGGATTCAAAAGCAGATGTCTTTGGAAATAGCCAAGTGTGAGGCATTCAAGAGCATAGTATTGTGAATGAAAGTTATAAATTTGCATTGTAGTGATGATAGTTAACAACACTATATCGTATACTTGAAAGTTGCTGAGACAGTAAATCTTAAATGTTCTTACCACAAAAAAGAAATGGTAACTTTGTCATGTGATGGAGGTGTAGCACTAGCACAGTGGTGGTAATCAGTTGGCAACAGATGAGTTCATCGAGTCGACACATCATACACTTCAAACTAACACAGTATTATATGTCAATTATATCCCAATAAAGCTGGAAAAATTAGTCACTTTTAAATTAATGAATTAAATACTATGAATTCTTATAACCTCTTAGTTATATCTTTTGTTCCCCTCCTCCTGTGTCCTACTTTGGGTCATAGGAATGACATGTAGAGTGTGAGAAATGTGTGCTACAGAATTGGTTATCCCCTACCCACCTCTGGGTCCTTTTCTGCTCCACCCAGCACTCGGGCACATAGTCCTATATGTGAATGTATCTTTTGCGGATCCACCTGGGGGGGATGGGGGTTAATCAGTGCAATTAGGTAAATTACTTGCACTGGTTATCCAGTATTTCATGTGTGCTGGCCGGATGGCAGCATCACGAGTATGTTGCTCAAGTCCCACCCAATTTGGGGCATTTCTCTAGTTTTGGAAACAATCATCTAAATATCTCCACACATATGTGTAAGATCTCATTCCAAGCACTCCAGTATATTTTCCATTTCCATCTTTTCTCAGCAAGAACCCAAACATTCATCTCAATAAAATGATTAACACATGCTGAATGCAAATTACAAAGCTCCAGAGATCCAGAGACAGTGTGGACACAGGGGAAGCCCACAGTGGCCATGCACCTATGCCCCCCACCCCCACGGCGGGGTCCACAGCCCCCCTCTGTCCAACGATTGCCCTCCTCCCCCCCACCCCACCCCCACTCCAGCTCATATGCCCTCAGCCCCCTCTCTTATCTTCTCAGACTGTCAAATGGCCAGCCTCCTCTGATCCCTGCCTTCCTTTTCCTCCAAATTAAATTTCAACTTTTTGTAAACCTCTGTGAAAATGACAAGCCAGTGCCAGAGCTGTCTTTTAATACACAAAAACATAAATAATGCCATCCATCAGGTCTGTCACTCAGAAAGATAGATTGCTAGTTGTCCAGACCCCCGAATGACACCAAAGCCAAAGTTAGAAAGTGTCTCTTTTCTTTTCTGTAGTCACTCCCTCACTCACATGCTCTCTTGCTCACTCTCTTTTTTATTTGCTGGACTGCTTGATTCTGATTAATGGTCCTGTCAGGGTGGGATTCCACTTGCTCGGATAATGAGTCAAGAATGTATTCCCTGTCACAGGCGCAGCAGATGTCAGGGGCAGAAGGGCTCAGGGATGCCAGAAACAATATACAGTTTCTTCCTAGTCCCCTGACAGGCCAATATGCTGCACAAGGTCTAATTTATGTAGACAAAATGCAGGCGGGGCCGCAGCCACCCGAAAACTGCCCCAGAAAGCCGTGGCTACAATGCGGCTCGCCAGCAGGGCCCTCTTGTTGGCTGGTCGGCTGGCAGCCGGCTGGTAATCAATGCCGGCAATATACTCAATAGTGCTGCGTCCCAAGGCCTACCACGCGGAGAGGCCCAGGACCCCTCTGACTTCATTAAACTGCACTTTATATCATTATGGGAAGAAATCAAACAGGGCAGAGGGCTTCTGCTTCCTTTAACGGCTTGATTAGGTTATTCACTGCTGGGCTTGGGCATTATCATCCCGGAGCCGCTGAGGGGCACTGGCAGAGCTGCTCCATCCAGACACCCTCCTCGTTTTCATGGGATTAATTCAATCTCAGAAGCTTTTGCACCTACAGAGACAGTCAGGGCTCCCGTCATTCCACTGGTGCTCTGGGAAACAAGAGCGGTTCCTTGGCCAGAACAGAGACCTAGAGGCTTGGTCTCAGCCCAAGTGTGGACACACTTGTGTACAATCAACCTGTCCACATAAACTGCACACATACGCACATATTTCTTTTTTTGAGAAAGGTCTCTTGGGTTGTTTCTTGAGTTATAACATTAAATCAATATATATTTCCCTTAGAAATTAAAAAATGATCACATTCTTTTGAAAAACATCTCAAGCAGTTACATGTTAAGGGCACACTGGAATTAAATAAATCAAACTCAGGCATGGGGATGGTCCCATCACCAAGACTGAGAAGATAAAACTCATGTTTACCAACCTCCATTTTCATCTTAACCGTGTCTATAAACATCTTCTATTCAAACAAACCAACTTCAAAGAGATGCTAAGGCTCCATGTAGTTTTGCACGGCTTCTAGACTTGATTTCTATGAATCTAATGGACTCTTCTGATAGGGTCTCTGGCTTCCGATGCAAGGTTATGGACCCTGCTGGTTAATAGGAAGCAGACAGCAAGACTGAGCTTAAAAGCCAGTCAAATGTCGTAAGTTCACCTGATGTTATTCTTTCTAATGGTGTCTTTTTCCTATTTTACTAGCGTGGCTTTGTCCTTCACAAAGACTCTTTTAGTTTCAAAAGGATGTCACCATTATGGTAGTCAATGTGATAGGACAGAAAGAGTATGGGGTCCAGGAGTGAAAAAGTTGGTGTTTGAGCCAGGTTCAAGGCTGTGGGCAAATTATATCAGCTTTCTGTACCTTGTTCCTTTTAACTATAAAATGTGGCTGATGCCATATACTTGGAGGTGTTTGAGGTCATGCATACACAGTGCAGAATATGTGGTAGGCCTTGTATAAGTATTTTCTGAAAACCCGGTGGCCAATACATGGTAGCAATTATTTATTATATATTTTGTTTCACTGTCTAACATTGTCCCATGAAAAAGCTATTACTATGCAGCTATGATACCTTTCCCACTATATAGTAAGAAAAAAAGAAATTAGAATGGGCTCCCTATGGTCATCTGCCCCCTGCCCCCTTTAGCTGAGTTCAAGTACACTGATCTTGAATGTATCAGGCCAGTCCCATCTTGCTCATACCCTCTAGAGCCCACCCTGATTCCAAACACATCTCCCAACTTCTGCCTCTTGACCTGCAAGTTTAACCCTGTTCCTTCCAAATCCTGAGGTAAATTACAATTGCAATTGGGTCTCTCCTAATTCCATCCACACAGGTTCTACTGCTCATGGCCACTTGAGTTTCCAAGAGCTAGCAATGGGAAAAGAAGGCAGGATCAACGTTTCAAAGTATTTTAGTTTCACGAAAGCAAAAAGATATACTGTTTAGTGGTGGGGGTGGGGGGAACAAGTTGTGAAGAGTATGGATAGTAAAAGCCAATTTATATTAAATGCATCTGTATTTATTTCAATTTATTTAATTTCTGAGGATACATAAGAGATTTAATAGTATTTACCTCTGGGCAGTAGGTGGGAAGTCAAATTTTTTTATCATGACTGTGTGCTACTTTTATATTAAGAACCAAATTTAAAACAAAGAAAAAGAAGCAGGAAAGCCAAATTAAGCAAACCTACTCGCTGAACTCCCCCAACTTTAAACACTTACTTCTCTCTCTGATGGTCTAGAATTTACTACAGAACCATCAGGCCAAAGCAAATATCACAATATAAATGAGGCCCACTTTATGAAAATTCAGAGTAAAAAAGAAAAAAATCCAAACATCAAGCAGTGCTCCAGCAAGAAGAAACTGCCACAAAGAACCTGGCTTTGAAGTAACAGGTCCAATGGGTTATGAAGCTGACAGTGGACACAGGCAGCCTTGGGTACCAGGGCTACATGCTAAGGACCTGCCAAGGTGAGGACACAAAACAGACGTGGGTGTGGGATGTTTTATGATTCTTAGAGGATTTTCCTGTTGCAGATGATTGTTCCAATGGTCAGCTCCCACAATAAGTTTATAGGTTTGGATAGGTCACTAAGAGCTGGAAAATGAACACTTATGAGGTTTAGAGTCCATATTACGAAATGGTGAATAATCAGATGGGTAGGATGGTGGAAAGTGACTGCCTCCTCCAAAATAATAAACCAAAAGAAGCAATTTCCAAGCAACGTATGAGAAACAAGCTAGTGTATAGAATTAGCGATTTTTGCACCAGCTTGACCTTCAAACATGCAGATTCTGATTCATCTGAGTGGAGGTCATTCATTATGGACCAAAAAGTAGCAAAGCTGAGGCACTGAGCAGGGTCACCAGGAAGAAGTTAGAGTGACCACACTGGAACCCATGCTAAGAAGAGTGGAATGGAAAATTAATTTTAGATCCCAGTTACTGACCTGTTTCCAAAAGCCTGTCTGTTCCAGGGTACAGGAAAATGTGGTGTGGAACCTGGCCCTGGCTGACCATGCCCCTGTCCAGGGCCATGCTAACATGAGCTGGAACCAGAGGGCCAACCCTGTAGTCAGCAGTCAGATGAGAATTAGAAACAGTGACGTCATTGGCTACAAAGGGTCAGGAGTGGCAGAGAAGAACATTTCTGCTATTAAGTCATTTGGCAGCGGTCATTCCCTCAACTGTCTCTACATAGCCGTAATGAGGGGGAAGAGCTAGAGTTGATAGCTGGTTCTTCTCTGCCCCATATACATGGTATGTCCCACCTCGGTGTCAACACGAAAGCATTCCCACCTACCTGAAGCTCTTGGTTCTCCCTTCCATTTTAGTAAATCACCCAGGCTGCCTTCTAGGACATCTCAGATTGAACCTTCTCTGCCTTTCTTATGGTAAGAGGCCCCAAACCCTTTATTTGGAAGCATACTCTGTGTGAAATATAAAGCCACATCAGGAGACTTCTTTTGCTGTCCCTGGGGATAGGCTTTCTGGTGACATTACATGGAGGGGGCAGTGGAAGGGGAGAATCTTGATCTCTCTTCAATCAGGAAAGTACTGTCATCTTTGGCACGTGTGACAGTGCCCAGTGGTGCTGCTGTCCACTGGATGACACTGGTATTTGGTGGTGGTGGTGCTTGGGGGGTAGTAATTAACCCAAACCTACACATTATTATCACCATGATCTACCCTGACCAAAACACATGGGACCCTGATGACAGTTTAAGCAGGTCTTCTTCATTGAAGAGGTTAGTTATTAACCCAATTCACTTATTGTCTCTTCAGGGTAGTCTCTCTAGTTAGAGAAGTTCCCTCCTAACTCCCAGTTACTATCTATTTTTAATTTCCTTCATCAAGTGCATCTTAAAGTCTGAGTTTCCTCAAAAGCAGAACCTGAGGCAAGGACTTGGGTTTGTGAGTCATTTATTTGATAGTCGATCCCAGGAAGCAGGAGTAGGGAAGAGAACATGGAGGAAAGCCAATATGAACATGTATTACCATGCCTGATTCCAGTCAGAATCCCAAGAAGATAAGACTTCAAAACACAGCCCAGTATGACCCCCTGTTAGTTCAGGGCTGCCCCTAGAAGCATGAATTGTCTCTCACTGCTGCCTGATGCTAGCCAAGGGTCTCCTGAGAGGCATCTGAGAAGACCTGGAGGCAGAATGCAGGGGACACAGGAGGCAGGATAGAAGTAGGACACTGACATCTCCAGGAAAGTCTGAGCTTACATGGAATTGTCTACCAAGAGTATAAGATGCAATCAGAGGTAGGCCAACGGGAGAGGTCTTGGACAGCAGAGTATCTCCTACAGCACTAGCTCTGAAATTCTCTTACTTATAGGATATTCACCCATTCAAAGTCTCCTTCACCCCACTGGTGAACAGAGACCCCTCCATAAGAGCAACGACCTCCAAGTGCCCATAACAAAGCTTTATGAGAATTGGAAACTGGCACTGCCCCACCCCACACAGGTGGTTACAGCTTCTCAGCCTTAAAAATCAGCAAGAGGAGCTTGCCTGAAGTTAAACTGTCCACACTGGCCTTCAGTCAAGCCCTGTTGTGTAAGGCAAAATCTGCCCATCCACAGTAGTTCTTCTGTCTTGTTGACAGGAGAATGCACTGTGCCTAGGACAGTAACTGTCACACAGGAGGTGTTCAATACATTTTGTTGGATGAAGTAGTTCAAGTCAATTTGGCTAATTCATAATGAATTGTAAGTTTTATAACCTTTTTCCAACCTTTGAACATCAGAAGTAGTTTTCTTCTCCAGATTTCTGGTGGTCATGTGGAACAGAATATGTTTTCTGACCTTAGGATCTTCTGGTTCTCCAGGGCTCAGGGGAAGGGTGTGGTCTGCCATGATGGTCTAGAAGTCTCTAGCCCTCCACTTCAGGCTGAAGTTAGTGTTTGCCTAAATAATCTGAACATAAACATTCTTCCCAAATAGCCAGTCTTGTACACCTTTGCACCCTTCACCCGCTTCTAGTTCTAGAAATATATACGTCCTTCCACATTCACCAAATTTTGATCACATTTCTCGCAAAATCCTAGTTCAGGCTTTATGACTTAGGTGGCATTTAACCCATCCTGCTCTGAGTTGTTTTATAATGATAACTCATATTAACTAACAGTGAATGATTCACCCCCAACTCTGCTATGGGCAGAGTTTATGAGCACTGCTGTTCATAAAAAAGAATTCAGATTCTTTTCCTGACCATAGTGTAGAGACCATGGGATGGTTTTGTATTCAGAGTGAAAGTTGGATTTCATCTACTACAAAAGCAAAAGCCCCATATTCTCTATTTTTGTTTATGGCTTTTCCTTGAATCTTTTTAAACCTAAAAAGTAGGCAAGAGGAGTAGATAGCTTCCTATAATCTGAGAGACATGGGAAGTAGTTGCCAAGCATGGGTCATCACTGGGGCTCTCCTTGATATACCCAAGTTTCTTGATCTCACAGATGCATAAGACACATAATGTCCAGAAGTTGGAGTGTTTGATTATAGACCAGGAGCTGAAATTTGAGCCACAAATATAGGTAGAACTCTGGGTTCATGCTCTGACCCAATATGGTCATATGAAGTCTAGAACCAAACCTTTTAGATAAGTTTATGTGAAGACACATGCTAGAAATGTCCTTCCTTTTTTACCTTATTAACTTCTCATTCTTTTAGATCCAGCTCAGATATGACCTCATTTATAAAGACTTGCATTGGCCCCATACCCCAACTGTAGCGGAATGATTTTTTCCCTCTCCTGTATACCCATAGAACTTAAAAAAAAAAATAACACCTACCACAATAAATTATTGCTATCTGGCTATGGAACATTTTGTGCCCGCAATCCTTCTGTTCCAAGAGTACCTTATTTGACCATAGTATCACAAGGCCTGGCATCATGGCTAAAAAGTGGAAGTTTCTCAATAAATGTTGGAAAAGTGAGGGATATGTGAATGAGAATGGCCTACTCCAAGCACTATGGCTTACCCTCGTGGTCCCCCAAACTGGCCAGATGTCCTCCATCTGGCACCATTTCCCAACCCATAAGGGAATTCACCAGATTCTCAGACACCAGTACCTTCTCTTCTCCTGCATCTCCGTACAGGGTTCTCATCAAGTTCAAGGTTGGCTTCAGTCTAGGAAAATAAATAGGCCTCCCCTTAGACACACTAGAGCCAGCTAATTTATATGAGAAGTCGACTCCAGGCCCCCTGCCTCCTGGACTGCGCAGAGAGAACAAGATGAAGAGTCCCAGCATGAGTTACTATGCTCAGCCTGGCCTCTCTCTAACATTGGGGCCTTCTGCTCCTGTGACAAAGGTTTATGTTCTAAGTCATTAAGTTTTTCTGCCAAAACAGAACGTGTTTCTTTTTAAAGGCCCTTGTTCCCGCTCAGAAGTTTCTTAATCAGAAACAGTGACTAATAGTTCAACTCCAAATAAAGGAAATAAAATTAAATGTCCCAATTGCTTTTTGCTGATTTGGCCTTTGGTTTCATTTTATTATTTTCTTTACAAGCCTTAGGCTTATAGAGGAACTCCCCAGTGCCCAACACCAAGTTCTGTTCTGGAGGGAGAGAGGTATACTGCCCAGTGTGACATTTGAGTTATAGTTCCTCTAAACCACATGCAAACCTTAATAAATAGAAATGTAAAGTGCCAACACTGAAAACCAGCGTTCCTGGCCTGAGGTTGGAAGACTTGTGTGGACCCCTGCCTGCAGAAGCACTAGGGCATTTGCAGAGCCAAAGAAACAATGGTTCAGGTGGAAAGAAGAGGTTTCTGCCAACTTATACCTCTTTGACTGGATTCCAGGTGCCTTTCCTATTTATGAAAGGCCACTACAGTTGGCATCCTTGATCCTGCCATGGAAATGCCTGGAATGTGACCATTCAGGGACATTCTAGGGAAAAGTCCAGAAAAGAGGGAAAGTAGTCCAGAGAAGAAAAAAAAAATGTAAGAATTGAAGGAACTGGGTAGAAACACTGAGAATCATTGATGTTAGAACCAGAGAACATCTATTTCATTGTCTTATGTCTTTATTTATTATGCAAATAAATAAAAATTTTAAAATCAGTCAAATAAAGATTAAATTGAATTTAAAAAATAAAATAAATAAAAAGAGTAAGGCCTTGAGAGACCTGGACTCCCAAAAGGGGATAAAAATTGTTCCGTGCCATCTTCATTCTACTCGATGAAAGAGAGCATAAAGGACCAGGCTATGTCAAAGTTTAAAACTTCAGGGCACCTGGGTGTCTCAGTGGGTTAAAGTCTCTGCCTTCAGCTCAGGTCGTGGTCCCTGGGTCCTGGGATTGAGCCTTGCATCGGGCTCTCTGCTCAACAGGGAGCCTGCTTCCCCCCTCTCTCTCTCCGCCTGCCTCTCTGCCTACTTGTGATCTCTGCCTGTCAAATAAATAAATAAAATCTTTATTTAAAAAAAAAACAAAACTTAGCACAGTTCCCGGCACAAAGCAGGCAATAAATACTTGATAAAATAATATTAAATAATAGTTCACACAGGGGATAAAATAACCTAACAGTCACATTGTCCCACAAGTAACTTCCCACAATGAGAGTCTGGGTTCACTAACCTTATTTTGAAATTATTCCAAACTTACAGAAGTTGTAACAATAGTACAAAGGATCTCCATATACCCCTCAGCCAGGCTCATCAACTTTTTTAATGTTTGCCACATTGTGTTCTCTATCTATCTACCTAGGTACATACACATATTATTTGTTCTGAAACATTTGGAGTAGGTTTCTTTGGGCCTGTTTCCCCTGATTGCTTCAATATGTATTTCATGAGAGCAACGACATTCTCTAACGGTTATCAAATCCGGGAAATTTCACATTCACACAACACTTTAATCCGTCAACAATCAAATGTCAACATTGTCTTAATAATGTCCTTTATATTATTTTTCCCACACGAGACCCCATCCAGGGTCACATCTTCTATTTGTCATGCCTCCTTAGTCTATTCTAATCTACAAAGATTCTCAGTCCTTCATGAAACTGACATAGTTGGAGAGTACAGCCCTGTCATTTTCTAGAAGACCCCTCATTTTGGATTTACCCAATGCTCCCCCATGAGATTCAGGCCAGGCCCTTTTGGCTGGAGCACTGCCTGAGAAGGGGTGTGTTCTTCTCAGAGTGTCACCTCTGGAGACACATTAAGTCTGTCCCTTCTTGATAATGTTGATTTTGATAAGCGACTTCTCTGCTGTAGAGTTACTGTTTTCCTTTCATAATTAGTAAGTAATTTGCAAAGAGCACTTTCAGAACATGTAAATATTCTGTTCTCCATCAATCCCTGCAATGCATTTAGCAGCCAGTAAATTGTTTGGTTTTTACTCACTGGGTTACAATCCATTGCTGACATTATTTGGTTTGGTCCTCGGGTTATCCCAGATTTGGCCAGAAGAACTCCTTCAGACTCTCCTTTATCCTGTTGGCATGTGCCACCCCCCACCTTTTTTTAACTTGCACACCTTTTAAATTTTTGGCAATACAAAATGTTATAGGATCCTTTGTGTTTTTTCTGCCTTGTTCCTGAAATCAGCCTTGATCCGGAGGTCCCCAGTCCCTTTGAGCTGGGGTGGTATTTAAAAATCAAGACCTAGATGTTAGGTATAGTCATTGCTATTGGAATGCCATTGGTTTAAGGCCCTATCAGCAGAGAGAGACGATAATATATATTTGTGCATTTATCTGCTTATTTATCTGCTTATGCTAATCCAAACCAATTTTTTGTGGGTATTTCTGTATTACTTACCTTTTTCTATTTCTTTTTTGTATCTTTCTGTTTCACAGTGAGAATTCTGGCTCACAAAGCAGACACAAACAAAACTATATATAAATATATACATACATATATATATATTCATTTGCTTAGTCTTAAAATATACAGAAACAAAATAGTTTTTTAAGCTAAGTTATGTGCATACCACTACCATAAAAAATGAGAAAAGTTCAAGAGATGTTTGTATGTTTTTCTTTAGATGAAGATACAGTCAAAGCATTCTGTTCAAAAGTTACTTAAACTAGCTTTTATCCCTCCCTTTCGTGTGACTATATTATTTCACTGAAATAAAGTAGTCTATTTATTTCTCTTTCTAAAAAGTTTTAGGGCTCTTCCCCATCCTCACTGGTTGACTTTAATTTTTTTTAACTTAATATGATTCCCCTAGTCAAAACCATATGAAAAGGTATACCCCAAAAGTGCCCCCTCCCCTATCCCATCCATCTTATTTTCCCGCCACCTCTATCCTATGTAGGGAACCAACTTCATTAGTCTTTGGTTTATACTTTCTGAATATTCTTTTTCCAAAATAAACTGGCAAAGTGCAAATAATTTCAAAATAAAAAATAAAGAGATATGCATATGTTTTCTTAATTCTCCTTCCTTAACACAAAAAGTATATAATACACACATTCTTTTGTATGTTCTTTTTCCACTTAATATATTTAAATTTATTTCATATTAAATCACAGAAGTCTTCCTAATTCTTTTTACAGCTCCTTAGTCTTCCCATGAGTGCATATTGCAGTATGTTCAACCAATTTTCTATATTTGGTGTTTTAGCTAATTTCTGATATTTTGCAGTTGCAAACAACACTGCCATGATTAACCTCATGCATATAATTTTTGTATCATTGGAAATATATCTTCAGAATAAATTGCTGGGTCAAAAGATAAGTACATATGCAGTATTGTTGATAACTTTAAAGAGGCTACACCATCTCAGTGCTCACCAGCAATGTGTGTGAGTATTGTTTTTCCCACAGCCTCACCAATAGAGTGTGCCTGGGAGTTGAGAAAATGTCTGAATTCCACTATAGTCTTACAAGTGAGGTTGAAAATCTTTTCCTATGTTTGATCTGTGTGTGTGTGTGTGTGTGTGTGTGTGTGTGTGCGAATTGTCTTTTTAAGTCTTAATCTTTTTCATAAGAGTTTTGGTCATTTTCCCCTTAATTTTAAAACTTATTTGTACATTAGCCCATTATTTATTATATATTTCCAGTACTTTATGCCAGTTTGTCATATGTCTTTTGACTGTGCTCATGGTGTTTTCTGTCATATGTTTTTTAATGTAGGCAAATTTATCAAATTTTTGTGCATCTTGATCTTGAATTGTAGTTACAAAGCGTTTTCCTACACCCAAATGAAAGTAGAATCCATCCATTTAAAAATTCTTTTTTTTTATTATGTTATGTTAGTCACCATACAATACATCATTAATTTTTGATGTAGTGTTCCACAATTCATTGTTTGCATATAACACCCAGTGCTCCATGCAATACATGCCCTCCTCAATACCCATTACCAGGATAACCCATCCACCACCCCCACAAAACCCTCAGTTTGTTTCTCAGAGTCCATAGTCTCTCATGGTTCATCTCCCCTCCAATATCCACCCCCCTTCATTTTTCCCTTCCTTTCCCTTAATGTTCTCCATGCTATTCCTTATGTTCCACAAATAAGTGAAACCATAAGATAATTGACTTTCTCTGCTTGACTTATGTCACTTAGTATAATCTCCAGTCCCATCCATATTGATGCAAAAGTTGGGCATTCATCCTTTCTGATGGCTGAGTAATATTCCATTATATATATGGACCATATCTTCTTTATCCATTCATCTGTTGAAGAGCATATTGGATCTTTCCACAGTTTGGCTATTGTGGATATTGCTGCTATGAACATTATGGTGCATATGGCCCTTCTTTTCCCTACATTTGTATCCTTGGGGTAAATATCCAGTAATGCAATTGCTGGGTCATAGAGTAGCTCTATTTTTAACTTTTTGAGGTACCTCCACACTGTTTTCCAAAGTGGCTGTACTAACTTCCACCAACAGTGTAAGAGTGCTCCTCTTTCTCCTTAACCTCTCTAACATTTGTTGTTTCTTGCTTTGTCATTTTTTGCCATTCTAACTGGTGTAAGGTTGTATCTCACTGTGGTTTTGATTTGAACTTCCCTGATGGCTAATGATGATGGACATTTTTTCTTGTCTGTTAGCCATTTGTATGTCTTCTTTTGAGAAGTGCCTGTTCATGTCTTCTGTCCATTTTTGGACTTGATTGTTTTTTGCGTGTTGAGTTTGAGAAGTTCTTTATAGATCTTGGATATCAGCCCTTTGTCTGTAGTATCATTTGCAAATATCTTCTCCCATTCTGTGGGTTGCCTCTTTGTTTTGTTGACTGTTTCCTTTGCAGTGCAGAAACTTTCTATGTTGATGAAGTCCTAAAAGTTCATTTTTATTTTTGTTTCCCTTGCTTTTGGAGACTTGTCCTGAAAGGAGTTGTTGTGGCCAATGTCGAAGAGGTTACTGCCTAATGTTCTCCTTTAGGATTTTGATGGATTCCTGTCTCACACTGTGGTCTTTAATTCATTTTATCTTTGTGTATGGTGTAAACAAATGGTCAAGTTTCATTCTTCTGTGTATAGCTATACAACTTTCCCAGCACCATTTATTGAAGAAATTTTTTTTCCATTAGATATTTTTCCTGTTTTGTTGAAGATTATTTGACTATAGAATTGAGGGTCCATATCTGGGCTCTCTATTTTGTTCCATTGGTCTATGTGTCTGTTTTCCCCTTGACATCAGGAAGATGACAATGATGCCCACTCTTGCCACCGTTGTTCAACATAGTACTAGAAGCCCTAACAACAACAATCAGACAACAAAAAGAAATAAAACGTATTCAAATTGGCAAAGAAGAAGTCAAACTCTCTTCTTCACAGATGACATGACACTTTATGTGGAAAACCCAAAAGACTCTACCCCCAAATCACTGGAACTCATACAGCAATTCAGTAATGTGGCAGGATACAAAATCAATGCACAGAAATCAGTTGCTTCCTTGTACACTAACAATGTAAATGTAGAAAGAGAAATTAGAGAATCCATTCCATTTACAATAGCACCAAAAACCATAAAATAAATTGGAATAAACCTAACCAAAGAGGTAAAGGATCTATACTCTAGGAACTACATAACACTCATGAAAGCAATTGAAGAAGACACAAAAAGATAGAAAAACATTCCATGCTCATGGATAGGAAGAATAAACATTGTTAACATGTCTGTGCTGCCCAGAGCAATCTATACTTTCAACACCATCCCAATTGAAATACCAATGGCATTTTCCAAAGTGCCAGAACAAACAATGCTCAAATTTGTATGGAACCAGAAAAGACTCCAAACTTCCAAGGAAATGTTGAAAAAGAAAAACAAAGTCAGGGACATCATGTTGCCTGATTGCAAGCTATATTATGAAGCTGTGATCGCCAAGACAGCATGGTACTGGCTATTTAAAAATTCTTATGAAATTTCATTTTTATGTTTGCATCTCTAATCCATTTGAGTTTTTGTAATATATGGTGTGAGAAATGAATTAATTTTATCTTTGTCTAAATGGCTATCTAGTTATCCCAAATTAGTTATTTAAAAGTTCATATTAGCTTCAATGATTTTATATGCCTCCTTGGTTACATAGTAAATTTCCAGATATACTTGGGCTTATTTTTTGACTTTCTATTCCATTCCATTTTGCCTTAAATCACGAGCTAGTACCACACTAGGTGAACTATAGAGACTTTGTAGCATCTTTTCGTATCCGGAGGGATGGCCCACCCCATGGATCTTCCTTCTGTTGTTTTACAGATATTCTTACATGTTTATTTTTCTGTAAAAATGTTAGTAACAACTTTAATAGTGCCAGAGAAAAAATTTATTGATGTTTTTATTGGGAGAACTATTATCTTGATGATGTGGAGGTATTCTATCCAAAAACAAGGGAGATCTTTCTGTTTGTTTAAGTCTAGAAGTCGGAATCTGTGTATATGTGCCTAATTTTTATCCTCTATTCGTTAATACTGTTCACTCTAAAATAAAACCACACAAAGCTTAGGGAATTACAGAGCAAACTGCCTTATAGGCAGGTCAAGAAATAGAACTTTGACATACCAAAAACTTCTTGATGTGCTCCCTCAGTTACTGTTCCCTCCCTCTCTCCAAAAGTAGCCACATTGAGAACTGTATAGCAATCATGTCCCTGCTTTTCTTTATATTTAAACACCATGTGTTCATCCTTAGACACTAGGATGAACTAGCTTAATCTAGTTGATGAAAAAATGTTTGCTATGTGTCTTAAATCTCATCTAGTCTTCAGATTTCTCTTCTAGAACTTTCTTTTCTGAGCAGTTAGTCTGCTGAAGGTCCTGGACTATGAGACCTGTAAAGTTGTCATCATCTGGGTGTTCCCAGTTGCAAACTCAAGATGTGGGTCATTATATCTTTCTTGGAAATTTTCATTTCTTGCAAAATCAAGGGACCAGAGGTTGGATTAGATTCAGCTTTGATCTCCTTGGCAAGATTATAGGTGGTACTGCATTATTTCATCAGAGAACAGAGAATGTCAAACATTTCATCTTTTTTGATATTAGCAGCCAGTGATGCTCAATGCCTTTAGTCCTTTTCTTTCCAGTTCTTTTGATTGTGTGAAACCCCTTCTCTAATATATTCTTAGAATGCATAGATGTGGATTTTACATCTTTTATAAGAATCAGAAGTCAGCTCTCTTCCTTCCCCTTTACCATTACCTTCATCCCTATTACCATCCACATGTGTGACACCAGGGAAATGATTCCAACACACTTGATGGTAGGGAATACGCACTACCTGTAACACCTGTTAGCAGAGGAAAGAGTTCCATAGCCAGTGCTCCCAGAGATCAGCCATCCTCAACGAGTTCCGGATATTAGGGAAACCTAAGGACCTGGAGTAGGTAAGTAGTTTGGGTTTATTTATTTGTTTTGATTTATTAACATTTATTGAAATACAGAAGAAGGCTTGGCTCTGAGGAGAGAATCAGCACTAGGTGTATTGCCCCAAAGCATAATACAGAGCTGAAAATTTCCCTGGATACAATTGCTTACCAACACCTCCTTGACCCAGGAGCAGCCTTATCTAAATGGCGATTTCTCTAAGGTCACAACCAGAACTAGAACTCAGTCCCTCTTGCCTAGGTCATTCTACTATGTAGGAACATGGTCTCTGTTGACATATCTTCCTTCCTTCCCTCTTTCTTCACCAAGTATAGAAAACCAGGCTACACAAGGTCTTATAGCCACAAGAAGTATTCTCAGGGCGGCTTTTCAAAGGAGCTTTCATTACTCATTAATTATTACTTTTTTAATTAGGCATCCACTATGTACCAGGCACCTTGCCTAGCTATGGCTACACAGTAAAACAGAACAGACATAGTCCTGCCTTCATGGGGTTTCTTATAATCCGCTGAGGGAAATGAATAATAAGTAAGTGGTTGAATAAATATACATAATTGCAGATGGTACTAAACGCTATGCAGAAAAATAAAAGAGTGGTATAAAAAATAATAATAAAGAAGGGAACTTCTTTAGAATGGATAATGAGATAGGGCTCTCTGAAGGGTTGGTCATTTATACTTTTTATGGAAGAGGCAGTGATTCTTGGGCAGCCGTAGGCAACATCATCTACCTTACTGTCATTCCTTGATTTCTTTAATGAACTTGTATTAACTATGTTCTTATGCACAAATCACTGTGCTAGGTGCTAAGGATACACCAACTTGAAATGGTATAGTCCTTGTTCTAATAAAACCTGTGGACTGGTAGAAGAAAAACTTAAAGAGAGAATTTAACAAAAAAAGAGTAAATGCAAAACAAAGGAAAAGGGCTGAAGCCTGGCTGAGGTTGGGGATGACCAGCTTCAGGATTCCAGATTAGTCTTGTGGGGGCAAGGAAATATTTTAAATTCAATTTTAGTAGCATCATTGGTAAACAAATTAATAAAACAAAAAGCCATTAAGCTGTAAGAACAACAAATGGTCCAATCAGAAATCTCATCTTAGCAGCATAACTGATAACAGAGGATCCAAGTGCTACATGTTAGTTCACTTTAGTTGGATATAAGAAGGGTCAGTTACACCAACCTCCAAGTAAAAGCTGGTGGAACAGACACCAGGCAAAGCAGACGTTCTGGTCCAACAAGCCACTCCTCATACAGTGATGGATACAATCTGGTCTATGCTAGCCTACATGCTCCCTTTCCTTCTCCATCTTTGGGTTAGGCTAGCATTGAAAAAATACCTTACTGCTTATTGAAAAGAACTACAGTGACCTAAAAACAGTAAGAATGGGTCCTGGTAACTCGAGAGAGACAAAGTTGCCACCTCCACAAGCTCACATCTTCCATGTGAGTCATTCATCTTCCAAACACTACCAGAAATCCCTTCACCCCCCCCCCCCGTTCTTCTCTGGAGCCTCACCAAATAGACCAGATCTGCCCATGGGTCTTGGTGAGTATGAGCCCTCTCTTTTCTTCCACTGTATGGGTTGCTGAACCAACACCTACGGGAAGGATTAAACTGAGCTTGCCAACACCCACAAACCAGCCACTGCAACATCAACCAGAGTCTCTTGGGCCCTCTGAGTGATGAGACCCATTGACCAGGGTATTAGTGGTATAACTGAGGAAGCACACTGAATTAAAAGGAAGTTTTTCTCCCTTCATGCTTCCCTCACTACATCTACCACCCCTGGGCTCCCTATCTGTACTTGGAAGGTAGGGTAGTTAAAGAAGGATAAAGAAGTGACATTAACAACTGAAAGGGGAAATTCTATTTACCAAGTGGTGCGTTAGATGTTTCATATGTGTAATTTCATGTGATTTTCAGAATTAATAAGGTCAACATTTTATTTCTATTTTATAGGCGAAGGTATGGAGGCTTAAAGAGTTCAAGTGAGGGTCTGATTTGAATGAGTGCGAGTCTTCTAATTAGGCAGGATGCACCATTTTAATGGCACCAGGTTGTCTGTAGGCAACATTCTCAGGTTTGTTTCCTATAGTCACAATTCTTTTTGAAAATCTGACTCAAACAAGCAGGACTCATTGAAAAGTCATTGTCTAGCTCAGGTACCCAGATCTGTCTAGCACCAGATCTAAGTGAAGTCCGCCAAAGCCTTTAGCTTGAAAACCAAAGCTCATCTTCACTACCAAAAGATATATCTGAGAACGATGGAGAAATTAGCTTTGACTGAGTCCACCCCAGGCTCCCAAGGCACCACGCACGCCTGCATGCCTGAGTGTGAGTGAGCATCTACGCGGAGCACATGACTAATGCAAGAGGGAACAGCATATTGTAAAGAGCAGCCCCATCTCTGCTTGTGTGCAAATCAGAAATGCCAGAGAATTTTTCCATAGTCTTCTATAATGTTCATTACAAAAGAGTCCCCAGATGGCAGATGGCTATTAGCTCACTGTGACCTATATAAATGTCAAACATAAAACTATTGCCCCAGCAAAAATCTCAAAATAAATAACAACAGGAGGGATGAGATTCTGTTGTCATCAGTATTTACAGTTTATGCATTTGGACTCTTCTGTTCTCAAGCCAGCACAAAAATGCTTTCAACCCACTAGGGAATTCAATTAGCTGGAGCAGTACAGGAAGTGGAGTCCCATAAGAATAACTAACACAGATGAGGAATGGGCTACCCTAAAAGGCAAGCCAGTGGCTGGGAAGAGTGCGATGGCTTTGGGGCATTGCCTAGCTCACATTTCAAAGGTTTATCTCTGGATCTTTATCTTCATGACCAGGCTTACTAAGACAAAAGGAAGTTTCTCTCCTCCACATTCACACCTGGATAGCCCAGAGAAAGGGTGTAAGGGACAGGCTTTACTATTAGAGGGAAGATTCCAGATCTTAAGAAACATAGAATAAGTTATTTTTATATGGGACTTACAGGATCAACTTCTTTCTTATTTGAAATTCACAGGTTCTCTGCCTGCCAACTGCCAACCCTACAGAGAACTGCTCTCCACCATAGTGTGTGTGTGTGTGTGTGTGTGTGTGTGTGTACACACAATTTATATAGATGTATGTATCTATATCTATATCTAATCTATATCTATATCTATATCTATATATACCTTTTTTTAACATATCAGTGTTTCTAACACAACACAATTTAAATCTGGTTCTCCAGACGAACAACTGGAAGAATTCTCAGTCAATCTGTTCAGTGAACTAAAATCAGCTTGCATTGCCTTGTTGGTTTTGTGGTATAATGATTCTGTTTGGATTTTTCTCTTGCATTTCTGATGATCTAGATGGTCCTAGAAGCTAAGCAGTTAATCTGAAAACAAAAACAAGGAACAACAAAAACACTAGCTTTACAGCTTGGGGAAAGGATTCACCAGGAAGCAACTGGATAAGCAGTGTGATCTACCGGTTCAAAGAGAGGGTGACCATATAATTTACTTTCTAGACTGAAACAATTCTGAGAGTGAGAGGCAGTGTTATTAATAATTTTACCAAGGCAATAGCCATAAAGCAGGAGTGTCCAGGGCAAACCAAGACGTAAGGTCACCTTATTCAAAGATGATTTATAAACACCATCAAAAAAGCTTATTTAAACAGCACATGTATCTGCGGAATTAAAGTGTTGATTATAAAAAATAACCAAGACAAAAAGGCAGCAGTGTATAGTAGAAAGAACTTTGTAATCTGACAGCACTCTGTTTTAAAACTGGCTTTTCCCCCCCTAACTAGCTATGTGACCTTAAGCCTCTAATTTCTCATTTGGAATGTGGGAATAAAATACCTTGAAAAGCTGTTGTCAGAATTAAACGAGATAAAAAACATGAAGTGTCTGGATAGAAATAGCACATAATAATTTTTATTTCTCATTCCTAGGAACATGCAGATCCTGCTTCAAATCTGTTTCATTCCATTATTCCTTGGTTTTAAATCAACAACTACTAAAAATGCACTCGAAAACTAATTTCCAGCAGAGATTTTTCTAACAACTTGACAGCTGGCAGATAGCAGCATGGCTATCCACATTTTTCTGTGAGTCCTGTTGTGAAATAGAAATCTTTGATCCAAATGTTGTTGCTTTTACTTTTAAAAACACGTGTGATCCTACAAATAACACCCCAAGCCATTGTGTCAAGCCAAGGGTTAGACTGGAAGGAGAGATTTCCATCCCTAAAGAAACCTCCCAGTTCAGGGAAAGTGTCCAGTGTGCAAATGAGGAGTCACGAGTCTCGTGATGCATCTCTTAACATGAGATAGCTTCTGGCATCCTGGGACTGGGTAGTATCCCACATACATATTTTATATATTGCAGAAAGTAAGGTTTTATAGCAAAACATCAATTTGTATGAGTTCACTTAACTTCAAAATAGCTCTGCAAATGGCCAAGGAATCCCACACAGAGGATGGCCTGTCTTCCACGTCAGCACAGGGCTTCCTCCAGCTCCCATTTCCCCAACTCCAGGAACCTGTTGATGGATACTTGATGTGCAAAATGCCCATAAAAGCGAACCTGCAACGGATCCGTGGGAGTCACATTTCAAACTTCCACTCACACCATGGAATATTTAGGGGGAAATTTGGCCCCAAGAGTCTTGTTGCTCCAGTTGGGCTCCCATTTGGAACACGACTCACATTCTGAAATGAGTTTTGAAGCTAAAACTCACTTATTTATTATTCGGGAAAGTGTTTATAAACACTCATTGCATGCTACCAGCAAGGAGGAGACCAGATAAAATGATTCAGTCTAAACATTCAAGGAGCTTAACAACTTAGGAGAGAAAATAACAGTTGATTACAATACACCAAGTGGTAGCTTTGATGGGGTTATGAACAAACTAAATTTAAGCATAGAAGAAGAAGCATCCAAACAGACTGGGGGACCAAGGGAAGGTTTCAAAACAGGAGGGACATTTGATCTTGGATCTAAAGGTTGACTTTGCAAAAGTCTAGAAAAAAGAAAGAAAGATCTAGTGAGAGGAAACTGCCCATGCAAAGGTGCCGGGCCAGAGAGAAGTTGGTGGGCTCTGGATGTGACCAGCATCACCACAGCCCAGGCAGCATGGGATGTTTTGCAACAAGGCTGGACAATGGGTGAGGACTTGGTCAGGAGGAACTCTCTAGGCTTTTCAAGGCATGTATAAGTTTATCTCCCAGACCCCCAGTTTTCTTTTTTTTTTTTTTTAAGATTTTTATTTATTTATTTGACAGAGAGAGATCACAAGCAGGCAGAGAGGCAGGCAGAGAGAGAGGAAGGGAAGCAGGCTCCCTGCTGAGCAGAGAGCCCGATGCGGGGCTCGATCCCAGGACCCAGGGATCATGACCTGAGCCGAAGGCAGAGGCTCAACCCACTGAACCATCCAGGTGCCCCCAGACCCTCAGTTTTCACACCAGCTCTGGATCTGCACTGCAACTCCATTACCTTGAGAACCAGTCTTACATCTGACTACCTCTCTCCTTTCCTCTCTTGGTCAGGCCACCACCATCTCTCACCTGATGTTTGGGAATATCTTCCTGTGTGGTCTCTCTGCTTCTACCTTGGCCTCTCCAGAGCCTACCAATACACCTGTTTGACTTTCAAAACCTAAATTACATGTGTGGACCTTCTGCTCAAAATTTCCTGAGCAGGGGGGCTCCCTGCTTCACTCAGAGGAAAGGTTGATCCAAATCCCCACAGTGGCCCACCACATGTGATATGACCTAACCTGCTACCCCCCCATACCTCTCTTATCTCATGTCCATCCCCTCACCCACCCACCTACAGCCACATTGGTCACAAGGCTTGGAGACTTGGCTTTGGTACCCCATTTACTAGGCTTGGAGGGCTTTTCACCAACAAATCTAGAGCCTTCTGTGTCACCTCCTTCAGATCTCTGACCAAATATCATGCTATTATAGAAGTCATCCTTGGCTACCCTATTTTATGAGATGAAGCCATACCCACTTGAGCTTTTCCTGATCTCTACCATGTGTAATGTTTCCTCTCACCCTCTGACATATCACATACACTTTTAATTTCTTTCTCACCTATCTCCATATCTGGCTACCATGGCTAGAATGTGAGCCCTATGAAGGCAAGAACTTAGGTTCCCTTTGGCTCGCTGGCTTATGCCCTGTACCTATCAGAGAGCTGGCACATAGTTGGCACTCGGGAAATAGGCACAGACAAATGACTGAATGAAGCCCATTAAGGGAAGAAGGAGGAGGTCAAATAGATAGACATTAGTGCTTTCTCTTATTTTGGCCTGTCATAATTATCAGGGTTCATCATTAGCTTTAAATGCAGAGAGAATTCCTCTGTTTAAAACATTTCTTTAAGGGAACCACCATGACAGCCCTGAAAAATTCAGTGTGGTATGATCAGACTTGATGTTGAGAAGATCCCAATGTGCAGATTACATGGAGGTCCTCTGGCTCAGAGACAGGAGGAGCTAAGAAAAGCTTTGAGAAGAGAGGAAAAGGAGGAGATGGGGAGAGATTCAGTAGGAAGAACCCTGGGGCTTAGATATAAGCAGGTGGAGGGAGGATTCTAGGAACACCTCCCAATTTCTACTCCAACAGTCATATGAAAAGTGACAGCTTCAAAGGCATGTGGTGAGGGGTAGATAGGGATATCCTGGAGCAAGTTCAAGGTGAAGGACCCAGGGGACTTCCAGGGGACAATGACCATCAAGACAATTGGAGAGAGAATCTAGTGCGCAAGAGAAATATAGAAGTCATCCAATTTAGAATGTAGATGAAAGCATAACCTTGAGTGGAATTGTTCAAGGATAGTGTAGAAGAGAGAAAAAAGGACACAAGTGGATGACATGGAATCCCAGCCAGCACGGGACCAGAGCCTGAAAGACCAGTTTTTAACCTGGCTCGGTAATTCCGTAGCTGTGCCACTTTATTCAATTTACAAAAACCTTCAGAGATCAGCTTTCTGCTGTGCTCAACAGCACTAACAATAATAACATCTACTGCACAGAGTAGCTTCGACAGTTCATTGGGAGACAAAGTACCATATCTAGAAAATAGGGAACATTTAATTAATATTGCTACAAATATTATTATTTGTTATAATTATATTAGATAAAATGTGGCCAAAGAGATTAACACTTAATAGGAAAAACATAGTCACCAAACTTCAGGAAGAAATGTTGCAGGAAAGGAGTGAGTGGCCAACAGCATGAAATGCTGCTCATAAGACAAGCAAAAGATTCAAAAATGCTGGTCAGTTTTGGCCACATAAATTTTTGGTGATGCCTCAAACAAGTACAGAATGAGGAGAGAATGTAAAACCCAGCGGTTGTTGAGGAGGATGAGAAGAAAGGAAGTTAAGACAATAAAAACAGACCTGGTTTTAAATCAGGTTCACCCACCTCTAGCTATGTCACCTTGGAGAAATTACTCAACCTCTCTGTGCCTCATACCCTCACCGATAAAGTGAAAGTAATGATGATCAAGTGCGTATGACACTCGGGCCAGTGATGGGTGAGTAACTACATGTTCCCTTTTTCTCCATCGTCTCGTCTCTTCTCCCTGACAGTGCCAATGCACAAAGGACCCAGACATCATGTTCGCTGCTGCCTCACATGCTTCAGTGCAAAGAAGCCCTGACAGGGTAGAAAGTAGGTGCACTCGAAGGGAACATGAAGTAACCTAATTTAGTTTGTGTATGATATCTAGGTAATTACATAATCATCATATCCTGTCAACGTTTTATTTTTCTCTTTCCTTAGATCGGGTTTCCTCACCCAACAAATACTCTGGCACTGACTAACACGTAATTCCGTATTTCCGCCGGGACTGGATAGCACCACTCAGCACCACTCAACAGAGCATGCTCACAGTCCTTACTCCAATCTAACTCCTGTTGACTTCAAAAGACCCTGTTATGAGTTTGGCCATAAACTGCTGTGTTGCCCTAATGAGGAAGTATTTATAAAGTTTCTGGGTCCTGCTATTAAATGACTGATCTGCTATTTCTCTGGCTTAAATGACCTCATTTTCTTAGAGCCAGACAAGGGCTCAGTGGCCTCCCTTCCCTTCTTCAGTATCCTGCTCCGGGGAACTGAAAACAAAAGAGCAAGAGGCTACACTTTCCCAACTCCAGAACAGAGTGTCAGAGTGCTTGCTTCCCACGCAGTCCCCTTTCGGGGGAAATGGAGATCCCTTTGTTCTCCTGCTGGTCAGGACAGAGTTAATATTGCCCCTGAACAAACAGCATAAAGGCTTTCCCCTCTCGCGATGCTGGCTCGCCTACTCTTTGCTTGGATGTCTATTTGCACGATCATAAATTCTGAGCTCAGGAGGATAGCTCCAGCCAAAGTCTACATGTGCCGGATACCATAATGTAAACTGCGTATGTTGGGAGAGGCTGGTAAATGAAACCAGTGAATGAAAACAGGGCCAGCTCCATGTTTGGGCCCCTGGATTTCCTCCTCTCTGAAAAACAAGGCCTCACCCCTCACCTCTAACTTTCTGACATGCCCATAAATAAAGGCACTTTGGGCTACCAAACCCCTTGAGATATCCAGACAAGCCTCCATTTCAGAGCAAATGCTCAGGTTCTGCTCAAGAGTATAAGGCCCTCAAAAGGGCCAAGCCTGTGCTCTTCCATGTGAGCAGAGTAGGGAGAACAAAAAGCATAACGAAAAGGCTGTATTTCTGTGGTTCGCAGGCCCATCCCCACTGCCTTCTCACCTCTGGTGCTTGCCCTCATTTGAATGGGAAAGTGGTCAGGCTGATGGGCAGAGTGGTTTAACACACATGAATCCAGTCCATGGAATCAGTGTCATAACAATTCGAGCTCCAGTCCAGCTACAGAAATTCAACGGAGTCGTTCCAGCGCCCCCCCCCCAACCCCGTCTCCCACCTCCTTGGGGTTGCGTCCAAGTCAGAGGCTGTTAAGCAATTTCAGTGCAGCCAGGGCTGCATGGGGCAGACATGTGGACAGGGCAGACATGTGGACCTTGCTGTCCTCCATTTAGAGGAGCAGCCACTGAAGGCCACATCTCCCCTCCCAGTCCCTGGCCATTGATCTACTTGAGGTGATGCTAAGACATCTCCATATTCAAAGGGCCCCTGCTGCTTCAGTCCCCGTTCTCTTAGCTTCAGTTCTGCTATGATATTTGTGATTTCTTCTGCTATTACCAAGCTCTGCTAGAGTCTCAGATTTTCTGTAAAAATTACCTTTATAGACCTGTGCTGCCTCTTCATACTTCTGTCCAGGAAGCAGGGTTCGGACACTCTCTGACCCTGCTAGCTTCCAGACTCTCGTTCCTTCCCCTTGGAGCCCAGTGTTCAGTTCTGCCATTATTGCAAAATGTTGTTCTATCATGAGGTATGAGTTTCGCTCAAGAGAGAAGGAAAAATTACACTCTGGAGGCCACACGCAGATGCCTCTGAGAGCAGGTAGTCTGTGTTTCTCTAACACACTATCCCCAGGAAGCGTCATATCTCACAGCATGCTATCTTTTGCAACACAGGGTCTGAAACTAATTCTGTGTTCTATATCTTTGCAGCAAGAACTGAGATCCGCCTAATGCTCCGAGTGTAGGGTTTTCCATTGTTAGTTTCCATTGTTTAGGGACAGGGAGATTTGAAAAGTTACACTCATTGGACATGCCACAAAATAAGAAAAAGAAATAAATGGAAATACAGCTATGATGATAATTTTACTTTATTTGCTATGAAGTATAGATCTTAATTTATTAATATTTTATTGGAGAAATTAGCTACTACAGCTTTGGTAGCCAGTACACATACATATACAAACAGAAAATATCTGAGTTCAGAATCTGATGTTGCATTAGGGCAAACACTAGTACCATATTCCACAGCACCAGAAAGCTAGCATGGCTTCTTCATGTCTTCACTGAGCATGGCTCCAGAGCGATAGTGTTCACACTTCTCGCCTCACCCCACACCAAGACCCCAGAGTCCATGCATGTTCTCTCCTCTATGAAGACCACCCAACTCAGCTCATTCCTCTTTGCACAAATATTAAGCAATTAAGTAATTAGGACCTCGGAATAACAGGGATCATAGCATTAAAAGAAAACAAAACATGTTCATTGCAAAAAACATATGGAAAAGTTTTTTAAATATGGGGGTGCCTGGGTGGCTCACTTGGTTAAGCCTCTGCCTTCAGCTCCAGTTACAATCCTGGGGTCCTGGGATTGAGCCCCACATCGGGCTCCCTGCTCAGCGGGGAGCCTGCTTCTTCCTCTCCCTCTGCCACTCTCCCTGCTTGTGCTCTCTCTCTCTCTCTCTCTCTCTCTGTCAAATAAAAAATAAAATATAAAAAAAGAAAAAAAATTTAAATATGAAAAGGAAAATAAAAATCATTCGACCTTACAACCCAGGGATATCCACTCCTACCTAATATTATGGGTTCTTCTAATTTCATTTGGAAATATGTGTATTTATTTGTTTCCAAATACATTTACTGGGATTGGAATCATACAGCTTGGCTCCTTGTTTTACACGTTAGTATTTTGTCATGGTATATTGCCTATTCTTCAATAAATGACATTTAATGTATGCTCCACATACTGTACCTTTATAAAAAAAAATTCCAAACTTTCCAGTGGCTGACACTGTTTCATGGTCATAAACGGTACTAGATAATCATCCTTGTGCCCATCTTTCATTTTCTCTGTTTGAAAAATAACAAAAAGTGAAAAAAGGCGGACACTTAAGGAGCTTGACATCTACTGCCAAAGTTGGCCTCTGAAAGAGTTTACCAACACTCTAGCATGCAGCCCCACACACACACTGGTTTTATTCCCTTTTCCCTCTAAATAAGTGAAAATAATGCACAATAGTTTTAAATTTATTTGATGACTAGTTAAGTGCAGTAGGTTGTGTAATGACCCCCAAATATATCAGCTTCTAGTCCCTGGAGCTTGTAAATGTACCTTATTGGGAAACTGGATCTTCAGTTGATGTTGTGACTACGTAGAGGATCTTGAGATGGACAATGATGATCCCGGAATATTGAGGGGGTCTCAGATGCCATCACAAGCATTCTTAGAAAGGAGAAGCAGAGGAAGCTCAGACATGCAAAAGAGGGGCAACGTGACCACAAAGCCACACACTGAGGACTGTTGGCAGCGTGGAAGCTGGAAGAAGCAGGGGATGGGTTCTCCCCTAGAGCCTCCAGAAGGAGTGTAGCTCTACTGCTGCCATGATGTTGACCCAGTGAAGATGATTTCAAGTTTCTGGACAATGAAACTATGAGAGAATAATTTTTTGTTGTCTTAAGCACCCACGCTTGTGGTGATTCATTACAACACCCACAGCAAACTAATGCAATAAGTTTGACCTTTCTTCTTGTGTTTATCGACTGCTCTATTTCTTCTTGTGTTGAAAATTCCTGTTTGTTGACTCTTGCCACTTTTCTACTATGGAATTTAATTTTTCCTGTTGGATTTTTAAAATATATTCATAGCTCTGAATTTGTATGTTCATATTTCTACATCTATACCTTTGTCTGTATATGTGGTGCAAATAGTTCCCCAATTTATCATAAACCTTTCGATTTAATTTTTAGGTATTTTTTTGGTAAATATGAGTTTTAATTATTTGATGTTTTTTTTTTAAAGATTTTATTTATTTGACAGACAGAGATCACAATTAGGCAGAGAGGCAGGCAGAGAGAGAGAAGGAGGAAGCAGGCTCCCTGCTGAGCAGAAAGCCCGATGCGGGGCTCGATCCCAGGACTCTGGGATCAAGACCTGAGCCGAAGGCAGAGGCTTTAACCCACTGAGCCACCCAGGCGCCCCTTATTTGATGTTTTTAAAACTATCAATCTATTTTCTTATTTTGCTATTGTGTGGTATCAGATAGAAGCCTATCAACATTTTTCTTCAGGTCATTGATGATTGCATCTTTTATGTATAGCTTTTTAGCTCCTCTAAAACTTTCTCTGACAAAGGGTATGAAGCAGATATATAACTGTTTTCTCCCATAGTTAGCCAATTGTTCCAGCACCATTTATTCAATATTATCTCTATTTGCTGATTTAAAGTGCTAACTTTATCATTTGATTCACTATACATGGTGGTCTGCTCCAGTGTCTTTCATTCTGTTCTGTTATCACCTCTGCTTCATTTCAGCAGCTGCATAAAATCTTCTAAAATCTAGAAAGGCAGGTCTCCATGTGCATTATCCTTCTTCAAACATTTCAAACCCTTCCCGATGAACTTTCTGATTACTTTGTCAAGGTAAGAAAAAAAAATCCTTTTAGAAATTGGACTGCAATTATATTAAACTGATCAACTGATTTCAAACCCAAGCAAGGGAGTTCCACTTGCACATTTTAAATGCTGATATTTTTAAATAAAAACATGGTGTGTCCAGATCCTGATAGGATGATAGAGCCAAATCTATAGAGGGGGAATTATTCTTAGACACCAGATCCTATAAATAAAGGTTAGGCTGTATTTTTGTTCATTGTTTTTAGTGCTCTGTGAAATCTCTCAAGAGACTTTTCTTCGGTAGTTATTCTATCTTTTGTACTCCCTGCTATGAATATGTTGAGTTTCCCAGATCAAGTCTCTACACACTTCTCTCCCTACTTTCAATTCTTATTTTTCCCTTTGAGTTCTGGGATAGTTACTAAGATATGCCTTCATTTTTAGAGATTCAGTTTGTTGGCAGTATCCATTCAGCTGTTCCTTGCTACACTGAGATTTTTAAATTCTGGACTTGCATTTTAAAATTTTCACTTGGTCGTTCATGATTTCATAGTGTTACTTCTCTAGGATATTTTTCAAATTTCAGAAGTGTAACATCCACTTGAGTATCGTAGAGAGCAAACACTGGAAATGTCCAACAACTTCTCTTGTTTATTGCAGCAGTTTCCGTTTTATAGAAAGAATCTTCCTCTGATTCCACAGGATGGTTTCTTTTTAAACTTCAGAATATTTTTGTGCTTGTGGTTTTTCTCCACATGGACATGTTCAAAGGGTTTGTACGTCCCTGTGAAAAGTTGAAGTTACTAAGGCGTTAAGGCATGACATGCTTTCTATCATAGAGTTTCTGGTTCCTGGATGAAGAAACAAACAAACGAAACATGTAGGCCTCAAAAAGAAAAGAGATAGATACAGATTTACATTCATTTGACTCGACCTGTGCAGAGATTTGCCAACATTAGAGAAGAATGAAGGGCTGAAGGTAACTTCACCATGACCTGGCCTTTCTGCTGATGCATTTGTCTTAGATACAATGAGACAGTCAGAAACTGTTGGACACCATTGTTCATTCTCTGTTGTTTATGCCGGGATTGACAACTGCCACCAGCCATAGGCTTGATGCGGCCTCTGGAACCCTACAAGTTCAAAGGCCAAGGACAAACTGATGGGATGCAGATGTCCTCCTTGGCCACCCCCACAGCATGTCCATTCTCAAATCTCCTCTGCTTAGAACTATGGGGGGTAGGGTAGGGAGAGTTGGAGGGATTGGGTTGGATCTCTTCAGTTTGTTCCCCGAAACTGTCCTTTTCTGTTGTTTTCTATGCAGGCAAATGTAGATCTTGTTGGACAGAGATGGTATATTTCTACCTTCAGTTTATCCAGTAAAATGTCCTCCAAGTGGGGCACCTGGGTCGCTCAGTGAGTTAAGCCTCTATCTTTGGCTCAGGTCATGATCTCAAGGTCCTGGGATGGAGCCCCACATTGGGCTTTCTGCTCAGCAGGGAGCCTGCTTCCCCATCTCTCTCTGCCTACTTGTGATCTTTCTCTCTGTGTCAAATAAATAAATAAAATTAAAAATATATATATGTCCTCCAAGTTTCTGCAGCTTGTCTTGTATCCTTCTCCAGCTTCCAATGCAGAATAACCTCATTATTATCTAGAGGTCATTTCTGAGGGCTCTGGAGGCAAGAGGTTAGATGCATGTGTTCCAATTTTCATCTTCCTTGAAAGTTTGGAAATGCATTTCAGAAATTAGAAGACACCGATACTCTATTTCTGCGAGCACTGACGCCATTCAAACAGCCATGCAGAGTTGAAATCAGTGTGGTGATTTCGACTCCTTCCTTTTCCTCCGTTTTGAAACAGCCTTCATGTGTTTGAAATCCTGCTTGCAGTTCAACCTTTCTTTTCTAGCTCTACTGTGACTAATCTCACCCAAATCCTTTGCTCTCACGGAACTTCATTGTCCAATTTACCCCCAGTCCTGCTCCTCCAGCTCAATCTATCCCACATGCACCTAAGGTAATTCTCTGAAAACATCTCAAACCACCAGCGGTTTCCACTTTGAATTGGCTGAAATGAAAATGCTTTTAGGTTTCTCATTATCTGATTTCTTCGTATATATCAACAATCTGATTTCAGTCACTCCCTGACACAAATCATTTCCACCTCCCGGCATATCTGGGACACGCGATGCTCAGTTTCAATTCCAAGCTTCTGCCCTTGCTTGGTAGCCAGCTTAGAATGCCATTCCCACTCCCCTGTGAGACTATAAGTACCTGTAAGTAGGTAAGGGTCATGTGACGCCCAGCATCTAGCATAATACCTGGGTCACCATGTTAAACAAGACCTTATTGAATCATACTGATTTCTTTTAATTTTTTTCTAGTACCACAAGATACCATCATCTGTGACATCTGTTACAAATACTCAAGGTTTATCCATTGATCCAAGTTCCTGCTTTTTATAATTATTTTTTAAGTTTTTCTTTGAGACATAATGTAGATCAATACTTCATAAATGTTTTATTGATGATGAAAATAAAGGATATTCTCTGCAGGATATGAAAATCAATATATACACATTTACACATATAGCTTTATTAATGATATTATTCGGGACTTACATAACTTTGATTTTTTTCTATTTCAAATATAAAAGATGTCAAGATAGGCGCTACAGACTTCTATTACCATTGCATTTCTGTTAATTTCTCCTTTACTTTATAAAACTCTTTTCTTGGTTTATCTTAATGGTGTTCGTGTCAATCAGCTTTCAGTCAGATAAGCAGAAAAACTGTAAGTTATAGGATAACAGATTTATTACAGCAATTAGACATTGCACAATTATAGGAGGAGCTGGGAATGCATGTCTGAAAAGGGATTTGGAGGATCAGAGAAGTCAATAACAAGCTATTTTGAGAGGCTTCACACACCCAGCTGTTGAAGTGAGGCTGTGGAGGGGAGAAATGTGGGGAGGGAATCTATAGGTCACAGTCCAGTGTCTGCTTATGGACCAGGGTGAAAGAGGTTGGCATGGAAGTGACAGTTGAAAAGAAAAACTTCACAGATAGTTGAAGGATCCAATGAAGAGCTGGAACTCTCCGGTCCCTCTGAGTCTGTTACCACAACTAAACCACCATGGCCCTCCACCTCTCAAATCTTGTGCAAGTACCTCCTCTAGCCATGTCTAAATGGGAGGGAAATTCTAGGAAATCACAACCCAGTCAATAATAAAACAATCTAGTGCAGTGCAACCCTCACTGATGTAGTATCTGTATACAAGTCTTTCAATGACCCTTTTAAATAAAGAAAATAGGAAAATCATGCTTCACCTCCTATGATGAAATTATATCTCTCATGCAATCTTCCCGAAGAGGACACAGCATTCTATCCATCTTAGGGTGATGTGTGTGTGTGTGTCTCTGTGTGTGTCTCTGTGTGTGTGTGTGCTTACTATATACATAGAAAATGACCCCAATAGGGAAGTAAGGAAAGAAGGATTCTCTTTTATGTAACTGGTTATGTCATCATTGCTAGTGTTTATAACTCCTTTTCCTTCTATCCATTTCACATTCTCTTTCCCTCAGCTACTTCCTTCCCCACCCTCAAGTTTGGATTTCTGACGCATCTGTTCATTAGCAGCCCTATATATACTGAGTAATTGCTATCAGTTATCTGGCACTATCAAATTTTGGTGATGGTATGAGCTTCTAAAAAATATTATTCTATACTTTAATCAATATTTTAGTAAGGAGTATTTTAGGAAGTCTCTACACACAGCCTTAAGCCAAATGCCACTTTGAATCAGAACCGATACTTCCTTATGCAGACAAATAGAAGCAAAACCAAACCAAACCCAAAATATTTTTTAATGGTAACTGTCTTCCAAGAACTCTGCCTGGCTTGTGGGACACTGAAATGTTCCTCCAAAGAGCTCAGATCCAGTAGAAGGCACATGCCGGGTAAAGCAGTGGTTGCAGTGGATTGGAATTTTCTATTGCAATCTGTGGGCGTGCAAAGCTGAAACAGTGGGCTTTGTGGGAAAACATCACAAAGGGACAGGAATTTTAGCCGCCTCTGGAAGAACGAGGAGATTCCCCAACAGACATGTTGGGAAAAAGCAATCAAGGACAAATAGCAGCAAATGTACAGGTAAGAAAAAGTAAAATACCAGGCTGAAACATCAACCTTGATGATATGAAATTACAGGTATACCAGACACCAGTTAAGAGGTAGAAAAGGGTGTAGAAATGGAGGGAATGGGGGAGAGTAAACATCATAAAAATGGGGAGTCAGTAGAATTGTCCATACACATATGGTATGAAGGTTTGAGGATGATGTTGGAAGTTACAGATAAGACAAAAGAAGAAACTTGGAATTCTTACTAACTGTATTGGGAAAGGGATGGGGAGGTATCAGCTGTGCCAATCTCCAGAAAAAAATGTGAGTCTGTGTCTCACAAAAATAAATGGAAGAAAATAGAGATATGATCATATTATTTAGATTGTTGGCAATAACACAAAAGGAGAAAGACATGGTTAAAATTAGGTTGATCAAAAGATGCATTATCCAAACCAAGACACTTCTGAGACTACAAGGATGCTATTAAGAATTGTGTTAGGAAGAGAGGCATAAACCCGGACTCAATGAGGCAGGCTGGGAAGCACAGTCACCAGATTGGGAAGGAAGCAGTTGCTTAAACTTCCCAAACTATTTAATTTTTTTTCTATGTACATATCTTTGTTTGAAAAAAAAAAGCCCACCTTATTGCTTTGCCTTTTTAGTTTTTCATATGCCCAAGTGACTGGACTCTCTTGCTGTCTCCCCGATATGATTATGACATCCCAGAGAAGCAGATTTTTCTCTGACTCATAAGAGCAGGGCTTAAGACAGGGGTTGGCATACTTGTTGAATTAGCAGATACACCTTCTCCTTCTGAGTTGCTTACTTGGCTCTCACATTTTATTACATATCTTTCTTCAGTCAAAAGTATCTAATAGGGATAAGTCCTGAAGATGGGAAACAAACAGTCCCCAGAACAGTTGTAAGGATCACACAAAAGGCAGTCCAAATCATGAGGACATAGACTATCACATTTTCTCTTCAGAGATCTTCACTTCGAGGGGAGCTGTACTACATTTGTCTTATAGATGAAGAAGATGAAGTTCAGAGAAGTCAAGCACTTCTCAGGAGTCACACGGATTTTTTTAATGGGCGAGTTAAGCCCAGCTCTAAGGAATTTTAATTGCCATCTCGACTCTCAGCCCATTACCCACACTGTCTTGCTAATGAATCATTTTTCCCTCTCCACTGAAGAGTTCTGGCAAGAGTAGAATTTCTGACTCCGGACAACAAACTGCATGTTCCCCCTTTTTTTTCTCCTCTAGCACTGGCTCCTTCCCATTCTCTGCTGCCAGTTTCCTATGATTGAAATTTGAAAGCATGTAACTGTTAATCTAGGAGTGATTAAAGAGTTTCATTTCTCGGAAGAGTCAGTACTCATCATCAGCTATGATGAATGAGCCCCTAACATCCCCTGATCCCATTATATTGTGATTAATTGTGCCAGTTTAAGTCAATAATTCATTTGTTAAAAATAGGCCTGCAAAGTATCATTTGTCTCAGGGGAGATATCAGAATAAAAAAAATTCATTTGATACTTCTCATTAAATTAGTGTTGGAAGTTACATTGAAGAGCCCTGTTCATCAAATACTTATTGCAGGCTTATTTGATAAGAAGTTGTATTTGTCTAAAATTATGTCTTCTGTCATAATGGTCTGCATTTCCTCTGTGTTAATGAAGGAATAAAAAGTCTAAATACGTGTATGACTGGAGAAAAGGATGGGGCTTGGAAGTGGGGGATTAGTATCATTCCTAAATGGTCAGGTTTTTATTGCATTAAAATTAAAACAAAACAAAAGAAGAAATCGAGTAGGGTTCTTTTTCCTGGGCTTAGAGACTGTCTCTGGAGGTGCCAAACTTATTCCCTCAGGCACGGATCTCCCCCATTGTCCTTTATCTAGGAATCGTTATAAATGTTACGCTCAGCTCCACTGGGCCATTAAGACATTTTCAGCTGGAAGCAATTCTTAAAAAAGACAGAAGTGAAGAGCAGCTTCACTGCAAATGATAATGATCACCATCCAATGAGATAGAGCAGCAATTTCTTAGTATTTCCCAAGCAACATCAGAGTAACTTTGGAAAGACTCCCCACATGCTCCTGAAATATTTGGATATGAGAAGAGAGATGGTGACTAGTGCAATGCTTGGATAGATGCCCTAGAAGACCAGGTTCTGTTTTTGCAACTTGGGATTTGGGGTCTAAGCAAAGTCAAACGATGATGGTAGTGGGGTGAGTCTGATGCGATGGGGCAGAGCGATGAAAGTATGAGGCCAAGTAGTGGGCATATATTAGGGACTTAATATTTGATGGAGGGGAAGGGAAAGACAGGAAAATGCAGAAGGGAGAGAGGAGGCAAGGTACAGATGGGGGAAGAGACAGAACAAAAAGAGAAAACGGGATTGTCCATAGTGCGGACTCTGCTTTATGGCAGCAGCTACCTATGGCCAGTCCTAAAACAAGCATAGCATGGGAAAAGTTTTTGAATGTCACAGTCTTGGGCTCGAAATCCAACATACTCACTTCCTCAAAGTCTTATTATTAGGCTTGAGATAGGTACCCAAGACAATGCATTTTTAAAAAGCTCCTCGGGTGACCCTGAAGAATCTCTCTTATCACAGAGGTATGTCAGTAGCCACCTCATCTTCCCTTATAATTTGCTCAAAATCTCTTCTTTTTTTAAAAGATTTTATTTATGTATTTGAGAGTGAGAGATAGAGAGAGAGAGATCACGAGCGGGGTGGGGGGGGGCAGAGAGGGGTTGAGGGAGAAGTAGACTCCCCAGTGAGCAGAGAGGCCAATGCAGTCTGGATCTCAGAACCCTGGGATCATGACCTGAGCTGAAGGCAAATGCCTAAATGACTGAGCCACTCAGGTGCCCTTAAAGTCTCTTCTTTTCTCGATCCTAAGAAGGCAAGTTAAAGAAAAGGAAAAAAAGCAATACACTAATCCAATATCCCCTTTTAAAGACTGCCATTTATACTTAACCACATTTCATCCATTTTTAATATTTGACAGAGATGAGGAGCATTGCCAGTGTTTATACTTCCCTTTCTCCGATTTAAGCCCTAGGCATGGAATTATTAATGTATGAATTAACAATGCAATTTGCACCACCCAACACGAAGAAAGATGCTATAACTCCTAATGAGCTTCAGAAATGCTGCGGACCTTATTCTAAATATTCTTTGAGACAAGCCTGTAACTCCAGCTTTATTGTTTCTCTTGCATATTAATTAAATTTGGGCAAAACCTAACCCCAGACATCTTGAAATAAGAAAAAGTACCTCCAAATTAGAGGAACTTCAAAAATCATCTGGTGAAAACCCTTTTATTTTTGAGACATGGAATTAGAAGCTCATAGATATGAAATTGACTGAGGTCATATATTTCTTTGGTGTCACGTCTAAAATCAGAATAAATCCATCTTATTCATTCATTGATAAATGTTTGTTAAGGAAATTCCATGTACCAGACCCTTTCTGAATACTAATTTTTTAGAAAAATGAGAAGTTATAATACTTTGGCTCAAGTTGCTTATAGAAAAGAGACCAATATGAAAATAATTACTTTTTTCAGAAGTATAACTTTCAATAATACAAATTTTAGTTATTTCATCTGTAGAAGGATGGATGGGAAGGTGAGCAAAGGTGAGAACATTGTGATGTTGCATCACAGTGATCATGCTTTCAGAACCCTAAATCACAAAAAAAGGATGGTATGCTTCTGAAACTGACACATTCCAAACCTCTTTTGGGTCTTCATGTTACTAATTTTAAAATATATACTACTGACTGTTTTAAACATAATAAAACATCCAGAAATATAATACTACATCCAGAAGACTACCCTGATGGCATGTTGATGGCATCATGACTCACCTCAGAATGATAAAGCGTATTGGTAATCGTTTTGTTCTCAGGACCAGGAAGGTGTCATTTTGATCTCAGCCTCAGAGCAACGAGTTCAAATGAAAACATTGGTTGGTGGAGTTCTAAACTCAGAGCCTCCGCAGGTCAGTAAAGATGCAATAAGAGGATAGAAGTAAAAAACTAACTTTGAAAAGACTATGTAGGTTAAGACTACCCTGAAAACACCATCAAGATAGGAAATCAGATATACGCTAGAGCAGGGAGGGAAATTAGAAACCCAGCCATGCTCCTATAGAGAAAGCCCACAAATCCAGGTACTCACATCACTCTTTGAATCCTGGATTCCTCTGGCATATGATTGCCATCACAATTGTTCTGTGGTACCTGGCAGATATTGCACACCTCCTAAATCAAACTACCTGGGATTTGCCCAAGCAGGCACTCTCCTGCACAGTAGCCTCATTGTCTGGAGAAAATCTGCCTACATATTGACAGAAGGCTCTAAAAACATATCTTCTCCTTCCCCAACCCCCACCCCCATAGCATAATGCAGCAAATCTAAGCCAAAAACCTATTAGTGCCTAAGAGGGGTTATGGGAAAGAGCTCTTTTTTTTTTTTTTTAATGTAAAGGCAACTTTCATCTCTCAGGAGTGAGGCAATCGAAATAATATTGCTCCAAAGTCATCGGAAGGCCTGAGTGGTCACTCACTCAGTGCGAGGACAAAGGAACCTTGATTATGACTCTCTGGTCTACTTTCTGAAGGTATTCAGCCAAGTGGCCCTAGTAGAACAGAGAAGGTCCAAGGTTTCTGGATGTTTCCTGAGTTTATAGTAATCTATAAATGTAATCATTAGTTCATAGGTCATGTTCAACAAATCTCATGTCCAAAGTAATGCTGGGATAATCATCATGTTAAAATGAGAAGTAGGTGTGGGGATGAAGTGACTCAGTTCTCTCTTCTCCTACTAAAAACCATCTTTCCCCAAATGGTAAGAATTTGGAGAAACAATAGCAAATGTATGTTACAGAATGTATATTTTGTTGTGTTTTAGACCAGTTATGCATCGCCCTTTTAAATTTATGGTAGAAAGATTTATAATAATTTTGAAAGAATTAAAGGTTAACTCTGTACATTTCATAGGGGTCCCTTCTAGGAGATCTTAGAGACTTGATAGGCTGTTTCAGAGACAGTCTATCTCTTGGACAGCGGACAGAGGAGTGCTCTCTCAAGTGGATATCATGTCTGCTTTCATTAGGGAAAAGTCCACACATGTTAAAGTGCTTGAAGTGCTTCTGCAGGTTCACGACCTTGGACCAGGATGCAGGGTGTCCTGCTTTCCTTAAATATCATCTATCCCTGCTCTGGCATTTTACCAAGGAAACTGAAACCAAGAGGACTGATCTGACCTCAAAGATGTCAGAGGCAGAACTAGAAAAACAATCCAGGCCCCTAGACACCTAGTCCCCAGCTTTTCATCTCCGACGGTGATGTATTTAGGAGCATGAATGGAACGGTAGCTCTGCATTCAACCGCATTTGTGAAAAGTTTAACAAAGAGGGAGATAAAAAATATATGTAGAAAAAACGTTGATAAGTAGTATTCTACTTATGGTTTAATTTAGAACAAACATATTGTGGTCTTGTGGAACCTCTACAGAATGAGCCTATTACATGTGAAGGACAGGGTGTGGGGAAGTGGGGTTAGGTATGTATATGTGCATGGACGTGCCAGGGTGACTGGAACAGTAGACAGAATTGGAGGCAGACCAAAGTCCCCAGAGAGGTCTTTCCTCATAGATTCTAATTCCTTAGCTTCCCAAAGAGCCTTGGAGCCAGAGAGAAGGTCTGTGTCTTTGCTGTGTGTTTAGTTTCCACTGGGCTATTTTACTGTTTCCTGTTTTCCTCTCCTTCTATTTATTCAGGTTGGCTCCATGCTTGAGAGATGAGGGTGGGAGTCAATTCAGAGCCACATGCAGATGTCTCAGTGCTTCTCCTGAGACTTCCAGGCTGGGCTGGACATCTTCGTCTTTGCCAGGCTTTCCAACAATGCTACTGAATAGGGAGTTAACTACAGAACCAAACATGTCCCTTCACACACTCTCATCAAGTTCTCATGCCTACTTGCTTTGAGATGAGAAGTGCATAGTGGCTTTAACAAAGGTGACACAAAGGGGAAAAAATCTTTTAGAACCTAGCATGGGGGGAGCTTGGGTGGATGGCTCAGTTAGTTAAGCATCCAGCTCTTGATTTCAGCTCAGATTATGATCTCAGGGTGATGAGACCGAGCTCCAAGTCAGGCTCCACACTGAGCATGAAGCCTGCTTAAGATTCTCCTTCTCCCTCTCTCCCTCTGCCCCTCCGCTCATGCTAAACAAACAAATAAATAAATAAATACCTAGCATAGGAAGAATGCTCCACTAATATGTCTTGACAAAGCAGGATGATCTCTACATGAGCCCGCCCTTACATCTTCCACTAGTATACAGGATGCTTCTACCTCTCCATCACCATCAAGTACACCCAGTCTTTTCTGCCTCCAGGAAAAGAATGAGGGTACCTTTGTGTAGCCAAGGTGTTTGGAAAGAAACACATCAGTGCTGAGTACCTTCCATGTGCCAAGTTTTGTTCTTCACACTTAATGCACATTACCTCATTTTATTCTCATAGAAATTCTATGAGATATTAACACCATTGATGCTCAGAGTCAATGTTTGAACTCATTTGTATTCATCTATGCATTCTGCAACCATAAAATGTCATCCTTTCAGGGTGAGTGACACAACAAGAAAGTATGATTGAGTGAGAGGTTCATGCAGCATCGCCACATAAGTCACTGAGGCTCTATTTATGTCAATTTTCTCATCAAATAATAATGAAGGATAAAAAAGACCAGTACCTACCTCATGGGATAGCATTGAGAACCAAATGGAATGCTTGAAAACAAATGTGCAGTTACTCATAGAACATTAAGCAAATATTAATTATTAGGAGAAAGGTTTTGCATTTGGTTTTAATAGATTAGAAACATATGAACTACATATACATTACATGTTTGCCAATCCATATAATAGAATGAAAGACTAATTTTGTCCCAATATGAATACAAACGGATTCTGATCTTCTACAGTCAGCCTCTCATGAGCCCCTGGTTTCTTCACATCAGAGTTCTTAATGCAGTAATACCTAATGGCCCTTTATGTCAAGTATTTTAAATGACCCCATTTATTATTCTGAAGTGAAATTCACAAATAATATAACCTCCATGTACATATAATTTAAAATATACATATAATTTTAACAACCATTAATGCCCTTATAATATGTAGAATACTCAATATGTAAATATTCAAGCATAACTGCCCCAGAAGACAGAATGTAGTAGTGAGAAGCCTGCTCTCTACTTGCAATCACCAGGAACATACCAGCCACAAATAATACTGGTATATTTTACTGAGATTCAAACAATGCAATGGCATTGCTTTAGTGATGTATTTTTCTTAAAAAGATGAACAGTTTTTGGTGAAGTTCCAAATAAAGTACTATTTTCTGTCTATTTACATAATGGATGCTTTACTGGAAAATTTACTTAGTTTTAAAATAGTACAAGAACTGTTCTGGTGTTTGTACATAATATAGATTTAGGCTGAGGTAATTCTAAACTCACCCAACTATATGTCCAGTGCGACATTTGAAAAGTACATGGGAAAGAGGACAATTCTCTGAGGTGTGGGGTTGTCCAGTGCATTGTAGGTCATTGGTTGGCTTGTCCCATTCATTAAGTGCCAATTATGATGATGATCAAATACATTCCTGTGAGTTCATAATCACCTCAGGGGTGGCAGCCGCTCATCTTCCCCGCCCATGTTGAGAAGCACGGCTTTATGAGCTTTTTCACACTGCAGGCTCTCGCTGTTCTGTCTGAGTGTGGCTTCACTCCCCAGACGACCCAGCATCTCTGTCCCTCATCCTTTCTTTCTCTGCCTCTTATAATCTGATGCTGCAACATGACTAAACATATCTTTCTCTCTTTCCATAACTTCTTTACTTTGTTTGGCAAACTGGGTTCTCAGAACCACTTTGCTTCCAACCCAGAGCCCTAGGAGTGCTCCTCGAGGAGTCATCAAGGCATAGAACCAGGTTGTAGAACAAGGGAATGACAGAAAAGTCATTCAGTTCAACCCTTATGTTACAGATGATCGAACTGCAGCTTGAATGTGTACCCTGACTTGCCTGAGGTCCCACAACTAGCACGTGGTAGATTCAGGACAAGAACCTGAGTTTCACTGTTCCTATATCACTCTTTGTCTTTATCAATTAACCAAGAAACCAAGAAACAGATATATGTGTTAAGGTCACACAGTAGGGACTTTGTTAGGAGTGCCTTAAACTTCTGAGTTCAAGGTATGATAGGAGACACAGGAAATGGCATAGAAAACAAGGATCTGGTTTAACAAATGATTTGTTTTGCATTCCAGCTGTCCAAAACATTGTGCTACATGTTTCAGGAGATTCAAAGAGCAGCCACAGCTTCAGCCTACACTTCCTCTGGAGCACATGGTCTGGTAAAGAGATAAGACTCTACTGTAACACAAGGCAGAATGAAAAATGGACCACACAGAGAGGTACAAAGGCTTTAAGAAGAGGGAAGGGAATCAGGGAAGACTTCATGGTTGCATTTGAGACAGGTCTTTAAGGGACCCTAGGGATTTCCCGGTGGCACAAGAGAACTCTTGGGGAAATTCACAAAGATCCAGCCGGGAAAAAAAAAGCACAGGGAATTCCTTGGAACAAGCAGTTGCATTTGGAGCACAGGGGATTTCTAGAGGAGTTAAAGTGAGCAAGGTCTCTTGCGGCCAAAGTTGGGAATTTCTTGAAAGTCAAGCTCAAAGCCTTTTATATCAGTAGCAATGGGTGCATTATATTTTAATTGTCAGCTTACTTGACTGCCCTTCCCAAACCCTCAGTGCTTTCTAAAATGGACTGCTTGAATCATCTATAACCTCATTTCTCCTTTTCTTTCAGTCCATATCACTAGACTACGTTTTCCAGCCCTTCACAGTTCTGTCAATGAAATGTGGTAGCAGTAGTATGCACTACCTCCTAGTCTCTAAGCCTTCTTGTGCATACCTTATACACTCTTTTTTCTGCTGACAAAGTGAAGAGGATCCACAGAAAATCTCCAGAACTGTTGAAGATGATGAAACCGTCAGAGGGAAGGGCTAGACATCAAAAGTCTGTGTGAAAGAGCACACCCTCTCTGCGGCCCCAAATGTGGACTGAGCTATGACTCTATTGGGACCACTGAGTCCCAATAGAGTCATTGGGTGGGACCACTGAAATTTTGGAGAGGTAGGTTATAGCAGTTAGCTATTAACTTTATGTCAACAACACTGTCTAATTTTATCTCCTTATCTGTGGGGCTTTGTGCAAAGTAGGAACTCAATAAATTTTAGAAATGAATTAAGGACTGAATAATTTATTGAATGAATGAAGCCATGAACATTGTTGTCTTAGAAAACAACATACAAACAACAGTATAAATGTAGAATACATGGGAACAAAGAGAATATGGAGATGAAGAGATTACTTACAAGAAGATGAGACCCTGAATCAACTTAGAGGCAAGTGGAAGGAAGTGCAAAGAAATGAAAGCCATGCTGAAGACGTGCTCTGGGGAAAATTGGAGCTGAAGAAATGTGATGATTACAGTAAAGAGAACTTTCAAGGTTGACTCTAAAACTTCAAGTCTATGGAAAAAAAAAAGAAGAGTGGTACCATTGACAGAAATACGGAAATTAGAAAGAAGAGTGTTGGCAGAGTGGGGGAGGGCTGGTGGATGGGATGCAATAACACAAATGATAGTTCAACTCAGATGACAATTGAACACACTAAAGATTGTGCCCAGCAGGGAGCTGGAGGTGTGCATCTGAATCTTTAGCTCAGAGTCATGGAGCTAGGTATGGATGCAGACAACAGGCATATGGGAGTGAATCAAACCACTGAGGAAGAGTATAAGTTGGAAAATAGAAGCCAGTTAATACGGCCTAACAAGCCTAACAAATGGCTTACCAGTATGGGGTAGAAAAGAGAAGACATCAAATGAAACTTTCGGTTTTTTTATAGGTTTTATTTATTTATTTATTTAGAGAACACAAGTGGGGAGTGGGGAAGGGTAAGAGGGAGAGAGAGAATCTCAAGCAGACTCCCCAGTGAGCGTGTAGCCTGATGCAGGGTTCGATCTGCAGACCCTGTGATCATGACCTGAGCTGAAATCAAGAGTCAGATTCTTAACCACCTGAGCCACCCAGACACCCCTCAAATGAAACTTTTAAAGGTGGGGATGTGAAGAGGTGATCAATGAATGGAGGACCCAGAATAATGCAGATCTCTGAAAGCTACAGGAAGACAGATTCTCAACAGTGCCTGGCTTACAGAGTGGGCGAGGAGTGTGACTGTGCAGTGGGAAACCCCTGTGGAGTCACTGGCTCAGAAGAAGTAGGAAAGGATGGCGTGAACAGCATAGATAGAAAGACTCATGGATTAAGGGAAGGTGCAGGGCCCCCTGTCTATAAGAAGAATAAAGAACAAGATGGTGGATAAAACAACAAAGAGAAAGCAGAGGTGCTTAGAGGAAAGGCCAGGCTTTGATGGATCTCCGGTGGGAGAGCTTAGTCTTCTCTGTTGATCAAGGAAAAGGGAACCCACCGAGACTGAAGGAGGTTGAGAGGGGTGGGGACCGAGAGGAGGGAGGCCATGAGATGTAGAACACGGAATGGAATGGGAAGCCAACAAGAAATGAATGGAGGACAAGATCTGGAGAAGAGTTCAACATTGCTTTAGTAAAATGAGGGGGTAAGAGAGATAAAGCAGGGAGGAGAGTATGGTCTCAGAAAACTTAAGGGATGGAGGCCTAAGTAATGGAGGAGTTCTCGGTAATTATTAATAATAATAATAGTAAGAATAATAATAATGGCTAAGATTCTGACGTTAAAATGACATATAATATGCTAAACAGTGTCTATGTATTATCACATAACATATTTACAATATCCCAGTGAGTAGGGTATCATTATCCCATTTTACACATGAATAAGTTCAGGAACAAGATGGCTAAACCATTTGCTCAGAGGCACACAGTAACTGGCCTAGAATTCCCACCTAGTTTCATTAGCTCCAAAGAAGCTAATACCAAGCTGCCTAAGGTGATCATTATTGTCACCCAAGTGAGTTGCTCCATGGAGGCAAGACAGAACTCCCTGAGGATATGGAACTTGAGCTGTGCCTGTATGCAGTGTCGGGAGAATGAGCAATTCTTGTTGCAGTCCCTTGGCCTTTAGCAAGGAAAGGAAGTCCATGAACCAGGTGCTGGAGTCACTAAGGCAAGCAAGAAATTGTTATCGACTCTGGTATGTGAATTTCAGCTTGGCAAGGTTGCTGACAAAGGTCACAAAACAAAGGTTGGGGGAAGTGGTGAGAACAGGCATGCCATCCCCACCTTCTGTTCGGTGAAGGGAAAGGAATAAAAGAAGGACACACTGGTGAGGACTAGGAGAGAAATGGTACCTTCGGAGAAGAGATGGAAAGACGTACAAATAACTATTTGGAGAGACTTGTGAGTTTTCTGTTCTGTTTTGTTTTAAATACAGAGTATCCCAAGGGAAAGGGTACACAGTTTGAAGTCAGATGAAGAGAAGACAAGAGTTTAGGGCTCTATGGATAGGGATGAAAATAAGGGCTAAGGTGGAGAGAAGATAAAATTTGGAATTTAAGACTCTAGCTTTACTGGCCAGGGTTTGGGAAGAAGAGGTTGGGAAGGAACGGGGTGCCACAATGGAAGAGAAATAGCTAGAGGCAGAAATCAATCACTGCAGGAACTGTTGGTTTCACCTGATGACCACTAGGGGGAGCTCCAACCTATTCCTCACCTAACAATGAAGAGGTTCGGATGGGAGCCCAGGGTCAAATTCTGAATCTAAACACCGGACCTATGACTTGGATAAGACACTATTATTCCTGTTAAATGGAGATAATGAGGTGGAGATAATGACAGTCATTCCTAGGCTAGTTGGAAGAATTAAATGAGATAGTACCTATAATACATTTTCAAATGGAAGGCCCTGAGGACGTGTCCTCAGCACAGTGGGAGTAGAGGAATGTTTGGGGGCATCAAAAACAAGAGCGTAGGCACTATGGGGCAAGGGTGCCAGGGTCCTTGGTGTTCAATGTGGCAAGGAAAACTCTGAGCAGTTGTTGAATCTTTCCTTTAGGACATGCTCTTTAGGGACTATTGTTCTCTCCAGCACAAACATGTGCCTCACTCTTGTGGTGAGACAAGGTGAAGCTCTGTCAAGTTGAAGACAAAGTCATTGACAGAAATTTTTTCAGGTCTTAAGATGAAACCTTCTTTGGAGGAATGTTTTGCGTTCCCTGTGTTATCTACACAGCTGAGAGATGAGACATCAAGATTGGGGTGAAAATCTGAGGGAAGGGCCCACGAGTCTCACCAGCCTGCTTAGGACCTGGTCAAGGGTGGGCTGTGGCTCAGGCACAGTCCAGCTCCACGGTCCAAGGGCACAGCAGGCACCCACGCCTGGAATGTCACCGGCTGTGAAGACACTTGAGTTACACCAAAGTGATGAGGAGAAAAGCCAGTTCTGCTATTTCCACTTCCAAGTCTACCTCTCAGCACACTTTTCTCTCAGATTTTGAGGGGGCTTCATGCATATGCATTGGTTTGGAATCAACAAATCCAACAAGGACCTGGAGAACAGCAGGAAACTTCCTTGAAGTAACTACTTATAGGAACAGTCCCTTTGTGAGGGTCCTGGGCCCCCTCATTATCATTTTATTACATTTCTCTCCTCTGCTCCCTGAGGACTTTCTCTGGAATAAACATAAGACCAGTTACTTTAGAAATAAAATGTGTTTTTCATTAAAACTCTATTCTGGCCCCTCCAGTCCCAACAAAGCATTTCCTTCCTGGTCTAATTGGTTTCAAGTTATCAATGATACTGTTTCTCTATAAGGAGGTAGGACACCCCTGTGTCCTTCTAAAAGCCCTCCTACCACCAGTATGAAATGAAACTTCCCTTTGGGAAGATATAAGGAAAATACAAGAGGGAGGCTTGTTCAGAACGTGGAGAGGAAGACTTTCTTTATCCTTGTAGGAGTCTTGGTCCACATTCCTTCCTCTTAACCTCATCCAAACCATTCCCTTCCCCACCCAGGTACTCTCCTCAGTCCTGTCAGCCAAGGAATACACACATTCAGGATGACGAAAAACATGGCCTATTCATCTGCCCACATTGGAGGCATCTAGAATTTGTTCCAAGAGCAACTTACTGAAGTTCTCAACAGAGAAAATCCAAATGGATATATGACAAACCAAGCCAACCTCCATTGCACTCCTGTCCCAGCAAGAAGAGAGGCCATGTCTGACACAGTAGTCACACAGCCAAAGCCCTGCCTACCTTTGAACAAGGTCCTCAGCCCTGCTGCACATTACAATGACCTAAGGTACCCTTACAGCTTCTGATACCAGGGAAACCCACCAGAAGCCAGGACTGGTGTGCCACAGGGTCAGGGTACCTATATCTGAGAAAGCTCTCCAGAGGATTCCACTGTGCTGCCTGAGTTGAGAACCACTCTTCTAGAGCTGTGCTGCTTAATTCACTAGCAGCTAGCCACATACCACCTGTGACTACTTTATGTTTAATTCATTAAAATCAAAGAAAGTTAAAAATCAGTCCCAAGTCACACTAGCCACATTCAAGGGCTAGTGGCTAGTGGTTTCTCTGTCAGAAAATGCAGATACAGAATATTTCCATCACTTTCCACAGAAAGTTCTGTTGGACCGAGCTGTCCTAGAGTGTTAAATGTCACAGGTGAAAACACCAGTTTTTCTACCAACCCCTGAAAATTGCTTTTTCCAACTGTCTCACCCTCTCCCCAGGCTACAAACCCCACAGCAAAGTTCAGGTGTCCAGGCCTCCCCTGCCAAAAGGCCTCCTTTGCTTCTGAGAGTGCAAACAATTCTGAACCTATAGGACAGGAGCTTTCCATCCATCCATTACTACACTGTAAACAGGTTGTGCAGAGACTCCCTGGCCTTCCCCTAAGTCACACCACTAGCAATTGGCAGAGTCAGGACTTTCAACCAAGTTGGCTTTTATCAAAATTCAAGCTCTCTCACTTACTCAGCTCAACCACTCTACCCCTGGGACAACTAACCACATCAGAGCTTTTTCCTCCAAAAGGAAAGGCCCCTAAAATGTTCTCTGCTGACCACAGGATTTCCTCATTGACAGGTCTCCTTACTCAGCACATTCTGACCCCTCGTCTGTTACCACCTTCTAGGTCGGTACCTCGAAAAGTTTACATGGACTCATTGTGGGAAGCTTGCTTCGCAATGGCCAAGGGACAAAGGAAAGCGGCATCTACTGCTTTGTTAAGCAGTGTCTTTGAGTGGCTGGCAAGACTTGTGGGCGGGAGCCTTCTGATCAAAAACACTGTAAGAACCTTACAGGTGATATCTCTTCCAGGAATCCAGAGAAAGGAACCAGCTTAGGCAGTGGGAGGAGAGCTGGGGCAGCTCTGAGATGGGAGCTTCCAGAAGAAAGGACACAGGTTTGGGACTCCAGGGGTGTGTGACCATCTAAAGCATGTTAGTTTACTTTGTATCTTTAGTCCCCGGGGAAAGACACCTGAGCTGTTTGCCTGCCATCCGCTTAATTTAAACTTAAAAATGCATGCAAGCGTGAGCAGGTTTTTCTCTCACATACGTGTGTGCATGTATGTGTGTGTGTGTGTAAAGGATTGAGAAAGGAGAAAACAGGAGTTAAGAATATTTCTAAACATAATAAATGTCCACATGTTGATTATTTCCAATTATGCCCTTGCAAATCATCAAAAAGTTTACAAGAACATATTTAAGGGGTAAATTTGGTCTAAATTGATCCTAGTCTAGAACAAAATTAACTCACACCATGGTGGACTCAGGATAGGTATGGATTTCGTCCAGTATTCTCCATGTTGTTATCTTTACTTTCTTTTTTTTTTTTTAAAGATTTTATTTATTTATTTGACAGACAGAGATCACAAGTAGGCAGAGAAGCAGACAGATAGAGAGAGGTGGAAGCAGGCCCCCCGCAGAGCACAGAGCCAGATGTGGGGCTCGATCCCAGGACACTAGGACCATGACCTGAGCCGAAGGCAGAGGCTTTAACCCACTGAGCCACCCAGGTGCCCCTGTTATCTTTACTTTCTTAATGTAAATGTATTTACTTTGACCCAAAGTCCATGTCTGTTCTTTCATTTTGTTACTTCCTGGTCTGGTGTTGCTCAAACTGTAAGTCCTGGGACAGTAAATCTGCCAGTGGCCATAGAAGGGTGCATAGCTTCTGCACATGATGGATCCAGGCCTCCAGCTGGCCAGAGACTCTGCCTTTGAACACAAAACCCTACTCCTCATACAGAATCTCATCATTTATGCATGATATTTTTCTGCTTTAATGTCCAAATTATAATCTATATTACTATTTTATAATTTGGGGCCTTTTATCCTTCTAAGGCTGTTACCCAGCCCATGTTTTGGTGGTGGTTATTTAGCCTAATGGACCCATCTAGCCACAATCATGATATAAATAGATAAATGCACTTTGTTAATTTCCCCAGTCCTGCAAAAGACAGGACACCAACAAGAGCAAATAGTTGAGAGAGAGACACTGTATTTACTTGGGCCCCAAGCCAGGGTCTTTTTAAAAGCACAAATCAGCGGGCGCCTGGGTGGCTCAGTGGGTTAAGCCTCTGCCTTCGGCTCAGGTCATGATCTCGGGGGTCCTGGGACTGAGCCCCATATCGGGCTCTCAGCTTGGCAGGGAGCCTGCTTCCCGCTCTCTCTCTGCCTGCTTCTCTGCCTACTTGTGATCTCTGTCTGTCAAATAAATAAAATCTTAAAAAAAAAAAAGCACAAATAAGAACCTAAATACCAAGTTTAAGACTCCTTTTGCTATTGATGATTACCTGCGCCCCTCTCGTTGTTGAGGTAGAGTCGGATCATGACGGTGAGTACATGGCGAAGCTAGACACAGCTTTTTTTTTTTTTTTTTTTTTTGACTGAGATATCTCTGTCTGAGTTCATCTAGAGAGAAACGATGGGGCCCACCTGCATCAGGGGCAGTTGCACAAATCCAGAACCCCCTTACCCCATTTCAGGCATGACGCAGTAGGCGACTACCAGCTACGTTCCCCATCCAGCAGCTTCCTGCCTCCTTTTCCTTCATGCTTCCTCAGCCCGCTTCTCAATCCTGTAAAATAGAAGACTCTGCCACCTGCTGTGAGACATGGAAATGTCCAGAGCCCACTGCCATTGTCAACCCAGTGGAGTACACAGAGTGCCCTTTAGATCGTGTGCACAACTAGCCAAACCTGAAGAAGTTTCTTTGTGCCTTATTTGCAGGGACGGAGCGCGCTTGGGTCAGAAGTACGTGAGGGGGTTGGCTGAGCTTATGTGGGGTGGGTTCCTGATTATAATGCCAGTTGCCTGTGGGACAGGCGAATCACATACACATGATCCGATCTGATTTTTAAGAAGTGGTCTGATTAGTTCACTTGTTCTAACAACCCAATCAGATTGACTAGGTGGCAATGCATCAGTTTTGTGGTACGGCTTGAATCAATCTGAATGAAACTATTTAGTGCACATATAAACACAGCTGAATTCAGACAGGTGGGATGAAATCCTTCCTGTAAGCTCTCGAGTCATAGAAAATAAGACTCCTTCAATGGGGTCTCCCCTGGAAAGATTCTGTATCATCGGCCTAAACGGATCCTGGTCTCAATTCTATCCCAATGTCCCCGACTTCCCAAACAGAGTTTTACTCCTTTCCTACTTTCACTCAGCAGGACCCCCTTTTTTTGCATACATTGAGCTCCCCAATACGGTATTTATGATGGAAGGACAGAGGGCCAAAGGCACATGCAACACCTATCAAAAAGTTCCTTTCCATCTGATTATGAAATCTCTGACCTCTGACCCTGGGGTCAAAGCAGACCGATTATCATCCAAAATAAAATTGATCCCACAGGATTTATGCTGAATGGGGATCCTAAGAGATTCTTGGCTAACACCATTTGAGGAACAACTACTTCCTAACCTTATTCGCAGCCATCCTAGTTGCCAGCTAATGAAAGAGAGACCAAGCGAAAGATTGAAGATGATTTGGGACTTTTCCCTTGACCATCCCCTATGGACGTGTCTGGCTCTGGGCTCCTTGGACTTCACGCAAACCAAAAGTTGATATAATGCTCTTGATTAGGGTTTACTAGGGTATTTCTAATGCCTTCTTTTTTTTGGTTTTTGGGTTTTTTGGGTTTTGTTTTTTTTTCTTGCATCTCTGCAACTCTGTTTCCTCATCTGGCAAAGTGCGATGATTGAATTGGGGCATCTCTTCTGTCTCTTCTAGCACTGCGTGGTGCAATTTTAACAATACCTTCTGTTGGTATTTTCTCAGCCCATTAACATCTTATAAGGCAATTTTCTGTCTGTAATCTGTGTGGCTCCTTCTCTGTTGTGCTAGAAAAATACAGCCTTCAGTTCCTTCAGAAGTGTTGCCCTGTTAGATCAGACTCCCTGAGTCCCTCAGCCTAACTATGTTCATGTGTTAACTTAATACGGTTGCTGTTATCTTGACCATTAGATGCTGGGCCAATTCTAGATTCCCTGGGCGCAACGACTCCCCGTCCGTTCGAGAGCGAACACCACCTGTCAGCGTTCGATGTGGAAAACGCTGTTCGATGTGGAAAACTCATTGTCATGAGACAATGAGCTTTAACCATCTTGTGTTGAAAGAGAGAACTTTTCTTCCTTATAGTTCAGCTTTTATCAAGGCCTTAAAACGTAGCCAAGGCATTAAAGAGAAAGAAAGAAAAAAAGAAAAAAAAAAAACTTGGAAGGCTTTTTGTACTTTTCGTATTAAAAAAAAATCTCTCTCTCTCTCTTTTAACCATTACCAAAATCTCCTCCAAACACACAGACCCTACAGTATCCCCATTAAATTATATAGAGCGAGTCCAGCCCTTGACTGTCAGTGGGGCCCATCAGTCCTAATTTATCGCCCCAGGAAACACAGTACAATTATGGTAATAAATAATAATAGGATTCAGTACATGACAACATGAATGATGGAGCCTCTCAGAATTCATTTACATTGCTTTGTGTTGCAATCATCATGCCTGTAATGTAATGCCAAGCAAATGAGCCCCTTTGAATATTGTGCAATCTATTGCAAGTCAACTGGCACAAAACTCACTCAATAAATCATGTTCAAACACATGCCTGTAATGACAGGTAAATCAACAATGAAGTAATTGCATTTAATGTATTGAAATACTGGACAAAAAACAGTGACCTCAAAGTGACTTTTTGTAAAAGGTATGATATAGTTGCTACAGGGAGTGAGGTCCTTCCTAAGAGGCATTTCTCGCTTAGATGCACGTGCCAGCAGGGATGGCCTAGACCTTGATTTACCACCTCCTTTCTGCAGTCCTCACGAGACCGGGCTGCCAGACGCTTCACGAGGACGTTCACGACGAGGCTGAGCATCAGAGTCACAGGTGAAGGTGGAAATCACCCTCTCGCCCAGCAACCACTCCTCTGCCTGAGCTGTCAGCAAGCTCTGATTTTTGTAGCTAACTGGAAAGGCGAGCTGCTGTGCAGGAAAGAGCCCTGGGTCAAGAGTCACGAGGGCTGTGGCCCTAACTCCGGCTCTGGTCTGAACCAAATCACTGGATGACTCTGGCCAAGTCACTTTGCCTCCCAGCCCTTTGTCTGTAAAATGAAGTAATTGGACTGTCATCTCTAAAATTCATTGCCATTCTAATATTCTGTGAAGCTCTGATTCTAATTAGAGGTCTTCACTTTTAAGCAGGCAGAGAAGAAGGCCCCTCCCTCCCCAGCTCCTGAGTGTTGAAGGCACTGGTTTGAACCAGCACGCATCTCTTCGTCATTTCTGTTGGTTAGGCCAAGTGTATGTGCTTCTAATTTCTGTGAAACTTGGGCCTGCCCCTTTCTGGGCAAGCAGACAAGTCTGAAAATAGGGCCCCAGGGGCCATGTGGATGGATAACAGACAACATTGAAATGACAACCTTCCCCACATTCCCCATTGCCTCCACCCCGGCTCCCCGCTTCCCAGGGACAACGTCAAGAAGAAATGAAGCAGAGCCTCGGCGAAGCCAAAGGCCACTCAAGGAACTCTCTTGCTCTCATGAAAAATCTGATCTCGGCTCCGTGGCCTCCCCCACCGACATGCACTCCTCTCTATCCTTAGCTCTCAGTCCCTGACTGTTGTCAGAGTAGATCTCGTGGCCCCCATAATCTCCGGATGTAGGGATGTGGCGAGGTAGGGAGGAAATCACACTAAATTTGGAGTAAGAGGATCTGGCGCTAAGTCCTGGCTCTAGAGTTTATTGGACATGAGACTTTGTGCAAATCCCCAGCTCGCTGAGCTCCGATTGCTTCATCTGCGAAGTGATAATAATAATATTTGTGTGCCCACAGTGAGGTTGTGGTGGGGATGGCGTGACATAGAAGAGGAAAGCCTTTGATGGTTACAGAGCGCGATACAGAAATTTCATTTGTATGATGGACTGGGATGAAGGAAAAGCCTGAGACCTGCGTCCCGTGTTCTGCACTCAGGCTGTGCTTCTGACCACAAAAATCACCACCTTGCTGGCTTCTCTGCATGTTGTGGTCTGACTCTCCTCGTGATGGTGTGAGGCTGGAGTGCGGAGGGCCTTGGAGGATCCTGTTCTCATTCAGTGCATGTTCCCAGCACCTGGAACAGTGCTAGTAACTATTTATTGAATGAGTGAGTGAAGGAAGGTCACCTTTTCTTTTCTTTGGGGGATTGCAATAGAACCCTGATCTTGAAGATATTTTGAGAAAAAGGTTGTTTTTTTTTTTTTTAATATTTTTTATTTGACAAAGAGAGAGATCACAAGTAGGCAGAGAGGCAGGCAGAGAGGCAGGCAGAGAGAGAGGGGGAAGCAGGCTTCTTGCTGAGCAGAGAGCCCGATGTGGGGCTCGATCCCAGGACCCTGGGATCATAACCCTGGCCGAAGGCAGAGGCTTAACCTACTGAGCCACCCAGGCACCCCAAGAAAAAGGTTTTTGATACCACCCTCCCCCACCCTCTAGGCACAGCCTCTTGCCTCATTTGCTTTTCCTGCCGAAAGGGGGCACGTTTGAGCGGAAGGTAGTTTCTTTGGCCATGGCAATGGGAAAGCTTGTTAGGCCCACTGAAATGCCTTCTGAGGCCAAAGCTGCTGGTTTCCCAGGCAACAACAGTCCAGGACAAAAAAAAAAAAAAAAGAAAAAAGAAAAGAAAGAAAGAAAAAGAAAAGAAAGAAACAGTCGATTTCAAAGCAGGAAGGGATCTGGGAAGCTGGAAAAGCCCACAAACATGTCCATAGCAGAGGAACGTGGGGAGCCATGGCTAATGTAGCCATGATAAGCCCTGGGGTAAAAGCTAACAGGTTTCTGTTCTAAGTATCCCTTGTCCACAGGTCCTGTCCACCCTCTCTGGGATGCCATTCTGTCACAGAACCATGAAAGCTTACTCAGATTTTGCCTCCTTTCTCCTTCCTAAATCAGGCCCCAACTGTCTTGATAGCTCCCATATGATACACCCTGATTAGCAAGGCAGCGAGTGGCGGGTAGAACAAAAGACCCATTAACGAGGGCGGCTGGGCAGGAAGGCAAACCCAGGGGCTGTGGAAGGGGAGAGAAGGAAACAGAAAAACTCTAATTTTAGAAGATTGTTACCAGTTGTAGGATGTTAAAAGTGTTCCCCAAAGATGGGCACATCGGGGATGGAGGGACCCAGCTTCTCCATCTGACCCGATGATTAATGGGTGGAGGTTTGGATCCCTGATGGTAAATACCTACTGTGTTGATCTTGGGGTTTCTCAACACTGGGCAGGATTCAGATTGTTCCTGGATGCAGGACAGGTATTTGGCAGCAAGGGGGGTGAGGGAGGGCAACAGCTCAAAGCCCGTGCCTGCCACCCCTGGGACCCAGAGGTCCCTTCAGAAAAAAGGCCAGCAGCCAACTCAGTGCAGGGTTAAGGAGGAGCGAGATGGCAGCCTATGTCACACAGTCTCTTCGGGCTAAAGGGAAGTCCCTTTTGCGGAGCACATCATGACATTTCTTTATGGAGGCAGTGGGCTTTAGTCTGGCCAGTCAGTATGAATGGTTCTTAAAATACTCTGAAACACCCGCCCTGAGAAGGTGGCCTGTCTCCCTCACGTCCAGGTTCTTTTCCTTTTTTTCCACTCCCAGCTCTTGTCCCAGCCCTCCTCCCTTCCCTCATCCAATCCTCTCCAGAACTCGGGGACAGGAAATAAACTCCTGCCTCTTGACATTTTATTAGGTAGTTCCCAAGAGCCAGTGAGCTGCATCCCTGGCCGTGAAATGGCTCAGTCAGCTTGATTAATGACTAAGGGTCAACAACCATCACCTCTCTCACTGACTCCCCAAAGTGCACACACAGCCCAGCTGGAAATGAAGAAGAGAGAAAGGGACACCAGACAGCCCCGGGGGAACACAAGTATCAAGGACAGAGTCAGAAGAGCAAAACCAGCCTTCCCTGAGAGACCACATCCACCCCTGAGAGGAAGAGCCTCAACCTGCACTCTTCATCTTCCTTTCAGACAACGAGCAGGCCGATGAAGAGGCAGAAGGGGAAAAGTTTTAATCCAGAACCTTCTGCACATCGCTAGGGGAAAAAAAAAAAAAAATGATAGAATCACAAGAGGACTCCTCCCCTTGAAGCACACTTATATCAAATATGAAGACTGGGACGGGAACTGCCCTCAATTCTCTATTACCTCATCCCCAGTGGCACTTGCTAAGGAGAAATCAGGATCCATGGCTGCCCAGAAGCTCTCAGGTCCCGGGCGAGTACTGTAAAACATTTGTCCTGGTAGCTGACAATTGCCATCTGTAAACCAAGATGAGTGAAAGCAAGCAACTTGTTAACTTAACTAGCCAAAAAAACACTGAGCTGAATACTGAGACATATTTCCCACAGTGTATTCTAGAGAAATGGTCAATCTTGAAATGCCGCCCTGGAAATGTTAGTGTATTAAAGAGAGAAATTCTGCTTTCAAGAAACCTGTTTAATTTAGCCTAACTCAATATTTTCTACACTTTCAATCCAGGGTATCTCCCTCCTCCTATCTTCCCCCCGCCCCACCCCCCACCACACACACACGCACCTTTTTCTCTCTCTTTCCTTCCAGCTCTCCTTTTACACAAAATATATGAACATACTGTAGAACTTCTGTTATCCCACAGAAGAACACACTCTGAGATGTGCTGGTGAAGAGGGGGACATTTGGGTCCCAGAAGTTCATTATGCCACCCACCAGTTCTGAAACTTGGGCAACTCTTATAATTCCTCTGGGTCTCAGTTTCCTAATCTCTTCAATGGTGGTGGTTAAGGAGTGTGATTCTGGACAGAAATGAAGCCTGCAGTCCACCCAGTTCAAAATCTGGGGGATCCCCTGAGGCTGTTCAACCTCCCCAGTAGGGTGAGTCAGAGAAGGCAGCGGGGCGGCCCTATCTGGACAGCTTCAGTGGGAGACTTGGACCCGACGTGCTCCCGTCCCGGCTAGAGGCAGAGAAAGAAAGACCAAAGAACACAGGATTCTCTGGTAAATGAAAACACCGAGGGCCTCAGCAGGCGCTCTTTTGAGCCTGGCCATTGCCAAGGTAAAGTCATTCTCTTGCTGAACTAAACTTACTGAATAAGCCTCTTATTTGTTAAAATGAACTTTAAAAAAAAAAATGCATCACTCTCCATGATGGAATCAACAAAACATCTACCTCTCTTATTGAATACCCTCCCTCTCCCCTACTTCCCAATTCTGAACCAACCCACAAATGCACCCCACAGGGGAGGTGTCACCCGCCTTTACATGGATCTCAGAAAGAGCCTTTCAAATCCCATGAGTCTCTGAAGCTTTTCATTTGGGTTTGTCAATAATTATTAACCTTTCCTTTCCTTCTTTTTTTTTTTTCCCTCCACTTCCCAGCCCTGGCTCTGCTGCAGGCCCACAGTCTGGCTAAGTGTCTAGGTCATCACCAGCAAGTACTCTGTGCTCTTTTGAAAAACATGCACACATGTTCCGCCTCTTATTTCCTGAGTGGTCCCAACACCTGGAGTGATCAGAGTCCAAAAGAGTCAGGCCAGGAAATTGAGTTCTTCTCAACTCCTGGCTGGGTCGTTTAGATACTGGGGGATGAATGTGCTTTGCATCTCACCCTCTGCAGGAGAGACCAGGGCCCTGCCAAGGCATTCCCGAGACCTTAGAGCAGGCGGAGAAGGAGGAGGGGATGAGCCTCGCAGAATGATCGGATGGGGAACCGGACAACTTGTGATTTCACCCTTGTCTCCTACCAAGCAAAAGAAAACTAAAAATCACTCTGCCTCCTACATACACACACACAAAAGGAAAATTTTTTAAAAAGAGAGGGGAAAAAAAAAACCTGGAAGCATTTTTGAAGGCAAAAGTCTGTTTATTGCTGCCAAAGTGCTGATTTTTTTTTTCTGCCTCTGGCAACTATATGAGAATTGGAGACTTGAGTGGAGAAGAAATCCATTCACTTGTCATCACATAAAACCTCTGTGTTCCACAGAGGAAATGGCAAAATCTCACCCTTAACTGGATTTATGAATTCTTGCTGAGGGCTGCAGGGGGCGTGAGACAGGGGGTGCAGGATAGAGAAGGTCAAGCTGTCCTAAGTCCTAGGACACTCGGTGACCTCACTCTGCCATGTGAGGGAACGACGTGTCCTCCGAGGCCTCATGTCAGCAGAGACAAAGGCGGAGAGGAAAGAGTCAGGACGGGACAACCACAGGGCCCCCGCCCAGGCCAAGATGGACCCATTCCATCCCACATCACCCAGAGGGTTCCACTGAAACTTGTTCTAAACAACTAGAGCACCAGGGATTTTTTTTTTCCTTCCCCCTGGAGTATATCCCATAGCCTCTTTTAATAATGACTGGAACAATTTTGCTTGTTAGTAAAGTTGAGCACATTCAACATTCAGACATCATGCGAAGCACTGGACTCATTCCCTCCTCTTCACCTTCCCTTCGAGCAAGTTCTGTTCTTCCCCCTACTACCTGTCCTACTGGATTCATCCCCAGCCACGGAGCCAGTGAAAATGGCAGAGGGAGAGACTACAGGTCACCCAACCCAACCCCCGCCCCCCCTTCGTATCAGGTCAGATGTCCGGACCCACTCTTGACAGGAATTTTCCACTTCTTCCAGGAGCAAATTCTCTTTGTTACAATCTATCATCCTTTCTGATATTAAAGTCCAAGTGTGGCAGCTGCAATATCGCTGAGAAACCTTGTATCCAGTTCCCTGGAATTTCAAAGTGCTGAGGTCAAGATCCAGAAAACTGAGGACTAGAGGAAATTAGGTTGCTAGGATGCCGGGATTGTTTATTATGCTCTCAGCCTTAATTAGGTGTAAGGAACATCTTGTCGGTGTCCTGCCACATATGCTAAGGCTGTCGGGGCAATTTCACTGAGTCTGACAGCTTAAATCAGAAACAAGAGAGTCGACATGTCAATGATGGGGCTGGACATGATGGATATATTAAGAGGAGTCTGGAAAATTCTGGACTTCATTATATCGACTCCAGTTCTCCAAAGTTTCTGTCAAAAGAATTGCAGCCTCATTGGAAAAGCACCTCTGGGATCCGATTACATCCAATTATAGGGCCTCCCACAGCCACCTGGACACAGGAGGATTTCTGCAAACAGATTCATCGGTGGGGCGATGAGGGAAGATGAGAGCAGGGAAATTGCTGATTTCGCTATAATTTCTACAAATAGATCTACTGAGATTTAAGAGGTGCAATAACTTGACATTTTGGGTAAGCTAGAAACCACTTAAGAATTGGTTTACAGGTTGTTTCTTTTTCCATCTTGGCCCCAGGCTGTTTTTGAAATGAAAAGAATGGGATCATGTCCTAAAAACTGAGGTGGAAGCGAAGGCAATAAGAAAACTTTAAAGATGACAAGGAGGAAAGTGATAATCTTCTGAAAGTGTTGGAGGCACACTTGACTGAGGATGGCAAGTCTCTGGCGGGGGGGGGGGAATGAGGCAAGGGAGAAGGAACGCTTGCTACGGATGCACATTAGCAGCTTGGGGGGAAAGGCAGGGCGTTTTCGCCCCATCCCCAAGGGGCCACTCCCTGGAGGCAGCCAGAACCAAGACCCCAGCTACTGACACATCACCACGGGCCTGTCGTTTTAAGTGGAGAAGCTTTTCTCCCTCGGCCAAGGAGAGAAGAGGCACAGCAAACAGGGGCCCACCTGCTCCTGTCCACCTGGTCCCGCATTCCTGGTCAATGAAGTATGTAAATAACAAGGCCGAGCTCTAGCTCACAGCCTATGTGTGTGATGTACCGGCTCCGATCTAAAAATACGGCCCAGAGAGCACCATTACAAAAAGAATACCTCTCCCCCCTCCAACCCCTTTCAAGAGGAAGAGCTGTCAGTCAATGGTATGTGTTTAAATTGCTCAACTACAAGATTTTATTTATTTTTTTTAAGATTTGATTTATTTGACAGAGAGTTAGAGAGCACAAGTAGGCAGAGTGGCAGGCTGAGCGAGAGGGAGAGGCAGGCTCCCTGCTGAGCAAGGAGCCCGATGTGGGGCTTGATCCTAGGCCCCGGGGATCATGACCTGATCTGAAGGCAGACTCAATTGACTGAGCCACCCAGGTTCCCCAACTACAAGATTTTAAACGGCAGGCCTGCTGTATAGACTCCTGTCTACACAGTACGAGTGGGAGATTCACAGGGAGGGAGAATCTCTATAGATTTCGACAGATGAGAACTTCTAGCTCTGCAGTGGGCCCTCTCTCTGGCCATTTGGGCTGATGGTCTATATGCATTTTGGGGTGATCTGCGGCAAAATCGCTGTGGGCTGAAGGTGTAGGTGTTGCTTCCGAAGTTTATAGCGGTTTCCTGAGTTCTGAAGCCACAGATGAACGTTAGTGAAATGGCTGGGAAAAACAGTGGGGAGGGAAATGTACTCATAGATTACTTATTCAGGAAACGGTCATGTCTTTAGGTTTGTTTGTTTTGTTTTGTTTAATGAAAAAGCGCCCCCTACATTCAGTTGAAAAGCAACGGGTCATTTTTCTTTTTGTTTTTTTCTCTGCATGTTAATGCTAATTGTTTTTCCTTCTGTCTTGAACTGAATTGGATTGAAAACCTCTTTCTCAAATCAATTTGGAGGCAATGAATCGTCAGCGCTGGTGACTAAACTGCTCTTTTATCAACCCAGCAGGTGTGTAACAGTCGCCCGCTAAATGGCATTCCCTCCTGCGCCTCGTATAATCCCAAAGAAAGAAATCAGAAATATATGAGAACTCAGAGGGTCTCATTCCTAATCCCCTGTATATAGTTTTCCCTTTAAAGAAAACATGAAGGTCTCCTGACCACTGAGACTCTATGAATGTGGTAGACCAAGATTATGTCTATTAAAATCCCCCAATACTTCCCTGGTATGTCCTCCAACACTGGGGCAAGGTGTAATAATTTCACGAAGACAACACTATTCTTCTGTTGTCGAACTCAAGAACTATCCATTGAGCTCATAATCTATGTTGTGGCCTGTGCTAGATTCTGGAGACAGTGTAAGTTGACATAAGAGCTGACATGCATAGGTGTCTACTTTGCCCTCAGCACTGTTCTAACTGCCTTACAACCCTCTTGATCCTTTGATCAAGAGGCAAGTGCTATTACGATCACCATAGAGGAGGCATAGAGAAATGGAGTAACTCGCTCAAGGTCATACAACTTTCAGTGGAGGAGAAGGTTCAAACCCAGGCAGATGGCTCCGGAGTCCATGCTCCTGACCACGAGGCCATCCCAGAGTGCTGCCCTCATGGGAATCACAATATATTGGTTGGATGTTATCTAATCATGTAAGTGATCAGATATCTAAATATAAATGAATCATGCTATAAAATACCAAGGCATAAAAGCTCCTCAGACATTTGTTGAAGCCACATCTCATCCAAATCAGTTCCTTGCTGGTTAATATATGAAACGCTCAACCCCTGCCACCCCCGTCACCTCCCTCTCAGGAAAGTGGCCATCAGCTCTTCCATAGTTTCGATTATGTGGATTTCTACTCTGGTCACAAACAACAAGACCAGAAAGGAAACGTGTATTTGTTTTCTAGGACTGCCATAATGAGCTACCACAGGCTGCATGTCTTAGAACAAGAGAAATTAATCGTCCTCCAGTCATGAAGTCTAGAAATCTAAAATCAAGGTGTTGGCAGGACAATGCTCCCCCTGAAAGCTGTGGAGGAAGGAGCTTTTCTCAGATTTTTCAGTTACTGGTAGGCCCAGGCATTCCTTGGCTGTGGAAGCATAATTTTAACCCCTGCCTCCATCCCACATGGCCCTTTCCCTTTGGCTCTTCCCACTGTCTTCCCTCTGTGTGTGCATGTGTATGTGTCCAGATTTCTCCAAATGACACTGAGTCCCACTCTATCCAACTCATTTTAACTTGAAAACCCATGCAAAGATCCTATTTCCAAGGAAGGTCACAGGCTGAAGTCCTGGTGTTTAGGACGTTAACGTATCATTTTTGGCAGAATACAACTCAACCCAGAGCAGCAGCTTAGTGATGTGAACCAGGAAGAGGTGATCTGATTCAAGAATTCTGCCCAACAAGAGTGTGTCATCCTGGATCATAACTACTTGACCTAATTAGATTCTCTCTTCCAAGTCTGGGATTTTCACTGAACAAAAGGTAATATACCAGCCAATGACTGTGTCTGAGTCACTGCAGTAGGGACTGTGACCCCTGCTTTTGATGGCCTCAGAATACAGATCTATGGCCTCTATGTTTCTGGAGTCTGAAAGGGAGTGTCAAGTACTGGTTTCCCACTAACTCAGGTGGCTGCTGAGGCCCCATCCTGGGATTTCTTGCTTACTCCTACCCAATGTATCAATTAAACCAGCTAGCCAACTATTTTTTTGTCTTTTTATACAAGTTAATCAGATCCCTACCCAACCAATTCTGGCTTCTCATATTATGAAATTCATATTTAAAATTTATATACTATGAAAAATCATCCCAAGTTCATCTTCTCTAGCTTTGGCCTCTAACCATGCCAGCATCTCCTTATCACAAATGTAAATATAATATGTGCATATAATGTATATGATTATAATACACACATATTTATATATTTATCTATCTGTACACCTACTTATGCATACATACATACCTTCTACCTCATTTCAAACAGGATTTGTGGTGATTGCATTTATGAACGTAGGTCCTTGCAAGTAAATTACAAATCTCTGGTATCTTGCTTTGGTATCATAAATAATAATAGTGATAATAATAGCTTTTATTCAGTGTTTAACATGTACCAGACACTTTACTAGGGATTTTCGATACATTATCTAATTTAGTCTTTGCAACAATCTGGACAGGAAGGAATTATTGCACCCCTTTTACAGATGAATAAACTAAGGCTCAGAGAGTTCAATGAACTTTCCCTACATAGCATAGCTAGTATGTGGAAGATCTGAGATTGAAACCTGTGGGAACTACTGTAGAACTAATCATTTTACACTCCCTGTGCCTTAACCAGTGTGGTCTCATAGAAACCTAGAGCTAAAGGGGACACTTGGGAGTACTGGATCCAGCAGCTTTATTTTATTTATTGGAACACTGAGTCACCTGGGGTGAATCGGAGGGTTCAATAGCTCAGTTGTTGGCAAAGCTGGAAATGGAATTCCAGTCACCCACTTTCAAAGCTAATGCTTTTCTACTTCAATTCCAGCCCCTCTGAGCTGTATCAAGATGAAATTTCTTCAAGTGTTTCCCAGGTGGATGACTTCCCTCCTCTGTTCCCTACATTGAAACAGGGTCTTCCCATTTTAGATTATGTTGGTCATTTCAATTAAAATCAGAGGAGGTGGGGAGCCAGACACCTGTGCAAGGGTCACCATCTCTGCAGAAAATTTGACCAAGATATTTAGAAGAATTGAAACAAAAATCATTACAGTTCATAAAGGGTTCACCAGGAGCTCACGTGCAGACCTAATTAATCAGAGCATGCATGTCCCAAGCATTCAAGTTAATCGAGGGTTTCCTGGGCTTTCTTTGTATTGCCATCTCCCAGCTCAGATGCAGCATTCAGCTTCAAGTGGGTGCTCAGTTGATATTTTTGACTGACAAAAGCAATTAAAAGCATAATATACGCTTCTTGCAAACCTTGTTATTATTGGGAAGGTGTTTCACATATGTAAGGCAGTTTTAACAATCCTTTTGATTAGTCATTCATGTAACTATTTGAATAAACATTTCAAATCAAGTCAAAATAATCACAGAGGATAATAGCACTTACGGCGTTACTTAGAGAAATTGTGATCACAGTGTGTGATCTTTCTCTCTCTCTTTCTCTTTCTCCTTCCCCCTTTTTTTTTTTTTTTTTTGGAACCGAGTAAATAAATGTAACCCCTTTGCCTACTTTTTTGGTTTCAAAATGCCAAATAACTTGATGTTTTTCCTCTTGGTAATGAAGCCTTCTAGTTGGCTATAATAGGAAGGTTGAATGTCATTCCTTTAACTTCTGTGGCTTCACTAAGAGAAGGTCAAATTTCTCCAACAACAGAGATGAAAAGCAACAATTTTCAAGGATCTCTTGATCCTTGTAAAGGGACAAGGATCCCTTTGGCCAACACCAAACCCATGAAATGTAAGAGAAAGCCGAGTGGGCATATAGATGCTTGGGCACTGCCTACCACATGGCCACCTAGCCTGTCATCCCAGTCACTCCTAGTGTCTCCCAAATATTTTTGTCATTAATTATCATGAATGATCTCATACTTACCAGATGGTCTATTGACTAACCCATTTGTCATCCCCGGGGCATTGGATACAACTAATCCCTCCTCTCTTGCCTTCCTTGACGCCAGCCCTCCCAGGATCTCCTTCTCCATGATTCCTGTCTATATTCAACCTGCATGTCTTCCTGGGCATGCCCAGATGCACTGATGAACCCCAAGACTGCCCTCGGGTCCCATTTTCATATTCCAGTCTCACCTTGGAAGCCAGCAGCTGCTAAATACTCACAAACACGGCACCCCTCCAGGCCCTCTGCCATGTCAGAGACCCTCCCTCCTGCCTGCCTGCCTGACCCCCCTGGAGAGGTGTGGGCTTCCGCAGACAGGCCACTTTCCACACAACCTCCACAGACGTCCTCCTCTGCTGGGAATCAGAGGCCTCAGTCCACTTCTGAAAATGTCTTCAGCATCTTCTTCACCTCAAGAAGAGAATTCTAAATCCTCAGAACATCCTACAATCCTTCACAACCTAGCCGGTGTTTGCCTCCCTAGCACTGTCCCCTCACAACGCCCCCACCTCCACCAATGTTCCCACCATGAGGGTCTGCCTGCAGCTCCAGACCACATCTGGCCTTCCTGGTCTCCTTGGCCGTTCCTGTTCTGCTGAGCATCTTTGATTCCTGCCTCCCTTCCTTCCCACACCACCTTACTAACCTCTGCTGGCCCTTGTAAAGTGTCCTTCAAGCATCACCCTCCAGGGCATCTTCCCTGACCAACCTCCACTGCAATCCGAGCTCCCTGGTCTTTAACCCTTGCACTTCTTGTGCATATTTCTGCTTGGTCTTCTGTGCTCCTTATCAGAACACGGAGCTAGCTCACATTTTACTTACTTCTGTACCAACACACACACACACACACACACACACACACCTACCACAGGACACAGCACACGGCATGTACCTCATTAATATTTGAGGAATAAACAATGTGCACAGTCACACTGTAAGTTGTGAACCAGTCATTCAAATCCAAATAATTCCAAACCAATGATTTTTTTTATTTTTTTTAAATTTTTTTTAAAGATTTTTTTTTTTAATTTATGCACTTGATAGACAAGAACACAAGTAGGCAGAGAGGCAGGCAGAGGGAGAGGGGAAGCAGGCTCCCTGCTGAGCAGAGAGCCCGATGACTCCGGGCTCGATCCCAGGACCCTGAGATCATGACCTGAGCTGAAGGCAGAGGCTTAACCCACTGAGCCACCCAGGCACTCCCAAACCAACGATTTTTTATTAAATATATATTACCAGACAAAAACGGAGATATGTGCCAGCAAACTGACCTCAGTAGAAATTTTATATGTATATATCATAATGGGAGATTTGGGAGTTTCTACCATTACAATTTTAGTGATATTTTCCATAGCTTAATTATAGGAAGCCAATCTCACAAAAGACAAGTTCTTTCAAAATACTCAAATTTTTAAATTATTTCCCTCTATGTGCCACTGGATAGTATCAACACGGTACAAAATTCCCTTTCGAGGCCCAGCTGCTTTCTTCTTTCCGGTGGGTTGATGGGACTTGTGGAGGTAAGTGTGGATATGGACCCAGAGACTAAGGACTCCAAGATTTCCTTCCACCACCACCCCCCTTCCTCAGTTTTATTTCCATCCCTGATACTTGTGTTGAAAGACCAAAGATCTCCAGTGTTGGCAGGATGCTGAAGAAATGATCCAGTGTAGGACCCTGTTTCTAGGCAACAGCGAACATTTCCATCATTCAGGCTGGGGAAGTTCATAATATGCCACAGACTGGAAACTTTGCAGCTTGGTTTGAAAGAACTTTTCAGTGTTTATGCAATGGCTAAAAAGGAGCATAAACTCTACTTAGTGATCAGGAAACTTCCATAAAGGACGTGTCCTGTCTCCAGAAGGCATCTTTAGGAGGCAGTAATAGGTGGCATGACCATTTTTTTTGTGCTTGACACCACCCATCTTCTGCTTCCCTGTTGATTAACTCCTAGGCTAGAGATGGAAAAATGTTGTTTTCTAACCTAGGCTAGTTTTCTTGGCAGTATACTCGGAATTTTTAGGGTAATAGGAAACAAAAACACGAATACTGGATGCTTTGACCCATCCATGGAGTTAAGGAGACATTATTTACTTCTGTGCTTAAATGCTAGTCAAGAATAGTTTTATAATTATTGAAAGATTGTGGACCCTATAATACTTTTCCTTCTAATGAATGACTTTTTCTTGCCTGCTTATAGGTAGATGTGTCTTACCTAGACCCAACTCATATCTTTCTTAAGAAAGGAAAATACATGGGGGCCTGGGTGGCTCAGTGGGTTAAAGCCTCTGCCTTCGGCTCGGGTCATGATCCCAGGATCCTGGGATCAAGCCCCACGTCGGGTTCTCTGCTCAGCGGGGAGCCTGCTTCTCCCTCTCTCTCTGCCTGCCTCTCTGCCTACTTGTGATCTCTCTCCCTGTCAAATAAATAAATAAATAAAACTTAAAAAAAAAATCTAAAAAAAAAAAAAAAGAAAGGAAAATACATCTTGGAGTGACCAACCAGCTAAATGTTCTCCTATTTCACATTTTAACCAGCAGCAATAACAAAAATAATAATCATTGCAAGTGTCTCTATAGCCTTGACTTTCTCCCTTTCTACCTCCCTGCCCACCTGCCCCAACAACAAGCCAGGAGAGTATCATATTAAACAAAAATGAGAAAGATGTCTAAAAAAATCCTTCATTTGAACCTAGAAATAAAGATAGGATTTGAGCTTGGAATTAGAATCAAACGTAAAGAAATTATTTGGTGCCAATAATATGCCAGGTCTTTCAATAAGAATTTTGTTTACTTCCCTCATTTAATCTTCAAAATAATCCTACAGGGTATGTGCTACTCTCTGTATTTACAGATAAGGAAATGAATCCTAATCAGGGGGAAAACAGATTTTAACCCAGCTTTGCTTCCAAAGTCCAAAATGCTCCTCTGCCATGCTACCTCCAAAAATAAAAGTGATTTTTAAATGGCAATCACCAATTTCCTTAATTTGGTGAAAAGCCCTAAAATATAAATGCATAAGATTGGGGATTTACCTATGGGACTCAACCAGGATCGAATAGGGAAAGGTCCAGAGCTATCCTTATTCTGCTCGGAAGTGCTGACTGTATTTTTATAAATAGAAGCTACTTGTTTATAAACACCTGCCTTGATCTTCCTGGTCTTTGAGCCTACCCACCCCTGGCCAGGTGTCCGGGAAGGCATCCTCTGAGAGTGGGAACAGAAGATGGAGGGCCAACTTACAGGCAAGTTGCCCTTAACTTGTTAACAGCTTTTTCTAAGCAACCGTGGTGGCCAACCAAAGCCAAACAGAAGCTTCGTAGGACTCGAAATTGTAAGGGCTGCCCGTTAACATTTGCACTAAAATCTGCTGAGGAAAAAGACAAAACAATACTGTGTTTGCCTGATGGCTAGCAGTTAACCCGAGGCTTTGCCACGCTGCCTCCAGACAGCAGAGGGCGCTAAATGGCATGAAGATTTGCCAAAGGAAGAAGGAAATAGTATTGAGGGTCTGTACTCAGTAGTCCTGATGTCGGCAACTACGGTTCAAGTTACATTCACTGCCCTTAGAAAGAAGTAATATCGGAGTTTAATTCTCAACATCCTCTGCACAACAAAGACTTGAAATATGAGACCGAAAATGCTTTAGGGTTTGACATAATTAAATATGCAGCCATTTGTTCTGAGTAATACATTTTATTCCCTATAGTAAGAGCTGCTGTAAAAGAAGAGAAATACGAAAGGCATTTTCATGGCCGGGTGATTTACACAGCCCCCCACCGTCAGTCCAATCCAGAAATTCTATTGTGGATCTGTTTACCAAATGGAACGCCTGGGCTGGAATTTGGAAGGTAGGAACACTTGATAAGAAAGAAAATGTGAAAGAAAATTGCATCATAGTTTTGTAAGCTGTTCTATTAAATTTTCCAGGGGAAAAAAAAAATTGCCCTGTGGCTGGCTGTGATTCAGTTCAGCTATTTCCTGATATGCTTCTGGCTTTAGATTATGTAATAACACTCCATTTCCATAGCATGCCTTTTGTTTAAAGACCTCAGAGCACTTTCAAAGGCATCATCCCCTTCATCCTCCCAACATTCTCCAAGAAGTGGGTGGGAGGCAGCAGGTGGGCTCATCTGTCTTTCCTGGATGAGCCACCCACAGCCACCCCCCACCCTGTGCAGGGCTCCAGCCACAGATCTGTACAGCCTCTCAATCAACAGAGAAGTCTTCCCAGCTTCATTTTTAAACCCATGCTTTTCCCCACATCAACCTAAGGTATTAAACCCCCAGGGATCCTCATACTTCCCAGAGAAGAACATCCATGAAAATCAGATACACGAGAGAGTAAGTTTCCACGCATTCAGAAAGATATATTGAGCACCTAGTGTATGCAAGACACTATTTCAGGCACCAGGCAGGGAAAAGAGAAACAAACCAAAAATCCCTGCTCTTTTGGAGCTAACATTCTCATGGAGAGGCGGACTACATACACAGAAAGTAAGAGAATTGAGTGGTTTGGTAGGTAATGATTGCTATGGAAGAATGAAGTAAGGAGAACAGAGAGGAAGGTGGTTTTGGTGGGAGGTGGGAGGGAAGGACCTCTGGCTTCAGTCAGAAGGTGACATCTGAGCAGAGACTTAAAGCAGTGAGCTAGGAGGTGACCTGGGGCAGAACCTTCCAGACAGGAAGAACACTCCTGCAAGGGTAGTGGAAGGAGACTTGCCTGACGCATCTGAGGAGAAAGGAGGGGGATGGGAGGGGAATGAGCAAGGGGGAAGAGAAGTGGGGCATGAGGTCACAAGGTCAGAGAGGCACCAGGGGGAGGGCAACATAGGCTGCAGAAGGACTTCAGTTTCTAGGGCAGGGAAATGAGGAAAACCCAGGACGGCTTGAGCATATAGCCTAGAAAAATGTGTGGGGCTTTAATTTTGATGCTTGTTCTTTCAAAACTAGATGGTTTTGTTTTGATTTTCAAAATATAAAAGTATAGTGAAATATTGAATATACCTTTTTCTTTTCAAATTATGCACGTGAACTAGTTTCCCTGGGGCTGCCTTACCAAAGAACCACAAACTGGTTTGCTTAAAAATAGAATTTTTTTTATAGTAGAAATTTATTGTCTCACAATTCCTGAGGCTAAAAAGTCCAATATCAAGGTGTCAGCAGGGCCATAATCCTTCCAAACCCCACAGAGGAGTCCTTCCTTGGTTCTCCCTAGCTTCCGGTGGTTTGCTACTACCCCTTGGTGTTCCTTGGCTTGGAGCTGCAGTCCCCCTCCCCCAGTCTCTGCCTCTGTCATCACTGGCACTCTCCCTGGGTGGCTTTCTCCTCTTGTGGACGTACACTGGTCATAGTCAGTTAGGGCCCCATCCTACTTCGCTATGACCTCATCTTAATGTGACTAATTATATTTGCAAGAACCTTATTTCTAAATAAGGTCACATTTTGAGATACTGGAGCTTAGGACTTCAACATATCATTTGGGAGGGGGACATGATTCACCCCAGAACATTATCCATGCCTCCCAACAATTCTGATTCTGACCTCTCAGTTGCCCACCAGCGTACTAAAGATCAGTTCCTGGTCTGGTGAATGAAAGAATAGTTAGTAAGCATCCAGAGTAGAAAACCAGTGTGGAGAATTGTAGCCAAGCATTAGGGATGGTACCCTGCACCTGGTTTCAAGAAGCCTACCCTTCATTCACAAGACTCAGCCAGGTGTGGAATGTTGCAGAAGTCCTGTTGTGTTTATCTTCTGGGTGGGTACCTTGTAGGGTGTGTGTGTGTGTGTGTGTGTGTGTGTATGTGACTGTGTAAGGATGTATACATGTGTCTGTGTGTGGTTCAATGGGCGTCACCATGTGCATCTGTGGTAAGTCAGTGTGTGAGTATATGTGACCACGTACCTGTGGTAGAACACATTACAGTGGGCGTGGATTTATGCATATATGTGTATATCTATCAGTCTTTCTGAGTATGTTTACAGTAATGCCACAAAATTTCTGTTGAAAACCTAGATGCTGTACTAAGCAAACTAAAATAAGAACAGGTATGGGTTATCTGGGCCTGTTAGCCCCTAAAGACAACTTCAACTTTCCAGAACCCTTTGGTAGTTACACTGTCTTCTCATAGAGGAGAGAGCAGCCCTCTTACCTTGCCCCCTTCTCTGAATCCGGAGGGGGAACAGCAGGACCTCTCTAGAAGCCTGGTCCTTCTAAATGCATAGCCCTCATGATCATGTGAAACAATATGGTGGCAGGAAAAATAGCCCAAGAAGATGTTTCCAGGTTATCAAAAGAATCCAGAAACTTCCCCATCGAGCCTAGCTAATAGGAAAGGGAAAGAGAAGAATGACTGACCTAGGTTAATCAATGCTCTCGTGAAACAAAGAGATGACCTAGGAGGAAGTACTTGAGCAAGGGAAAAGCACTATACAAAAGTGGGATATTTTTGAAAGTTGGACACCAACTCCTTAGTGAGGTAGCCTAGTAAGGAATATAACAAGGAGTGCTCCAAGATTGATGTGAGAAAAAGGATGACATTCTTGAGCTTTTCATTACAGCACTGACTGGAGTGCAGGAGCCTGGTGGCCTGCAAGGCCTGTGCCAGCCCCCTTAGCCTCATGATTGGGATCATGGAGAGTTCCTCCTGTTAGCTTTTAGTTATAGAGCAGGAGCCAGAGAGCACTCTAAGGCCTGCAGAGCCAATAAGGCATTTATGGGCATGGTGGAGAGTCAACCCAGAAGGACATTCACCAATGTTTAGGGTAAACTACCCAGTAGGCATTGTTCACAAAACTCATCTGATTCGCACCACAACTTATGAGGTCAAATGATTGGTATTCCCCTTTACAGATGAAGAAACCAACATTCAGAAAGATTAACTAACTAGCTCAAGGTCAACAGCTAAGCAGTAACAAAGAAACCATTAACCATTTCCAGCCTCCGGAGGTTGGCTTTAGTGCAAGTTGTCTTCATCACCTTGAATACTGAACCAGGTTACCATTCTTCATTCCCAGCAGCTAGAGAGCGCTCTTTGCTTTAAAAAATATTCAGCTATAGATGGTTGTTGTGCCTTTGTGTTAGGCTGAGTTGGAAATAACCCAAAGTTACCCAACCCCAAACACACCCCAATATCAGAGTTGGAGACCTTAGAGATGAGGTATGCCCTCTGAGGCAAAGCTGAGAGGATCAGCAGCTGGTTCTGGGCAGTTCGACAGGTATGCTTTGCCTTACTATCAGTATAGTGAAAATCCAACAAATCAGTCGACATTCCTGGCCTAACTTTCCTTACGTGAGAACTGACGAGTTTGGGAGAGACTGCATCCTGACTAACCTCTAGGATTCTATTGTATACTAAGAAGATATGTCATCAAAAAAAAAAAAAAAAAATCTCAAGGGTATCCTGGTGAGGACCCAGGATTCTTACAGAACTCTGTAAACAAAAAAGATTAGACAGTTGTCAGACATTATGATAATTTCATGGTTATTATAAAGCTAGCCAGGAAGCTCTTACCAATTTAACAAAAGCAGCCTGGTTAGGTAAATCTTACAGGAATCTTTGATAATAAAGAATTCTATTTCCCCTAGGGGAGTAAAGGAACAACCCAGGAATGGTAACTCCCATGGCCTGACTCAGGGCATCCCAATACCGCAGCCATTAATAGAAGACACGTAGACCCTCCCACTGGCTGAATGGAGCTGGGTGTCCCTCCCTTTCTCCTTCCTGCGGATCTCAGGATCACTCCCCTCCCCCCAGCCCCTGTCAGTCCAGCCTGCCGTTTCCAGTCTGGACTCTTGAGCCTATGATCTCAGAGCATGGAGACGGGCCCCATGTGAGGATTCCAGCCTGGCCAGGAAGATGAAAACAATGACTCTTCTGCCTCTTCTTCCCAAACCGCCATTCCCTCAGATATGGTGAACTCTATTGGGGGGGGGGGGGAGAAAAGCAAATAAAAGAGGCAGCCTCATCAAAAAAAAAAGAGAGGGAGATTTATGAGATTGGCGCCTGCAGAGGCTCTCCTCCTCTTTCCGTGCAACCATCAATATTCCCTGGGCTGTGCCCTGGAATGTCCAGAGCTGAACTCCGCAGCCTGAAGAGCTCCTGTCACGGCTCTGCCTGGCCCAGACCCCCCTCTCTCCCTCCCCTGCCTGGCCTCCCAGACCCCTTCTCTCCTAGCTGTTGTTTACAAGGAGCTACCCCTCTCTGTAAATTAAGCCCTCAGCAGTCTCCCACTCTTAGAGGCCATGTGTTGAGCCCCATGAGCCGACTTGTGGCATTTATTAGCGTGAGAGGGAAAGTGCTTGCCTCATCAGAGGGAGCAGCTGGAGACAGAGCACTTTTCAAAGGCATGTAACTGACCTCTAGCTCAGCTGCTGGATGCCTGGGTACTGCGGACTCAGATGATTCTCTCCCTCCTTCTCTCTCCCCCTCCCTGTCTGCCTCCCTCCCTCCAGCCTCCACCCACTCTTTTCAGTGGAGTCCTGACCTTGCAAGGCCTGAATCCCTCCCATCCATCTCCCTACATTGTGTCTCTCTGGTGAACTCAGGCTGGGAGATTAATTGCTGCTATCACCCCTAATCCATCACACTTCCCAAAGATTGTTTTGACATCTAGTTAATTTTTGGCTGATGATTTATCAAATTCTTATTACCGTGCTCTGAAGGGGCTCATTTATTGTGTTGATTCATGGTAATGATAAAGGGGAAGCATTTTGAATTTTAACTACATTTCCCTCATGCTTCTTCTACCCAGCGTAGTAAAAAAAAAAAGAAAGAAAGAAAGAGAAGAGAAGGGGGAGCAAACTGTAGCCAGGAAACTCTTAAACAATTCAAAGTGTGAAAGAAAAGAGAAAGAGGAGAAAATTCTTCCATTATGTGAGCAAAAGCCAAAAGTTCAAAAGAAGGTTATACATACAGTTAAATATGGGTGCACGTGCACGCTCACGCACGCGCTCGCGCGCGCGTGTGTGTGTGTGTGTGTGTGTGTGTGTGTGTGTGTATGAAGCATTTTTGGCATCTGGGTCTGAACTACCTTTGGAAAAAGCTCATACTCCTAAGGCTCTTAAACATTTATTGCTCTGTAATAGTACCTAAATGTCTAGTACCATTTTATTCAAATAGAACTTAATGGTAAATGATTTCAGTCATGTACCAGTGGAAAGGTGAAATGAGTGTCTTTGCCAGTCCAGATGGCCATCCACCTTTTAAAAGTGCAGAGAGGTTTTCCTCTGCCACTCAGGTCACCCCCAGACCTCATGAATGTCTCATTTGCCACCCAGATTTATTTTATAAATCCAGATGGTAGGAAGGAGCCTAATGCCAATGTCCACCCTTTTCTCAGAATGAGAGGAACTGGTGAGTCATCAGGGATTGAGCTGAGGGTGACAGAGAGCCCCACAGGAAAAGCCCTCCCAACAGTCACAGGGGTGGCTAGAGGGAATGCAATGAATCGGGACAGAAAGTCTAGGAAATGTCCTGTGGTTACACATCTGGAGGGCAGACTAGAGGCCATTTACTTCCAAAAACAGGGACGAGATTTCTGACCAAAAGAAAGGGAAGAAACATGAGGGAATAAAGGTGTGGAGCAACATTTTCCATCAGAATCTCCAGCAGGAAGACTCCAGCAGAAAGACTGCATACACAGGCTCCCTGGACCTAGAGCAGACTCCTCTTCAGTTTTCCTTCGTGCCAAGAACGTATGAGGGATATGCCCATCCCCCCTCTTCCTCCACATACCTCAAAGCCCGCCCTGAGTCCTTGCCTGGCCTGCCTTCTTTCTGTAAGTGTCACAAACACAGTTCATCACTGTAGGAAGTCAACATCACCTCAAAATCTTTAACCTAACTATACATGTGGCTGGCCTGCCCAGAGCTGAGTGGACATTGATCTTTAAGATGATGTGGTGAGGGGTGCCTGGGTGGCTCAGTCAGTTGAGCCTGGACTCTTGATTTCAGCTCATATCATGATCTCGGGTTTATGAGATCAAACCCAGCATTAGGCTCCACGTTCAGTGGAGTGGGGAGTGGGGGGGGGGTGTGGAGGGGAATGGTCTACTAGAGATTCTCTCCCTCTCCCTCTACCCCTCCCACCTAAAATAAATTAATTAATTTTAAAAAATTTAAGATGATGAGATGAGAAGAAAATATGAACTGATCTCCGTCCAGCCTTATAAATTGAGCAGTTTTCTTTCATTGTCTATTTTTTGAAAAATAAGATGAAATTATTTGTCTTTTAGAAGTAGTAAAATTCATAAAGAAAGTAATCTAGGCCTAGAAATATATTTAATTACATATCTATTATATATATGTATATGTATGTACATATAATACATATGTATGTGAAGAAATGGTGGAAATTGTTTCAATTTTTGTAGTACTTATTTTGTCATATTTTAATTTACATTTTACCAATTTTATATTCTTTTCCAAACATTTTTCATCTTACCTTAGTTTGTAATATATTGACTTACAGTTGCTTAAAATTTTCCTCTAACATTTAAAAAATCTATTTTACTTGTATCTCTTGTTTATATCATGTGTTTGCATCTTCTCTATTTTTCTTGATCAGTCTTGCTAGAGATTCATCTACTTTGTCAACCTTTTCCTGGCTCAGTAATGGCACCACCACCCAGTTAGCTACTCATGCTGGAATCTTCGGCACCAGCCTGGCTTCATCTCAGACCTCACATGGGTCCATCTGCAAATTAGCAATGAGATATAGCCTGTATCTGACTTCTCCTTACCACCTCCTTTAAGTGCCCTGGACATGCCTCCTCTAGACCACTCTAACCCCCTTCCATAGGATCGAACCCCTAGCTCCCTCTGTGACTCCACCTTGCACCCTCCCTTACCACCCTCTGGCCACTCCAATCTCCCTGCTACTCCTCCAACAAGCCAGCAGTTCTCTCTCTCAGAGCCTTTGCCATTGAGGTTCTTCCCCCAGACAGTTAAAATTGCTATTTAGTATTTTAAATCTTCGCAATTTCCATTGTATACCCCATCTTCCATCTGTCTCAGGAAACTAGTTCAGCTCCTACTTCATAATGAAAATAGAAGTCAAAGAGTCGTGATCTAATATAGAGTAGGACAGGGAAAACCTAAAAGGTGCCACAGTTTTTTTTTTTGAAGATGGGTAGCTGGTTGTGGGGAGAGATGTAGAAACATGCTTAGGATGGGCACTACTGGTGGGTGGGAGGATGAGCACACCAAACGTTGTCTTCTCTAAGAGTCTCATGGTCTGGCAGCTATATCAATGGCTGACCTTGGCTTTAATGTTCCTTCTCCCAAAAACACTTTACCTTTTAAAAGGCACCAACTATATATGGAGAATGTGATCTCAGAGAAACTGCTCTCCCTGGCCCCTCCCTTCTCCAGCTAAGACCACTGCCCAGCAACTCCCCACCCTTTATCCCCCCACGTACAGCCTCCATCCATCACACCAGACATAAAACAATCTCACCTGGGCATAGATCTTCCCCCACTTTGGCTCTTTCCTTAGGGAAGTTCACTTCTGTGCACCCCATGGTCACCCCCAGCACTTCCTTCCATAGGCACTTTCCCTCATCCACATTAAACAAGGTCAGTTGATGTAGCTTAGAAATAAAAATAGTTCCTTGGTCCCTATAGCTTCTACCTTCTCTGCCTCCACTGTCTTAACAGCCAGGATTCTCAAAAGAGCTATCTCACTCCTTGTCTGCACATCTTCTGCACACCTCTGTCTCACATTCCCTAGGTACCCTAGGTTTCCCCTCCCACTTCATCTAACTAGCTCTTGATGAATCCCAACCACCTTCATTTTCCTGTCTTCTTGGAAGCATTTGATGTGACCAATCCTGCCCTCTTTCCTGAGATGTATCACCCCAACCTCACCCCCTTTCTTCAGCAGCCAAGTGTGGTATCTTTCAGAGATTTCACTGCTCTCACCCCTCACCCCCTTGGATGCTCCTCTCCCTTTGGATTCCGTAATTCCTCTCTCGGCTTTCTTCTTACCTCCCAGACTTGTTTATAGTCTTCTCTTCTTCAGCCTACATTGAGTGACATCCCTTAAATGTAAATGTTCCTCCAAGTTCTGGGATCAATCTTCCCCTCTGTAAAATCTCCATGAGTGATCCCATCCTGGCTCTAGTAGTCATCTATATGATGATGTCTTCTTGGGAGAGAGAGTTGGGGGAGAGAGAGAGGAGAGAAATAGGTCTCACCCAGAGCTTCCTTCTGAATTGCAACCTCTTTCCTGGTAGAAGGCCAACAAGTACTTCAAACTCAACCTGTTAGCATCTGCATCCCACCAACAACCCAAGTCTGGTCCTTCTGATTCTATCTCTAAGCAACACCACCATTCCACCCAATGGCCCAAATAAAGCTGGGAATCCCTGCTTGGATCCTTTTCTTTGTTTTCCTCCCCTTCCCCTGCCCACTACCATTAATGACCTTAGTATTTCTGAAATAAATGGTTTCCTTTTGGGTCCCCAGCTCTTTTGCCTCTGTTGTGTCTCTCTATTCTTTACCATTGCAACACTTCTGTCTACCTTCTGCTTTTGGTTTATACTTTTAAAATTTATTTGCCACATTGTGGCCATGCTGATCTTTAAAATATTTTTTTTCTGATTACATAAGTTATACATATTGATTGCAGAAAATGTTAAAACCACAAAAGATGCTGAGATGAAAACTAAAATGGCCCATAATTCTACTTTCTAGAGGTAATCACTGTTAACATCTCACAATTTATGTACATGTGCATATACATGTATGTTGCATACTTTAAAATAAAATTGAATTCATATATTACACATATTTTGATACTACTCTTCTCTGTGAAATAACATAACATAAGCTGTTTGGATGTTAAGTATTTTTTATTTTGCCAAATTCATAGGTAAAATAAAATACAATTTTTTCAATTTGCATTTTCTTGGTGACAAGTTAATTTAAATATAATTTCACAAGTTTATTAGTTATTTGAATATACTTTCCTTAGTGACTACTTCATGGAACGAATATATTTTGTTTTTGATGTTTATTTACTATTTCTTTGGGTATAAATTTGCTGTGGCTATTATGTACATCTCAGATATTTTCCAAGAATTATAACCTTCCTTTTAATTTCATATATACATTTTAGAAAATTTCTAAATTTAATGTGATGATATCTGTCAACCTTTTCCTTTATAGGTTTTCCCTTGCTTTATTTTTTTTTAATTTTTTTAAAGATTTTATTTATTTATTTGACGACAGAGATCACAAGTAGGCAGAGAGGCAGGCAAAGAGAGAGGAAGGGAAGCAGGCTCCCCGCTGAGCAGAGAGCCCGACTCCCTTGCTTTAATGTTTTAGTATCACTCCTTAATGTTCCCCAAATTTCTACTGAAATTTTCATTGTAATTACATTAGGGTTATAAATTAGTATTCTTTTTATCAGTTGAGGAACATGTTATGTATCCTTACTAATTAAAGGAATTTTTCATATCTTTCAGTAGCTATGTAAATTTTGTTTGGTTATTTCACAGAAATTGAATATACATACTCCTGATGCTATATGAATGGGATTTTTCATTAAGATATTTTCTAGTAGGTTGTTAGTGTAGAGTAAATATATGAATGCTTGTATATTTATTTAATAATTAGTTATCTTATTAAACACTCTAATGTTAACAGTTCTCCAAATTTTTCTTATAGATTTTCCAGAAAACGAAGAATATAATCTACATATTACATCATTTTCCTTCTCCTTTCCTATATTTTAGCTTCATATTTTCTTGTCCTATTTCTGTGACTCTCAGAAATCTATTAAATGATAATACTGGGAGCCAGTATGTTTCATTGTCCTAGACTTATACAAGACTGTCCATAGTGTTTTATTATTTAAATATAATTATGGCTTTTTATTTAGTATACCTGTCATTCATGATGTTAAGGTACTACATACATCAAGTTTAGTAAGAATTGTGTTTGTAATTAATCAGGAATAAAAATTAAATTATAAAATCTTTTAGGGCATCCTAAAATATTTAAAATAGATTAATGTCAAAGTATCTTTGCATCTCTAAAATAATCCTTTCTTAGCCATCCGTAATTATCCTTCAGCATTCTGTTCGATACAATTTGCTCATATTTGAAGGATTTTTGCACTTATACTCCAAAATAAGATTGAGCTATGGCTTTTATATCTAGAGTATTAACTGTCATGTTAGGTTCAACATTATGACAGCTGGTCAGCTGAGAAGATTTCCATCTTTTCCTGTGCTCTGAAATGGGCTTAAATAGCGTAAGAAGTATTTCCTCCTTGGATATTTCCTCATAAAATACTTTGGGGAGACAATTCTTTTATTGATTTTTCAAGTTCAACCCTACTTACTGCTTACTTTCTAAATAGTCTGTAATTGTTAGGTTCTGTTTGCTTTTTATTTCATTCTAAACAAAAGGTTTTTTTTCCTCTAATGTCCAAGTGATTAATTGTTTTTGTGTATACTTATATTAGAATTTTTATTTTTGCATCATGATCAGAGAGTGGAGCCTGTAAAATTTCTAGTCTTTGAAATTTATTGAAGATTTCTCTGTAGCCAGGAGTAGGATTAACTTTCATAAACATAACATGGATGTTCAAAAGACGATGTATTTCTATTTAGAGAGTATATGATTCTGTATACATTAAGAGATATGATATATGTTTCATTAGATTCAATGTCATTATTTACTCAAATTTTGTTGAACTTGCATGCTGGATTGTGAGCAATACCCTGTCTAATACCAGCACAGCTAGGTGCTTTTCCTATTGTTTAAAAAAAAAATCGTATTGGTCATTTTCACAGGATTCTCAGAGACAGAATTAAATATCCTTAATCACAACTCCATTTTACCCAGAAGTTCCCGAATAAATCTTCCTGAAACGCAAATGTCATAACATCTTTTTATCTAAATATTTTTTAAAATATTCCATTTCCACTCTCCACTCCCCATCCCCTGTTGTCCTTGGGATAAAACACAGACTCCAAAAAATGACCAATAAAACCCTTCAAGTTCTGGGTCTTGCTTGTCTCTCCCTCCTCCTATCTTGCCACTCCTCACAGATTAATCAGTTCATCAGTCATGGTGAAACTTTCAGCTTTTCTCTCTTCTTTGTTTCAGGGGTTTTGCACCTCCTATTCACAAAGCCCAGAACATATTTCCCACCCCCTGTGTTTACTTAATTAGATTCTACTTATCCTTTAGAACTTAGCTTAAACACTACTTCCCACCCTAGGCCTGAGATAAAGCTTCTATAAAGCTTCTATAACTCCCTCTGAATTTTAACTTGCCCTTTGTTGCTCTGGTTCATATTTATCTTATAATTGCCTGTTTTCCTAATAAGGCAGTGCCCAAAGATTGGGTGACTTGTTCAGTGCCTAGGGTAGTGCCTCTTAGAAAATCAATACTCCACAGAACTGTGGACAGGGTCAGGGCTACTAAATTAGTTCCAGCCTCACCGTTTTTGAATCGGTGCTTATTACCAAGGACTGGGCAGAACTGAGCTTTCAGGTTGAATGCTTTGTAAAAATAATAATTGTAACTGACATTTTTGAGTACTTACTACATTTCAGGCACCAAACGTAAGTGTTATTACTTAGTGCCAGCTTTGCGAGTGTATGACCAATGCAGTTGTACAGGACATCATCCCCAGTAGGGGGCCCCATGTTTGTAATGCTCTGTGGTTAAGACCTTGAAATTTGTCTTGTAAGTTAAGTCTGACAAGACAACGGAGCATGTACTGGAGGTCATTTGGAGCCTCAGCTCATTCATGGGTCACACCTCCTTCTGCCCCCACACCTCTCCAGGACGGGTTCTCAGCCAACACTTCCCAGCCCTGCTTACTGAATGATGTCATCCTCTGGCCCTAGGTGGCATCCTGAGAAAAAGGAGGGTTGGAGTTAAGCATCTGAACCCTGCATGTCAAGTCATGGGGGAGGGTAGTGGGCACCTGTGAGGGTTTGTGTTGCCCCACAAGAATCCCTACTGTCCTAGGGACAACAATATTAAATGTCTAATAAAAAATGCCATGACAGGTTGATAGAGAGACAATGGAAGAAAAAAAAGGCTTTTATTCCTGCATACTGTTGTTGTTGTTCAAAAGGGGCCTTGCTTTTTCATTTTGCACAGGGGCCCGAGAATTATGTAGCCAGGCATGCTGTTATTTTTCTTATTTCAAAGATAAGGACAGCAGAGCTACTGCTAGTCTTATATGGTGATTCTGTGAAAATGAGAAAGACATCTTCTCTGGGAAGACCAATTATAACACACCATTTTTCTATGGCTTCACAAACAGGATGCCTTTATGTAAGGCACAAAACATATAATCATCTATCTGCAATGACCCGGAGGAAACAGGGGATAAAACCTACCCAAGGTAACAGGGCTCTTAAAGAGTGCATCAGTATTCAAACCCATGCATTCTGGCCTTAGCATCTGTGCTCCAAACTAATATACTAGTCTCCCAATTTTGCCTGATGAAAAAATATTTATCTAAGGTATCTTTGAAGATTCAAATTTCAAAGCTTTACCTAATACCCTGGAAATCAAAATGTCTAGGAGGCCTGGAAAGCAAGCCATATTTTAAAACAAGTATACAGGTTATTCTTGTTATCTCAGAAGCTAGAGAAATACTGTGATACTATACAAATTCTATAACAACTGACTCTTTAATTTGCAAAGGATATAACAAAAAAGTAAATAGATTCTGACTGGCAGAAATGTGACAGAGAAAAATCCCAGCCAGTAACAACATTATGTTCAAATGGACAGCAAGTTCTGTTATTGTTGATGTTATTTTTAATGTACCCTATATTTATTTTTGACAAAATCCCACCCTTATATCCATAACAACAATTTTGCTCCAAATGGAAAGGAATTAGAAAAGGATGAGAGAGCTTCTCTTTCAGTCCATAATTGAGTTTTTGGTATGAAATTGGTCTTATCACCATAAAATACTAGCAAACTGGACAAAGTAAGTGAAATAACTATTTTCAGACAAAGTAAAATGGGCAGTGTTGGACTGTGAATTCTAAAAGAAAAACACTCAAGATGAGCCATACACTCATCCTAGCATTTTTCACTAAGGCATTTATCAGACCCTCACCAAGGAAACTTAAGCAGAACAGCAGAATGCTGAGCTGAGGAGATCAAGATTGGTGTTCAGAGGGGCTGAGGTAGCTTGCATTTTTGAGGAAGAGTACCAAGAAATTACAGAGAAATCAACACAGGGGAACCAAGAAGTCTTTGGCTGATTCTAAGTTGCGCACGTGTGATGTGTATTTATAAGGCAAGGCAAAGAACAACTACCTGCAAAAAGAAACCTGAACAACTACTGAAGGTTGCAAAGAGTCAGGACACATTTGAGTTATAATCAACCAGAATAAAAGAGGTTTCACAGAACACCCAGAAGATTCAGTAAAGATGTCAGAAGGCCATTGTTTTTAGGTAGATTTACCCATGTCTAGCACTTGATCAAAATTACTAGACAAAGAAGAAAGAAAACGTGACCCATTATAATGAGAAAAACTAATTCCCAGAATATGACAAATCAACAGAAGTATACCTAGAAATGATAAAAGGAATGAAATTAGGAGAAAATTTCTTGAAGACAACTATTAGAAATATGTTAAAGATTTAAAGGAAAACATGAACATAATGAGGAATAAAATGGAGAGTACAAATGATCCCAAAGGAAATTCCAATGTCAAAAGTACAATATTTGAAATTTAGAATTTACTGAAATTGAACCAGATTAGGCACTGAAGAATAAAAGCTAAGTACATTTAAAGACATAGCAATAAAGACTATCAAAACTGAAGCATTTAGAAAAAAACATCAAAAATATTATTAGAATTTTAGTGTCTTAGAAAAGATATCAATTGGTCTATATATGTGTGCTTGGATTTCCAGGAGAGATGGTGGAAGCAAAAAATTGTTTAAAGAAATAATGACTAAATGACCTGTACATTTTATGAAAAAGGAAAACCAACAGATCAAAATTTCTCAAGAAATCCCAAGGAGAATAAATAGAAATAAAGCCTTACCAACATAAACCATTAAAGATGCTGGAAAATGTTTAAGAGAAAATTCTTTAAAATAACCAAAGAAATCAGAAGGGGATGAAGATGAGAATATCAACAGTTTTTTATGAGAATCAGTGCAAGCCAGAATGATATTTAACAAAGGCAAACAAAACCAAAAACAAAATAAATAAATAAACAAATAAAACTGGTCAATCTAGAAATCTGTTCAGTGAAAATATATTTTAAAAATGAAGGTGAAAATTAGAACAAAAGCTAATTCCTTATCAGAAGACTTATACTACAAAAAATATTAAAGGTAATTCTATATATTGAAGGAAAATAATTCCAGGTAGAAATTCATATTCACACAAAAGAATGCAATTTTCCAGAAATTGTAAATATGTGAGTAAATATGAAAGACATTTCCTCACTATATATTTTTCAAAGATAATTGTTTAACATTATAAAATAACACTGTGGTATTTATAACATATAAAGAGGTAAAATATATGACAAAAATAACACAAAGAACAGGAGAGTGTAATATGGGAGTATATTACTTTTGGTAACAGCTTCATTGAGATATAATTTACATAACATACAATTCATCCATTTGAAATATACAATTCAATCCTTTTTAGTATCTGCAAAATTTTATGCGAACTCTACCACAATCAATTTTAAAAATTTTTTGTTACCTTAAAAAGAAACCACATACCCTTTAGTTATCCTCCTCCCCTCACCCAGCCCTAAACAACCACTCATCTATTTCTGTTTCCATGGATTTCCCTATTGTGGACTTTCATAGGATTGAAATCATATAGTATATTACCGGTTTTGAGTAGCTTCTTAACACAATATTTTTAACATTTATTCATGATGTAGCATATACCAGTACTTCATTTATTTTTATAAATAATATTTATATTATTTATTTAATATATTTATGTTATATAAATAAATAATATTTCCTTGTTTGGATATACCACATTTCACTTTCCCATTCATCAGTTGATGGGAATTTGGCTGGCTTTTGCTTTTTCATTACTACTAATAATACTGCTATGAGCATTTTGTGTAATTTTTTCATGCAAACATATGTTTTCAATTCTTTTGGCTATGTAAGAATTGATGTAACATGTGCTAATTCTATGTTTGACCTTTGAGGAACTGCCAGACTACTTTCCAAAGCAATTGCACCATTTTACTTTCTTGCCAAGAATATACGTGGGTTCCCAATGACTCCATATCCTCGTGAAGTCTTGTTATTGTCTGTAGTCTTGATTTTAGCCTTCCTGGTAGGTGTGAAGTGGTGTCTCATTGTAGTTTGACTTGAATTTCTCTGATGACTAATTATGTTGAACATCTTTTAATGTACTTATTGGTCATTCATAAATTTTCTTTAAGGAACATCTAGTCAGATCATTTGCCCGTTTTTTAAATGAATTATTTGTCTTTTTATTACTGAATTGTAAGGGTTCTTTTAGAGGCATACTCTTTTGAAGTACTTTCTTATACATGAAATGGTATAGTATTATTTGAAAATAAAATGAGACAGGGTTTTCTGGTTAGCTCAGTCAGTAGAGCATGCAACTCTTCATCTCAGGGTTGTAAGTTTGAGCCCCATATAGAGATATAGAGATTGGATATAGAGATTGCTTAAAAATAAAATCTTTAGGGGTGCCTCGGTAGCTCAGTTGGTTAAGTGACAAACTTGATTTTGGCTCAGGTCATGACCTCAGGATTGTGAGATCAAGCCCTGCACGGGGCTCTGCACCAGGGCATGGAGCTTGCTTAAGATTCTCTCTCCCTCTGCCCACCACCACCCCCCGCCCCACTCACATGAGTTCGCTCTCTCTCTAAAAAAGAAAATCTTTTAAAAAAAGAAAGAAAGGAAAATGAGATAAGTTAAAGATACCTATTGCAAACTATAGAGTAAACATTAAAACATAAAACCAAGCTATATGGCTAATAAGCCAATAAAAGAAACATCAAAAAATACTTAGCTCAAAAGAAAGCATAACAAGGGAAAACAATGAACAAAGAAGAAACAAACAGAAACAGTTTCCAAACAGAAACACATTTCCATACAGAAAAACATTCTTCTGTATGGAACAAACAGAAGAAAAAAGGAAGATGTCAGACTTAAACAACTTTACCTTTAAACTCAACTTTAATGTACATTGATAAGTACATTAAATGGAAAAGTTCTAAACATACAAATTAAAAGGCAAAGACTGTTGGAATGCATAAAAATGCAAAACTTAAATAGATATTGTCTAAAAGAACCAGATTTTAGAAATAAAGGGCTGGATAGGCTAAAAGAGAAATAAGGGAAAATAATATTCAAATACTGATCACACAGTAATACTGAAACAGTTAGAGTGTTTCTCTAGCACCCTAGTGTTAGAGAAAAGCAAGTGTCAGGAAAAAAAGAATACTCCCAGAGATCAAGAGGGAAATTTCATAATGCTCAAAGAGTCATTTCATGAAGGGGATGTCATAATAATGCTAAATGTATATGCCCTGTAACAGAGCTTCAAATACATAAAGAAAAAAACTGACAACTGAAAAGAAAAACAGACAAATCCGTAATTGTAGTTGGAATATCAACAATTCTCTATCAGTAAGCAAGAGAACTAGTAGGAAGAAGAGCTAAAAGATTTAAACAGTATCATCAACCAACTTTTTAGAACATTCCACCTAACAATAACAAAACAAACATTCTTTTTAAGAGCATAAGAAACTTGCATCCAGGTAGACCACTTGGTAGGCCATACAAATATCTCAGGAAATGAAAAGTGTTAAAAGCATATGGAGCATGTTTTCTGACTATAAAGGGAATAATGAAAGATCAATAACATGTATAACTAGAAATGCACAAATACTAGAAAATCAAACAGCACACATAAAAATAGATGAAATAAAATATTGCAAGGATTATTGGAAATATTTTAAATGGAAAAAAATGAAAACACTTCCTCACGGTGCAGTACTGATATTAATCTAAGTGTAACAGAGGATGCCTGGTTCTGACATTCAAAGAACTTGTAAATCACCATTCCCTTCCTTACAACAAGAAAGAACTGGAAAAACTACAAAGGAATGACTTTTCTTGGACCCCTCAGAGAACTGAGATTGCAGGGCAAATTGCCACCCCCAAATTTAGGGTGACGGGAGAATTCAGAGAGTCACAGTTGAGATCTACTTACCTTGAGCAGAAGCCACTGGAACTGTTAACTGGTAGGAACACCTAAATGGTAATTTTGACAAACTGCTCAGGGCTGAGTGTAGACTAGCATAAACTCCCAATTCCTAGGGCTCTAGTCTTAGGCTCCCACAATTTGTGGATTTTATCTCCATGAATCCCTCCAGCTTCTCATAGTCAGGAGGATCTACTTGGAAAAGAGGATGAATAATCATTGTTAAATACATCCAGGGTGGCATCCATAACAAAGACGATGCTCCAGGGGGAAAGGTCTTACCAAAGTTTATCCCACCTGGAGGAAGGACACTCGTTAAACTCTAACATCTGTCCTCTATCCTTCCTGTCTCACCAAGGGAGTGGGGGGAAAAGCTAAGACAAACCAGTGCGGATCACAGCTCAAGAACATGGGCCCACTGAAAGACAGAATCTTAATCATAATATAGAATGCTCTCCCAAGGTGCGCTTGGGTGGCCCAGTCATTAAGCGTCTGCCTTCAGCTCAGGTCATGATCCCAGGATCCTGGGATCAAGCCTCGCATCAGGCTCCCTGCTCACGGGAAGCCTGCTTCTCCCACTCCCTGTGCTTCTGTTCCCTCTCTCACTGTGTGTCTGTCTGTCAAATAAATATATAAAATCTTTAAAAAAAAAATCACTGCAAAAAAAAAAAAAAAAAAAAAAAAAAAAGAATGCTCTCCCAACACCTTACCACGGAACCTACAGTGTTCCAGTGTAACAACATGTTACAGCTGAAAAGAGTCTCAAGCTCCCAGACTCTGTCTGAGGAACAATACTTAAGGAAGCCCAAAGACAAAAAGGAAACAGAAACAAGGACATTCAAGGAATTTGAAGCCTCTGGCACCTACAGCTACACCAAACATTAAATACAGCTTGATTCTTAGCAGATTAGCATAAAACCTCACACTACCCACCTGTTTACCTCAGTTCCCATTACCTGATTAACTGATACAGCATGTTCCATCTTCAACAAAAAATTCGAAGCATGCTAACAGCAAGAAAAAAACCACAGTCTGAAGAAACAAAGTAAATATCAGAACAACACTCAGGTATAATTGAGTTAGGATTATCAGGTGGGGAATTAAAAATAACTATGATTAATATGTTAAGGTTGAATTAAAAAAGTAGACAACAGGCAAGAACAGATGGGTAACATAAGAATGGAAATGACATAGAAATGGAAACTCTAAGAAAAATCCAGAGCAAATGCTCAAAATCAAAAACCAGTGTAACAGATAAGAAAAGTGCCTTTGAGGGGTTTATTGACTAGACATGGTGAAGGCAAGAATCAGTGAGCTTGAGGAAAGGTCAATAAAAATTTTACAAACAAAAATGCAAAGAGAAAACAGAAGGGAAAGAAAACACAACAGAAATCCAGAAACTGTAGGACTATTTCAAAAGGTATAATATAGGCATAATTGGAATACCAGAAGAAGTGAGAATAGAGTAGAATATTTGAAGTAATAATGTCTGAGAACTTTTCAAGATTAAGAACAATACCAAAGCAAAGATCAAAAAGCACAAAGAATACGAAGCAGGATGGATAAAACAAACAAAACAAAACAAAACAAAATCCCACCCAGGCAAATTGTATTCAAGTTGCAGAAAACCACAAAGAGAGAAATCTTGAAAGACCAGATAGAAGAAAACACCTTATGTATAGAGGGAAAAAAGTACAAATTTCAATAAACTTCTCTTCAGAAAACTTTAAGAATATAGTATTTAAAGTGTTTGGGGAGAAACCTCTAGAATTCTATGTCCAATAGAATTATACTTTAAAAAGGAAATAGAAATAAAGACTGCCTCTGACAAACAAAAACTAGGGGGTATTTAACATGAGCAGACCTGCCTTGCAAGAAATAAAAAAATGTTCTTCAGGGAGGAAGAAGGTCAGAAACTAGGATGTACATCATTTTATCCATTCAGGCTGTGTAACAAAATACCACAGACTGGGTGACTGATAGACAACAGAAATCTACTGCTCACAGTTCTGGAGATGGAAGGCTAAGATCATCATTGGGTTCTGGATAGTATTTTCAACAAATGGTGTTGCAACAATTGGACATCCGTGTGCAAAATAAATGAATAAATAAACAAAAGAATCAGTTCAAGACCTTAATCTTCACAAAAATAAACTTGAGATGAATTATACATTTAAATATAGAATGAAAAACCATAAAACATGAAAAAATGTAGGTAACTTTGGGTTTAGTGATGAGTTTTCAGATATAATACTGAAAACACAATCCATAAAAGAAAAAATTGCTAAATTGGACTTTATTAATATTAAAACTGTAATTTTAAATTAAATTAAATTTTAATTTAATTTTATTAAAAATTAAAAATTTCTCTGTGAAATACATGGAATAAGAATACTCAGTTAAGAAAATCATTAGACAAGAATGAGAAAAAAAATATTTGCAAAACACTTAGCAGATAAAAGACTTTTTTCAAAATGTGCTAAAACACATAAAACTTAGCAATTATGGAAAAGAATCAAACATGGGCAAAAGATCTGAACAGACAACTCACCAAAAAAATGCACATATGGAAATTAAGCACATAAGAAGATGTTCAGCCTCATTTGTCATCAGGGAATTGCAAATGAAAACAGGAATGTGATGCCACTGCATACCTATTCAAATGGCTAAAATTAATCAAATAAAACTAATAATACCAAATACTGTGACATTGAGGAACAATAAGGATCTCATTTACTGCTGGTGGGAATGCAAAATGGAAGAGCCACTTTGGAGGACTATTTGGAAATTTCTCACAAAACTGATATATACCATATGATCTAGCAATCATGCTTGTAGGTATTTACTCACATGATCTGAAAACTTATGTCTGTGAGGAGGGCATGTGATGTGATGAGCTGAGTGTTAAATACACTCAGTATAACTGAGTGTTATACACAACTGATAAATTATTGAACACTACATTTGAAATTAACAATGTACTATAAGTTGGCTAACTGAATTTAAATTTTTAAAAAAAGAAAACTTATGTCCATACAAAATCTACACATAAATGTTTGTAGCAGCTTTATTCATACCAGAATATGAAAACCACCATGATGTCCTTCAGTAGGTAAATGTATAAACAAACTGGAACATTCAGAAAATGGAAGAGTATTCAATGATAAAAAGAAAAACCATGAAAGACATGGAGCAGTCTTAAAGGCATATGGCTAAGTGAAAGTAGCAATCTGAAAAAGCTACATACTGCATGATTCAATTATGTGAAATTCTCAGAAAGTCAAACCTAGAGCAATAAGAAAAATATCAGTGGTTGCTAGGGTTTTTGGAGAGGGGAGTGTTGAGTAGGGGAAACAAAAGGGAGTTTTCAGGGTAGCATAATGATTCTACATGATATTTTAATTGTGGATACATGGGACTATGCAATTTTCAAAACCCAGAGAACTTCACAGCACAGTGAGTGAAACTTAATGTGTGTAAACTTGAAAAAAAAAAAATTAGGAAGTCTGGACCCCAGGATGGAGTGAAGACTGTGACAAAACAATAGAACTATATCACAAATATTTAAAACAATTTTGAGTGAAGGGATGGTGGGAAAGGCACTGACATAAGTGACTTTGGAAAGGAGTGAAGTTTGTAAAACCAAAGGCAAAGGGAACTGTATGTGTTTACTCTAGTTGATAAAGTTTCCTATGGAGAATTGGGTTAAAATCTGATAATGCTTATTCATGTCTGGTAAAACTGGACAACCAAGTATATGGGAGGTAGATGGAGGGATTTAGGTATCTCACTGCTGTTGTTGGAGTTTTCAGATAAGCAAGGGAAGGAGACTAGACCAACCATGTGGAAATCAGTATGAATTCATGTTTAGCTTAGTATAGATAAAGATGGTTACATAGGGAAATATTTATATTTATGTGTGTCTGTAATGGGTTGATGAGTGTCTCCCCTAATTGTGGGAATGTGACCTTATTTGGAAATAGGGTCTTTGCAGATATGATTAGTTAAGGATCTCATGATGAAATCATCCTGGCTTTAGGATGGGTCTTAAATCCAAGGGTTGGTGTTTTTATAAGAAGAGGAGGGGCACAGAGAAACAAGAGAAGGCAATGTGAAGATGGAGGCAGAGATTAAAATTATGCTTCCTCAAGCTACGTGATAACTACAGCTACCAGAGGATGGAAGAGACAAAGAATTCTTCCCTAAAGCCTTCAGGAGCAGCACAGCTCTGTTGACAGCCTGATTTCAGACTTCTAGCCTCCAGAACTATGAGAGAATAGATTTCAGTTGTTTTAAGCCACACATTTTGTAGTATTTTGTTACAGCAGCCCTTGGAAACACTGTACTGTGTATGTGCTAGGGTTCATATATGCACATGCGCTTCCTTACTCTGTCAGCTGCAGAGGGGGAATGGCTAGAAGCACCTGCTTGCTGATAACAACAAATACACTAATACTTAGATCTTGGTTTCTAATATTATTTCCCCATAAAAAGAACCAGAGGTCCTTGAAGAAATGCCTCATTCTAGGACAAGGAGATAAAATATATAAGATGAGCCAGAAGCATCTTGTAGTGTCAGAAATTTAAGAGCTACTCAGGGTACCTGGGTGGCTCAGTCCATTAAGGGTCTACCTTCAGTTCAGTTCATGATCTCAGGGTCCTAGAACCAAGCCCCACATTGGGCTCCCCGCTCAGCAGGAGTCTGCTTCTCCTTCTCTCTCTGCCCACACCTAATCACCCTCTCTCTGTCTCTCTCTCAAATACATAAAATCTGTAAAGAAACTCAAAAAGCTAAAAATAAAAGCAAAAACCAACACATGGATGGGGAGAAAGGGACATCAGATCCAACTGAAATAGCTCCCAATGATCAGCCATGGAACAATTTGACAAACAAAGTAATTACCAGATTATAATGCAAAGTGTAAATTAAATATTCCATATTGATATCAATAAACGATTGAATAAATAAACAAATGGGGGAAAAGAGAAAACTCCCTGCAGAAGAATTCCAAATATTTATGTAGCCAGTCTGCCCTCAAAGAGGTGGAACGTAACTTCCCAAGCAAGTGTGAACAGAATGGAAAGTGGAGAAAGAGGGTGATTTCGCAGTGGAAAACCAGGCAAGTGCTACCTCACCCAGGTGATCAAAGTCAGTATCAGCATTTGTAAGTCATGTGGATGGTAAGTACACTTTGTGTAATGTGCTGAGGTTGGCACTTTACCTCTGTGGTCTTCCTCCCAATAATACATAACTCCGGTCCAATCATGAGAAAAACATCAGACAAATCCAAATTGAGAGAAGTTCTACAAAACACCTGTCTTGTATTCCTCAAAACTCTCAAGGTCATCAAAAACAAGGAAAGTCTGAAAAACTGTCATAGAGAAGAGGAGCGAGCCTACGGAGACATGATGACGAAATATAACGTATCTTAGATGGGATCCTAGAATTTAAATAAAGGACAATAGATAAAAAACAGAGAATTCAGCATACAGTATGGACTTTGTTCATTAATTTGAACAACTATACCACACTAATGTGAGATGTAAAAAATAAAGGAAACTGGGTACAGGATCTATGAGGAAATTCTGTACTATCTTCACTATTTTCCTGTAAATCCAAAGCTGCTCTAAAATTTAAAAATGTATCCAAAAAGTAAGTTATAAAAACATGCACTATGCGTCTACCGCAGTTCTCAGAGGAAAATGCGTAGCTGTAAATACTTCTTTTTTTACAAGTTTAAAATCAATGTAGCTATAAAAAGAAGAGCTCTTTAAACCAATGATATGTAGAAGGAAGGAAAAAGAAATAGTAGAGAGTAAAATAGGGAATATTAGTGAAAAATCCACGAAACCAAAATTTGTTTCCTTGAAAGAGCAATAAAATTATACATTCATTGATAAATAAGAGAAAAACATAAAATCCAAATGTAAACAATGAAAGATACTATCCCTCTAATAGGCAAAAAGGGAATAAACAAAGAATTTTATGAAAGCTTGCCAGTCTAGATAAGTGGACAAATTATTTGAAAGTACAAATTACCAGAATGGATATGAGAAGAAATAAGAATTTGAAGTAGCAGTATCGCTATTAAAAAAAAAAACTGATCTAATAATTAAAAATCTTCTTTAAAAAACCCTCAGATTATTCCATTAATGAATTCTACCAAATATTGTCCAGGGAATAAGTGATAGAAGTTCTGTATAATATTTCTCAGGAAGTAACACTTCCCAAATCATTTTATGATATCAGCATTACTCTGATAATAAAATCAGGAAAATAAAATAAGAAAAGAATACTACAGACTTTTCTTCATGAATATAGACACAAAATTTTTAAACAAAATATTAGTAAATATAATCCAGCAATATAGAGAAAATATAATGCAGGAGGACAAAGTATCTTCATACCAGGAAAGTAAAGTTGTTTTAACATTCAGAAATCAATGTAATTCATCACATTAAAAGAATAAAGATGAAAAATTGTCTAATTACAGGAAAAGCATCTGACAAAAATCTACACCCATTTATGTTAAAATCCTCTGAGGAAAGTAGAACTTGGAGAAAACTTCCTCAGTGCAATGAAGGATATCTATGAACAATTTATAGCTAAATTCCACTGAACTTTGATCATTCCTTGGTGAAGAAAAAAAAGTGTTAAACATCACAATTTTCTCAATTGAAAAAGAGATAAACAAATTAGTTGGTTTTGAAAATATTTATCGTTTCATTGGCTAATGTGAAAGCCAGTAAAATGAAATTTTGATAAATTCCAGTGTGGGTCTAAATAAAATATTTAAACATAGAATAAGTTTGTTAGTTTTAAAACTTTCAATGTTTCAATATTTCAGTTACTTTATTTTTTTTAAGATTTTTGTTTATTTAATTGAGATAGCGTTAGAGTGCAGTGGGAGAGAGGGAGGGAGAAACTGACTCCATGTTGAGCAGGGAGCCCGACCTGGGATTCGATCCCAGCACTCTGAGATCATGACCTGAGCCAAAGGCAGATGCTTAATGTACTGAGTCACCCAGGTGCCGCTCAGTGACTTTAATGTTCTGAAAAAAAAAATAAATAAATAAATAAGCACTTTAAAAATGCATTAAGAGGTGCGTCTGGATGGCTCGGTCCTTAAGCGTCTGCCTTCGGCTCAGGTCATGATCCCAGGGTCCTGGGACAGAGCACGTCACGCTCCCTGTTCAACAGGAAGCCTGCTTCTCCTACTCCCACTCCCCCAGCTTGTGTTCCCTCTCTTGCTGTTTCTCTCCCTCTCTGCCAAATAAATAAATAAAATCTTTTCTAAAAATAAAAAATAAAAATGCATTAAGAGAGAGATTGTTTTAGGTGGTTCCTTTTCTGGCTCTTTCTGGTGCTGGTTCTTGTTCAGGGTCTCTCCTCACCCACATGCACTGACCTGCACTTAGGTGAACACTCAAGCTGCTCCCCTGTGCTGTGCTTCTCCCTATGCACCTCTACCTTCTCCCTCTCTGCCCAGCAGACTCCAGCTGCCTTAGCCTCTCTGGACTCCCAGCTCTGTGTCTTCAACTCAGGAGACCACTGAGGTTTCCCTGGGTTTCCCCTCCTTGTTGCACAGCCTGGAAATGACCACCTGGGATAATGATAGGACTCACCTCATTTACTTCCTGCATCTCAGGGATCACCTGAGATCCCTGCCTGATGCTTGGTACCCTGACACCTGTTTCGGCATTCATGTCAGTTGGTTTCTCAGTTGCTTCTGGTACGAGAGTGAGCCCAGTGCTTGTCACTCCATCTTGGATAGAAGCAAAGTCTCTGTAAGTTGATTTTTGTTGCAATCAAATTTACTAAGATTTTGCTTTTTTAATGTGTGCCCTTTGACTAAGAAATATATTTCCATCTAACTGATTTCATTTGTCACACTTATTCCACCAGGAATTTATTTCTATGTATGAGAAGCAGTCAATTTCTATTCTTATGAATAAGTTTTGGGCTAAATAGAACTGGCTAACATTCTAGTTTTGCCTCTTGTTTACCTGCCATGTAACCCTGGGAGAGGAGTGTCCTTTCTCTAAGCCTCAGTGTTCCTGCCTGTAGAAAGGGCACAGCAGTAACCCCCACCTCACGACAGACATTCTCATTTAAATACAATGGTACCTATCATTCCCTGAACACAGTGTATGCTATGCTTAGTAATGCCGCTTTCTTTTCTGCTCTCTTCCTAACAACGTGAGCTATTTTCTGACTTATTTATTATATGATAATCTGTTTATGTTTGTCTTTTTAATATACTGTGAGCTCTCTTTTGTTTTGTTTTCTGATCCAACTTCAGAACAAAGAGCCCAGACCACTGTAAGGTTCTCTATAAGTATTTGTTGACTTGCAGGATGAGTACCTCCCCTTCCCACCCCCTAGCACTCATCTCTGCCAGCTAATGTATGCCTTGTTAATTAATGATTACTAAGAACAGCCTTAGGGGTAGGATTGACATAATTTTATGCACAACTTTTGGAGGAATAAGGAATAATTTTTGTCAAAGGCCAAAGTTTCAGAGGAACTTTCAAAGCCCCTGGCACAGAAAATACCCTAAGCCCTAGCAGCCCTACTACCCCGCATACACTGTCCGTGGCATGTGAACTCACCAAATTCCATCTGACCCAAGGGACCCCTTTCTGATTCTAGAACTCAATAGAGTAGTACGTCAAATTACCTTGGCTAAGATCTTGATGGGACTCAGTGTAGCAGGCATATCTTTTAGGGAGATGGTCGTGGGTTTGTTGTGTCCCAGTGGCAGGGGGAAAGTATAAGAGGTATGAAAATGGGTTGACACTTCCCTTTATTCCACACAGACAGTATTATAGGAGTGTCTGGGCCCTCGCTACCAAAGTGAAACCAGTCAATTCCAAATAAGGAGTACCCTAGAAATGAAGGAGAACAAGGGACATGATAAATGGTTCCTTCTTCGTTAAATACCAGCTAAGAAGCTAGATTGGAATCCTGCCTATGTCTCAACACTTAAACAGAGAAAGAAATTTATGAAGAAAGAGCAAGAGAGAAAGGAAAAACACCACCAACAAAGCTTCTTGGGTTGGGATTGGCTGTAGCATGAGTCATTAGTTTTCCCGAGGAATGATCAAGAGTGTCATTAGGATGCATTAAGCATCATCTAACAGGGCATGGGGAGTGCAGGGGGAGGACAGGCTCTCTGCTATTGCATAATCGATGGTGATTACTCCAACTTGCTCACTGAACAGCCTCACCCCATTAGCAGCAGACCCGTCTCTCACATTCAGGGCTTCACCTCCTTCCTGTGGGGATGGAGACCTATCCTCACAGTGCGGGGAGCCCCAAGCTTCCCCGGGCAACTGCATCGGACTCCTAGGCGCTGCTGAACTAGGGACGGGGGAAGGCAGAGAAGCACTGAAGGAACTTTCTAGTCTCTTATTTTGTCAGCAAACTGTTTCGGACCTGGATGTCAGGGTCGGCTCTCACGTCATCGCTGCCGCCCTCCGCCGGGCGTTCGTCCCTCCTCCTCCATGTAAATCCCTCCTCACAGCGCCCCCTGCCGGTCTCGAGCGGGCTAGTCCCCGCCACCCTGAGCCTGCGCTGGTCTGTCCTCTCCGCCTCCCTCCCTCTCCGTCTCCCTATCTCATTTTCTGTCCCTTTAAATGAGGTCACCCTGACGGAATGAAGGACACGAGGCTCAGAAGAGGTCAGACATTAGCACTGCTATAACTGCACTGCTGCTGAAACTGGGCACACCCATCCATCACCGGCTCCACTACTCCATTAGGCCTCCCATGAAATATGCCCTGCTCTGAATCGCGCAGCCATACATCTCCCGGTCTAGACACCTTCCTGTTGTGTGAAGATCAATGCCGCTCGGTCATGCATCATGTGTCATCCAGTAGCCCTCACTCTAATAACCGTGTCTATTCTCTGGTCTGCAGTATAAATTATGGCACTGAGAAAGTACTATATTATTCAGCAACCTTGGTCACTAATGGATTATTGGGTTTATTGGTTGATAATGTGAGCTCCCTCTCTTTCTTGCTTGCTTTTTCTTTTTTTTTTTTTTTTCCTTTTCCCCATTTTTGGCTGAATCTCACTTATATGTATTTATTTCTCTCTATTTTTATTTTATTTGGCTCCGCTTTGAGTGATGGCTGCTTTCCACTTCTGTCAACACACTCCTGGATCAAACCCCTAAAATGATGATGCTCGAAAATAAGCCCAATTAGAAAGAACTCTCTGTGGTCACCTATTAAATAATGGGCCAAGCCCAATGGCGATTGGTTAGGCTTCCATCTTCTGAGGATTCTGTTAAGGTGCCTTTTAATTCAAGGGCAGATTAAGAGACCCATGTTCAGGTTGGGCCCCCAGACTGGGGCTCATTGTCACAGAACCCACCTGTCTTTCTAGGCCTTGGCCTCCTTGCATTCACTGCTGCCAGATGTTGCCAGTTATCACCATAGCACCGGCTCTCAGTGTTTCCTCCTGCGAAGACGGTTGAGGACGGTAGAGCTCAAGTGGACAGAAAGGAGGACAATCGTACAATTACAGTAATAACTGTGACTGCAGAAGTTTACCTTCTGAGCCATATTAACTCAAGGGAAAGAGATGATTTTCAACTAGGCAGCTTTTTGAAGGCATTAAAACTTCATGTTAAAAAGTGGTCAATTTTCATGCGGAAATAAGTTTTCATTTGAAAGCTGTCCAAAGATAGGCTAGGCTACCCTGAAAAAGAAAGAATTCCTTGTCACCAGAATCGAGCAGAGGGCAGCCATATACAAAGTGTAGAATGAGCCAGACTCACCTGTCTGAGGACAGGGTGGCTGAGATGGTGTTTCAAACCTCGCCCAGCCTTCAGGGTCTGTATTTTTATGACATGAATGGAAAATAACATTATTTTGATAAATGACTAAAGGAAAACAATTTTAAGGAACAGTAATTATTGGGGAGATTAGGTCAACCATAGAGATTGTGAAGGCCCTTTTCTCCATGTTACTTCATGGAGCCTCAGGTTACAGTTAAGATCTATGTGGCCCCAGAAAAAGAAGGGATTCATCTGATCCTCAAAACTTGAACAACCTAGCCATATTTCCCAGACTCACCCAAAGCCTGAGTCCCCTTGCAAAACCCTTTTTCTGACCTCACAGTTTTTTCCAGTCCCCTCAGTTCCTAGCCCTGGGATCTGAGGCAGGCGCAGGGGAGCTACCAAGGATCCCACATCATTTCAGGACACTTTAGGGCCTGAGAGTCTAGGCATGTTTGATATTTATGCTGCTGGCCCTATATTTGTTTTTAATTAATAGCCTTTCTCTTTTAAAGTAGTTTTAGATTTATAGAAAATTTGAGCAGAAAGTACAGAGAATTCCCATTTACCGCCTCCTTCCTCCTTCAATCCACTGTTGCCCCTATTACTAACATCTCATATTATTTTGGTGTATTTGCTCTAATCAATGAGTCAATATTGATATGTTATTATTATTATTGTTAAGCAAAGTGGGTGGTTTACATAAGGATTCATTCTGTGTTGTACATTCTATGGGTTTTGATAAATGTATCGTCCGGCCATTTTAGTACAGTATGTAAAACTTTCCCTGCCCCCCAAATTTTGTATTTTACCTATTCACCCCTCTCCCCTTTTCCATAAGCTTCTGGCAACCACTAAACTTTTTATTATCTCCATAGTTTTGCCTTGTCCAGAATGTCTTCTTGAAATCATGCAGTTTATAGTCTTTTCGGATTGGCCTCTTTCACTCAAAAATACGCATTTCTGTTTCCTCCATGGCTTTTCATGACTTTAACTCATTTCTTATCATTGATAATATTCCGTCGTCTGGATGTGCCACAGTTCATTGCTCCAGGCACCTACTGGAGGACATCTAGGTTGCTTCCAAGTCCGGGCAATTATGAATAAAGCTGCTATAAACATCCATGTGCAGGTTTTTATATGGATGTAAATTTTCAACTCCTTTGGGTAAATACCAAGAAACACAATTCCTGAGTCATATGGTAAGAGTATGTTTAGTTTTGTAGGAAACTGACACATTGTCTTTCGAAGCGCCTGTACCCGTTTGCCCTCCCACCACCATGAATGAAATTCCCGATGCTCTGCATCCTTGCCAGCATTTGGTGGTGTCACTGTTTTGGATTTGGCCTTTGGAACAGGTGTGCAGTGAGAATACGTTGTCATTATAATTTGCAATTTCCTAATGATACATGATGTTGAGCGTGTTTTCATATGCTTTTCTGCCATTGTCATTTGTCTTTTTCCCATCACTGTCCACATTACTGTCCCTTCTGAGCAGACCCCAGGTCTCACCTTCAGGTAACTAGCACACAAAGCTACCCTGGGTGAAGGCGGCTCTCCTAAGAGACGATGTCGTGGGAGGGGGGCAGGAGGAGGACAGGAAAATGCATGGATGCCTAAAATCAGCAGAACACATCGGTGTGCCTTTTATTTCTAGTGTTCCATTTCAGTGTCATCACAACCTTGCAGGGGAGACACTGCTATCCTCATTTTACAAATAAGGAATCTGAAGTTCAAATTGAGTAACTTACCTAAATTCTGGCATGTCTAAGTACAAGAACTGACCTTCAGCCTCACGTTTGTCTTCCTCTAGGTCCACCAACTTTCCACTCTGACAGATGCTTCTCCAGCAGCAGGAGGCCCAGTCCAGGAGCACGACATAGGTCCTCGCTTCTCCTCACTTCCTCAGAGTGCCAGGGAGACCAATGAGAAGGTGGCAGACATGTGGTATGGAGCCTGCAGTGTGGGGCCCACAGGGCCCGACAGATTCCTGAGCTGGAACGACATAGGGAAGACAAGCACCCTGTAGCTTTATTGTGCCTCTCAGCAATCAGCCCCTAGAGCCTGGCCTGAAGGGCTCTGTGCTGGATTGAGGGTAGGAACCAAAAGAGAGCATAACTTTGCCCCAAGCCACATCTCCTCCCAAGCAAAGTTCAGTCCTCACGGGGTGCCCATGACATTGCCATGGCCCCGTCATTGAGGCCTAGGATGGTGACTCACCCCCGATCAGCCCTGAAGTCACGGGGGCAACATATCATTGCCCAAAGAAGAATCAACAGTGGCACCCTCCCCAGCCAGTAAATAAGAAAGGTCTGGAAATACCCCCAGAGGGCTTCTGGAAGAAGAAACCAGTGAGCTGGACTGGCCTTAGAAGCCAAGTGCAGGGCCCAGCGATGCCACCTCCCCAGGGAAGACCAGCTCCCCACCTGCTCCTGCTGCCTCATGGAGCCTGGCACTGACGCATTGTTTGTTTGAACATGCAGTCATGTGTTTACCTAATTAGAAGATGTCAGAGTTCCTCAATCTGTAGCTCGGAGCTGGGATTTCCTGACGAAGCACAGGTAGGCCCACCTGCTGGCAGAACCTCCTCAGGATATAGGGAGGGAGAAGGCAGCCCTGAGGCCCCACGTTCTCTGGGCCCCACTCAGGCACTGCAGAGGTCTGATCTCAGTCCTGTGGCCTTCCTGTGCCTCAGCCTCCCCTGCTTGAAAAGCCAAGAAAGCAACACTCCCTAAGCTCCCCCCTGCCCAGGCCTCCCACCAGAACCAAACGTGTCACACTGCTTGCACTTCTCAGAGGTGACAAACAATGTCAGTGGAAACTACTTCCTACAGGGGAGCAATTTCTGTTTACATATGTGCTGCCCACACCCTGCAGGTTTGTTGGCCGCCCTGTGCCCTGGCCGGGGTATCAGGAGAATGTCACCAGGTATGGTTTCCACCCTCTGCCAAGGAAACAGATTTGCTGCCTGCTCTGAGGACAAATCCTTTACCACAGGTAAGCCCTGGCATGGGTTCTTGGAGGAAAAAAAAAAAAACAAAAAACAAACAAAAACAAAACGGAGGGTTTGGGGGGGCGGTGGGGGACGGGGGTGGTTGGCCCTGAGTCAGAGTCTGAGAAGCAGGTCAAACAATTAAAGTCAAACCAACCTGGTCACAGGCTCCAGACCCACAGGCCAGCGTGAAGGCTCTCTAGTCTCCTCTCTAGTCTCTGCCCCTGAAGGAAACAAACGAATAGAATCATGTTCTAGTAAAAGTAGACATACAGGAGGAATTGATGATAAAATGTGCCTGGCACACTTAAGCCCCCAAATGAACAGTGAATGAGGCCCCCAGTCACGAAGCTGCTTTGCTGGAGGTAGCTGGGAAAAACCAGGGCTGAACAGAGAATGCCTTGCCCTTTAGCCCCCAGGCCATCTGCTTCGAAGGGGATCAGAGCTATAATCTCCCCATCCCTCAGGGTGATAATCAGGAGGAGCACAGGGACATGACTGCCCAGGTCTGGTCCTGCAGCCCCGGAAGTCCCAGCAGCTGTCCACTCTGGCACACAGAGGCAGACAGGATGGAGCAATGAGCTGGCAGGACCGGCAGGTCATGCCCCTTCCTCCCGGATGCTGTCTTGCCACACCTCTGGAGCCCCCTTGCAAGGCACAGTGTGAGGGTCCTTTTTGTCCCACCCACCAGGTCCATCTGTCTTCCTGCCTCACCACCCAGCTTCCGGCTCTGCCCCTCATGTGCAGCAGTGATGGGGCAAGAAACCACACAGACCTTGCAGAAAGACAGATGAAGCTTCAGGAAATCAAGAGCCTGTCCAGACAAGGAGGGTTCATCAGTATGCTCTGTAGAACTCGGGAATGAGCTAGACTAATGTAAACAGGAACATGCCACTAGAAAGGAGCTGGGCCTAGGGAGAATGGGCAGGAGCTCTGGGACCGTGAAATCCTACTGGAGGGTGTGTGTTTTTTATGAATGTTTCCAAAGGAAGGGAGAAACTTATCTACAGAAAAAGCCTGTTACCTTCAACCTGACAGGCTGTACTTCCTACCTTCACCTTGTGGTCCACACAGCTCACCTTGGCCCGCATTGTGGCCTGCGTGATATGCCCGAGGTATTGACTGCAGTGTTAAGAAGGAAGAAACGCGACCGGCCTCGTGCCTCCGGCCTGCCTCCAGAGCACATTTTGCAGGCCCACTTGGAGTCGGTTTCCATGTATATCAGAAGGCCTGAGGCAAACTATTCACCGTGGATGCTGGGTTCAAAACACTGGTTCCTAAAATTCCTGGCTTAATTCTGGATCAGAACATTTGCCCTTTAATTGAACTTCTGCTCCTACAAATTCCCACACTAACTGCTGTTCCATTGTGGTATTTCCGCCAACTGGCTCAAAGGAAAGGACTCAGGTCACTGGATGGACAAAAGTGTGTGTTGGGTTTTATCCCCCAAACACTTGGTGTGGTCTGTTAGCCGTGTTACCCTCAATACCCCAGGACTAAATAAATAATAAAATTAAATAATAATGGGGGGGCCCTTGGATGGCTCAGTTGGTTAAGTGTCTGCCTTCTGCTCAGGTCATGATCTCAAGGTCCTGGGATCTGCCCCGCATCAGGCTCCCTGCTCAGTGGGGAGTCTGCTTCGCCCTCTTCTTCTGCCCTTCCCGCCTGCTCATGGTTTCTCTCTCTCTCTCTCTCTCTCTCAAATAAATGAGTAAAATCTTTAAAAAAATAGTATTTGTGTAAATCCTAAGCCTTGAATACCACATGCACACACACCCAAAACCCTTTTCCAGAAAAGACCACGATAATAAAGACAGGTATTTCAAGAGAACTGTCTTGGCAACCTTGCAGCCTTGGGTTATAAAATGAATCAGGAATCTAAACTTGAAGTGCCATTGCCTCTGAGAGGTATGTTTTACAACCAGACACTTACTCTTGTCATCCATTCCTGTCCCCACGTTAGACAGACACGTGGTATTCTGGAAAGTATGGAACTCTGGAAGCTTTGGGCAAGGCGGACCTGGATTCTAATCCCAAATCTGAGATCATTGCTAATGGTGTTCCCTTGGGCAAAAACCTCAAAGACCTTCCGTTTTTCCATGATTGTAAAACAAGGATAACAATGTCTACAATTAAGCCATAATGCTAAATTCATGGCTGCTGTTAGGAGAATATTAATTATCACGATCGTCGTTAATAGCATCCCTGTGAGCGGTGACACTCTTTCAGAGGAGAGAAAAGGAAGGTTGCAATTGAGATTTTAAGGAAATGGCACAGAAGATAGAATCTATTCTCAGAGTTTGGGCTTGCCTCAGTTCATTCTGATCTCTTGGAAATAAACCCCGATTGGAGGAACAAGCGCCTCATAAAGAATGTTAATAAACAGAACCACAATTTCAAAATTCACACAAATTAGACCAAGAAATGCAAAAAGACATAGAAATACAGAGGATCTCCCTTAGTCAATGCTGCCAAAAATGCTATTATGCATTCACCCAACTGGAATTCCTTCTAACAAACTGCCACGGAGCATATGGCTACCTTGGGCATTTTTTCATTATCCCAGAGTGTGTCTGCAGTCCCATGTCGGTAAACTCCATCTGTATCTCTGTCAATGGAAGAAATTTCCATCAGGAAATATCAGCAGGAATCAGGGGAAAGACCTTTCCAATTTACTGAGATCGAAGGAAGTAACTGCAGGGTTCCCCCTCTCCCACCTCCCTTTTTCCCCAACCCCGGCCAAAAAATGTCTTGTTTCTTTCCCAAAGATTATCCCATCACCCTCCACTGCCTGCTCTGGGGGAGTCTCTGGAAGGTCCCCAGGCACGTGGTGCTCCACATGATGGACAAGCTGTATTCTGGGTCACCAAGGGCCCTCAAGTCCCCACAGGACAGGAAAAAAGAGCAGAGCAGGTGAAAAGGGATTGCTCCCCCTCGTGGACACTCAGCCACGGGAATGCCACCAGAAACTGCTCCGGGGGCTTAGTGGCCACTATGGCTGTTATTTTAACCTCTTCATTCTGCACAGCACCCATCAGGGACAAAATTGATGCGGGACTCAATGTCAGAGGCGGCCATGCCTACGCCTCTGTGCGCAGGGCAGGCTCGCTTGCTGGGGGTGAGCTCAGGGTCCAGGCCGGTGAGGCAGGGGAGGGGAAAAGAACGCCTCTCTGGAGCTCCCTTCTTTTTTTTTTTTTTTTTAAAGATTTTATTTATTTATTTGATAGAGATCTCAAGTAGGGGGAGAGGCAGGCAGACAGAGGGAGAGAGGAGGAAGCAGGCTCCCCGCTGAGCAGAGAGCCCGGGTGGGGCTCTATCACAAGACTCTGGGATCATGACCCAGGCCGAGGGCAGAGGCTTTAACCCACTGAGCCACCCAGGCACCCCTGGAGCTCCCTTCTGTGGGCCCCACAGTCTGCCCACTGATATTTCGGTTGCGTGGTGAACGGGGTGACCCTTACTTTCATGTCGCTTCCTCTAATATTTTCACTACAGACTTAAACAACTAACAGGTCAATCAGCTCGTTTAAAGCTACGTATTGAGTAGATGCTGTTTTTAGACTCAGGATGTGGAGTTGCCTTCCTCGCAGCTCCCCTCATTCTCTATACACCGACCAGACCAGGGGGAGAGTGGGGACAGAGGCGAAATGGATTGTATATTGATGTTTTTGGAGATGGTTTCTCTGTATACACATATGTCAATTTATATGACGTATTTATCTTAAAATTTACTTACATGCGGATTTATATGAAGGATCTACTTTACACCCCAATTAACCATGTCAGCATTACAGCTTTCCATCCACCTGAGAAAAAATGCAATGAAAAAACTCTCACCATTTTAACAATCCCATTAATAACACAGGCCTCATTTGGATAGTATTTGCAAAGAGAGGCTCATTGATTAAAGGACCTCTAACCAATTATCTTTAGACGTCATAGAACCCATAAGTAAGTGAAAACGGATTGCAGTTCTCCCTAAGCCAATACAATGGGGAAAAAAGACACTTGGAGTTGGCTTTTGCAAGCTTATCTGTTTAAAAAATACGGACCCCAGAGACCAAGTTACCTAGGTAGTCAACAACGGTGCGTATTTATACACACATCCATGAGTCCCTACAAGCAAATGGCATCACAGGCGTCAGCCCCTACCAGGGGCGTCTAGCCTGGGAATGGGGGTGGAGGACAGGAAGCACACCAAGCCAAGCAGCCCTGAGGACACAGCCTCTGCTGTCAGCTCGGCCTTCAGAGAGGCGCAAATGGGGACATTGATTCACTGCTGTCCTGATCCAAAGCAGAGCCTGTCTTTCCCCGCCACCCCGCTCTGTCGGTCATTCTGTCAGAATAACATGAAACTGATTCGAGAGTCCAGTCTGGTTATCTACCTAACTGCCCACGCACACACCTGCACTCTCCCTGCGATGATAACTGTCAGTGCGTTTCATTTTATTTGTTCAAACCTCATCCCCCCCCAACCCCCGTATAAGGTCCAGCTGTCCCATTTCGGGAATAACTTCACCTTCCTCTGAACAACCACAGGACCCTCTGGCTATAGTGTTTTATATCCTAATCTATCTTTCTATCTTACTACACCCACCGATACTCATGTCTTACTTCCGTCGGTAGAATATACCATTTCTGGAGGATATAATCTATACTCCTTCTCTCTCTCCCTCTCTTTCTCTCTCTCTCTCTACAGACCTAATTTTGTTTATCTAGAAGGTACCCCAACAAATGGTGGTTGAATGATGGATGAATGAATAACTTGGGCTAAATAAATACAAGGTATCCCTTATAATTTAGAAAAATCCATGTTCCGTGCATGCAGGTGAGACACACTGTCTGATAGAGAGCGCTTGGCCGGGGCGTGCGTCGAAAAACAAATATAAGAAGCTCAAAGAGAACAGACTGCAAAATTCCAAGCTCTCTTCTATCTGCAGCTTCCCCTTCTCCTGAAATTACTTCTTGCCACAATGATATAGGGCTCACACTGCTCATTGGGATACACAATCCATCTTCAGGAGTCCATAGTCACAGGAAGAAGGGGAGAGGAGGAAAAACAATCCCCAAGCACATTTCCCCGTCGGTTTTGATCTCTGGCCAAGGCCTTCCACCTGCAGAGATCTCCGAACTATCCCATTTCTACTGCTCTGGCCGATAACGAAGATAATTGTTTCATCCACTTTGTCAAAGCTGAAATGAAAAGAGGGCAAAGCAAAATGATGCCGTCGTAAATCACGGGGCTGAGACAGGAAAAGAGGGACAAGATAGCGACTTCATTAAGGGTTATGTATTGTGCCATTAAGTTGGCGGGGGGTCACCTTTCATGTCACACTGGCCTCCGTGATGCATTGCCAGCTCTTCTTTCCAATAAAATTAAACAGAGATGTAAAACTGATTAGGGCCATGTTTGCTCCAGCCCGTGGCAAAGGGAATGGCACAGGGAATAATTGATATAAGGTTGCAACTGATGCCTAATGGTAGCAATTTCTCTTCCTGGTCATTTCATTGCTGACCTTGCCCATTAAAATAAGCCCAGCTGCTTCAGAGAAAGAGACACTTCATTTCCCATCACCCGACCCCCCCTATGGCAGCCCCTGTCCCCATGGCCATTGGCCCTCGCCAAAACAACAGGACGAGAAATACTGCGAGCTAGAGTTAGGGGGTAGTGGCCAGTTCACGTGGACATGCATCATGGAGGCCGGTTCACGTGATCATGCATCATGGAGGTCAGTTCACGTGGACATGCATCATGGAGGCCGGTTCACGTGGACATGCATCATGGAGGCCAGTTCACGTGGACATGCATCATGGATCCTGGATGCCACCGTCAGCATTTGTTCGAACTTCACTCTTCACAACGGGCTGCAGGCCATTCCACGCTTTAGTAGCTTTTAGACCACCACCATGCTGAAAAGCAGGTTATTGGCCTGCTTGGTCCCCAGAACCCCTCTGTGTGTTCTCAATCATCCCTGAGACCCGGGAGCTGTTTTAGACATAAGAGGTACTGACTTCACCCTCATAAGCCCAGATGACACCCTAACCACGCTTCACAAAGTCAACAGTTTAGACAAGCTCCATGGGACCAAACTTGACCCATTATTCCACCAACAAATAATTATTAGGGTCTATTCGGCAGCCAGCACTGGGCTAAACACTGAGAACAGACTGAGGAGCTGGGCGGTCATGCCCCTGCCTTCATGGGGCTCACCATCCAATGAGACTTTCCAGCTGGAAGTCCATCAGTCGCTCACACTGGTTGAATGTTTACTATGAGCCAAGCTTGTTCAATGACATTTACACATACTATCTCATTTAATTTTCATAACAACAAGAGGATGGTTTTTACTGTTATCTCCATCTTATAGATGAGGACACAAGGGAAGAAAGAGGCTGAGTACTTCGCCCTGGGGCACATGGGGCAGAAGCAGTGGAGCCAGGACTTTAGAGGCCATGAGTTGAGGCCGGGACCTGAGGCTATAGGGGAATATCTTAGTCCTGTTCTGTTTTTTCTCCATCTTCTCCCCACCCCTATCATGTTGCTGGTACATTTAGTCAGCCTCTGAGAAGAAAGAGTCTGTCTTTATCAAATGGAATTCCCTACTAGGTTTCCGTTATCCTATAGATAAGGACTGCCAACAACAATAAAAAAAAAGTGCCATTTATAACCCAGTTAATAAACATTTTATATCATGCTATATAAGATCTTCTAGTTTTCTTTCTATTTATTTCACCTGATGTCTGAAGTTGGGGTGTTATGGCATATATAGGAAAACAGGCAATGCCGATCTATCCAGCCCTCAAGCTTTATGTCCCAACTTAATATTGGCATCAAGATAATGGCAAATAGTAGAGAAAAAAACACACCGGCAAACAGGACCTCAGGAAACAGAGTCAGCCACAGCTGTGATATTCTTGGCGTTACTGGCTCTGCCTCCATATTCTCAGCCCAACGGAAGGGGAGTTGACAACATGATGCAATGATTCTCTTGCCATTGTCTTGAGGGGTCACAGCAATGAGATACACACGTGGATATGACCTTGTGTTCATATTCACTAACACACAGATGACCTCCCTGTCAAAGTGACCTCCCTAAGCAGTGAAGGGAGATAAAGCTTTTTCTAGACTCACTTCCCAGAATTTTGCAACCTTGATCTGTCTGATTGTCTGTTTATCTGTCTGTCTGTCTTTGTCCCCCCCCCCAACTTCCTCCGCTCTGACGGAGTCCAGGGATTGCAACAACTCTGAGTGGGAAAGACTGTAAATGACAACCAACAGACCCTCTGCCAAAAAAGTGATCGAACCAGAAATGGACTAAGTTAAACCAGACTCTTTCCACCTCCCACAACTAACCATGACCCTGCACCTCAGGAAGGAGGCAAAGGCTTTGTATAAATGAAGACAGGGACCGTGCACATTCCCCAAGTGATGACTCATGCAATGTGGACTGAGAGGTCCCAGCCATCCACCCATAAACAACCGACGAAAAACACACACTAAGCAAGTCGAGGCCTGCCGTTTCATTTCCCCTCCTTGTCCCCCCGCCTCGTGCTCCCCACTGTCTGGACAGCTTGATGGTCTGACAAGGAGAGCGAGCCACCCCGGCTGCAGGGATGGGACACCCCTGGGTGGCAGCTCTCCCCCTGGCTCTGGATTTTTCCCCCGCCCGGAAGAGGAAAGCCTCTTCTTCGCCTCAACTGCTTTAGTAAATAATTTTGCTTTCACATGGCACACTATCGCTCTCCCAGTATTTCAGTCATTAACGGTGGATAATTTCCTGTGACATTTTTGTGAGGTGAGCGCTATTATCCCCACTTTCCAAACAGGAAAACCCAGGCTCAGAGACGTTCTCAAGGCCTCTCAGCACTTAGGTCACAGAGTAGGCCTAGAGGGATGGATGATCTGTTCCCGATGAAAAGAATTCACGTGACTCCGTGGGAGGAAAAGCAAATGTACGGAAAAGCGGTTTGCGTCGTGGCCAGGGTGACCCACCAGCCTCCCTCGCCGACTCAGGACAGCTTCCCCTTACTCTGCCTCCCACCCCCACCCCAGGCCTGTCCTTTGTGTTCTCTTTTTGTGTTCTCAGGAAGCTGGGGCCTGGCTTTCCTGCCTCTGTTCTGGCCGGCAGGACCCACCTGACGCGGCAGTGCCAAGGCAGCCCTGGGTGGTCATGCCCGTGGCCCCCAGCTGTGGAGGGCCAGGAGCTTGCACGGCTCCTTTAGAAGAAATAAGATGAGTGGAAGACGTTGATTATTAACGTCCTCATTAAGGAAAAAGTGATTATTCTTACCTTGAATCAGGTTCTGCCAGAAACAGACCGGAACCAGCTTACTGCTTCACCTTTCCTGAAGCAGTGATGCCCACGGGTGGTGGCCTGGCCCCTCCCTGTCCAGCCCTGTCTCTCTCCCCCAGTCCCGCTGCTATCTATGTGAACAAGCGGTGGCCTTGTGAGGGGTGGGGGGAAGGGTCAAGGAAGAAAGTCCCTACAACTGAAGGATTCATCTGACCAAACAGATGGGAACCTCGTGAAAAGCAATGTCTGAGAGGAAAGCAGATTTTTATGATTCAATCAACCAATACCAGCTTTAACTCATAGCAATGTACTTAGGCTGGAGGGAATGGAAAGATGAAGGGAATGGAAAGATGGTCGTCTCACCCTGAAAGAGTCCTACCCCGTGTCCCTCGACGCCCGCCAAGAGACAGTTACAACGCCTCGGTCATGAGCGGACACCTGCCCCGTGTCTCTCTGCGAGAGCTGGAGCCAGAAAGAAGGCAGGAAAACAAAATGGGATCTTTATGAGGCCCTTCTCGCCAATATTCGCTGAGCCAACACAGTGCCAAATCCCTGAAAACTGCCCAAGAGAGCCTTCTCCTGGGCCCTTATTTAATTTGTCTAAAACAGTCGTGATCCATGAGGCCAGGCCCTCCATCCCTGAACCTGGGTGCTGCCTTACCCTGCTGTGCCCTGTCCACTGGCCATCTCCCCTCTCCGGCCCTCAGTCTCCCATCAGGGCTGGACCTCGGTCAAGGGTTTCAGGTCACATTCCGAGTCGCCCTAAGATTCTGTGGGGGCACATCCACATCTCCCATGGGTTGTGAGGAGGCTGAGGGGTGGGCTCCGAACCTCCCAGCCACCCCCACCCGACTCAGTCCGAACAGACAGCCCTGCCCATCTCTGCTCATCGTACTGGGTAAGCTGTAGTTTGCTTCTGGAGGAAGTGCGTATCTTGGTACAATTTTCAACGCTTGTAAACCACTGAGGAGGTTATCTGTGGTAGTTTTCAACACCTATAGATGGTGACATGATTATTTCCTGTGATTAAAGGTCAACTCATGTAGGCTTCACATTGGCTTTAATTGGCCAGTAGAGTTCTCTCCAAACTTCCCTTTCCTTCCCCTTCCTGGGAGAGTCATTCAAGGGAAACAGCAGAGCCAAGCCTTTCAGTCTCCCAGACCATGGAATGAACCACTATTTACCCATTCGGCAAATATTTACTGAGTCATGACTCTGCCCCAAGCTGTGTGCCAGCCGTGGGGCTCGCTCCTCCCCAGGAATCAGGAGACACGGAAACTGCCCACAGCCTGGAACTTCACAGCGTGGACTTTGGGTGGGACTGACCTGGGCTCATCATCTGTGTAATCGCAGGAGGTGGCTCAGCTCTTTCCGAACCTTAGTGTGTACGTATAAAAATAATGTTGAGAAGAGCAAGTGACATTATTGCTAAAATGCGGTGTCATCGGTGCGAAAATATCACCTGTAGGACGTGCTCACAAAATGTCAGTGATTAGTACTTTTATGGGGTTAATTGCTCCTTGTCTCTCACCTGCTCTCCATAAACTGGCCTCTCTGATACCGATGGTGCCCTTCCACTCCTCCCTTTACCTCCACCAGAGGGATCTTGCTTCATCCTGATTCTTATTCATCCTCAAAGGCGATATTCAAATGTCACCTCCCTTGTGAAGATTTCCTTAATTCTCAGAAGCAAAATGAAGTTTCCATAACCATGGTGCATACTTCCATCTCTCCAAGAGGACACTTCATACACCGTGTTCATTCACTCGTTCAACAAACCAGCCAGGTGCAGGGCCCGTCCTGGGTTCTGGGAGATACATCAGTGACAGGCAGGCAATTGCTTGTTTGTGTGGTCTTCTCTACACCCAGAGATTTGGGGAGAACAGGACACTTACAGCCTAAGGGGCTCATCCAAAGTGCTTAAGATGGATTTTCTCAAAGAATGGGTGACAGGTGACTCTGAAGCTACGCTTAGACCTTTAGACCGACACGAGCAGGTGCACGAGAGCTTTCTTCAGACCGTGGGCTGAGCATCCAGAGAGGCTGGCACAATCTTGAGTTGACTCTCATAATCCGTCTGATTTATCATCCCAGCCCTCAGCTCTGTGCTCTCTCTCTCTCTCTCTGCTACTTGTATCTGCCACTAGGAACTAAGGCAAAAAGTGAAAAGAAGACCTGGTTGTATTGTAAAAGTTAATAAAATTTTTAAACTTGAAAATTCAATGAACTGCTAGGGGCCTAGGGAGCCCAACAGAACCCTGAGGACACGTCACACACACACCTGGGCCCTGTGGCCGCTTTATCCACTTGGATCAGGCCCCGCGGATAAGCCCCCAGGAGAGGCCACAGCTCCAGGCTTTGCCAAGAGGATATTAGCAAGGATTTACGTTTCTGCTTAAGCCCCTTTCACCTTGTAGCATTTGGAAAAGATGTCATAGGAGCCAGCCCAGGCCACAAGGGGATAGCAGCAAAAGTGGGGAATGAGCAAAGAGAGCTCACTGACAGGTGACCAGCCCTCTCCTGGGAGGACTTCCTCATCTCAGGCTCCTCTGCCATTTAAGGCAGAGCCAGGGAATGAAAGAAAAGTGGAATGTATTAAGTGGTTGAAATGTTAAAATCATAGCATCACAGTATTGGCTTGCATTGTCAAGAAGCTCGTGGTTATAGGCAGAGAACGGGGTACAGCATCCCCTGGGATCATGAGGCCGGTGCAGGTCACAGGTCAAAGGTCAGCTCTTTCGGAGGGCCACAGTCAACCAACCGGGAAAGGTGTGCACACAAGCAGGTGGTGTGGGTGTCCCCAGTCCCATACAGTATGCAGTCAGAGAGCATTCTTTCAGGCTTGCTGGATTCCAGGGTCCTCCTTTCACTGAATAACACCTGGGGATAAGTTAGGGAGGGCCAGAAAGAAGAGGAATGCATAAAATATCGCCAAGGGTGGCTTGAAGCTAAGCAAACCCAGACCCCAGGGCGGCTCCACTTCACCCAAGAAAGGTGTCTTAGAAGGTCTGCCATCAGGTGTGACATGGGAGAAACGTTCTGAGTGGGCATAGGAATGGGTGCGAAGAGCCCCAAACCCCTACTTTCTAAGGGGAAGCACTGCCCAACAGAAGATTCTTGCCAAATTCTACAAGCCAAGGATCCCATTTGTACTTTTCACCCAGCACAGTGACGCTCAGAGCCAGTGCTTCTTAGGGACCTGAGGGAATGAATGGATGAGAATAGAATGAAAGGCTTTCTGGTAAAAAGCATGAGGGCTGAGTATGGAGTGGAAAGAAAGGGAGGAGGGAGGGCCAGAGGAGCTAGAAACGCTGAGCTGACACGGCCCATGATGGTCACTTACTGATCTGTGAGACCCTAGAGGTCTCCAGGACACCTAAGATGGGCCTGTCTTCAGGGAGCGTAGGACCCACAGCCGAGGAACAATGTGTCCAGAAACGCTGATGAACAAAACACAGCGGTCCCAGCACAGAAAAGTGCTAACAATGGGCCCCGGTAAGCAATGGCTCTGAACAGAATATAAGTGGAAACAGGAAATCTTCCCCCATTGTGGGGGCTTGTTAATTTCAGGCTCGGGCAGCAGGGCGAGGAGGTGGGATGAAGCCCAGCCACCCCTCTGTGGCCAGCAAGAAGCCTCCCCTCGGGCCGCAGGAGGACACCTGGAACCCGCAGCTTCCCATTGGCTCCCTGTTCCCGGGCTCCCCTCGCCCGCCCGCCTGCCCTGCCTCCTTGACTCAGAGAGCCGGCACTAATAGGGGAGGGATTTTTCTTAATGTCTTCCTATAGATGAGTTAATGTAAAGGCTTTCCAACATAAGCATGTTTTTCTGTTCCTTCTCTCTGACCTTGGCATTTTCTTTCTCCATTCCAGGCTCAGCGTTGTCCTGTGGCCAGGTTTGCCTCTCATTTGTCAATGTTATTATTGAATTTTCAAATGCCAGTAGTGCACATAAATCAATGGCTTTCTTCTCCCTACTGGCATCTCCCTGCCACATGTGGTCATTCATTTTTTTAATAAGTCCTCCTCTCCTTTCACCCATTTATAAAAATGCATCTTGTTCCCCCACCACCGTCCATCACTCGGGGAGCCTGGCTATTTGTTGCCCCTGAGTGCTTATTCATCAACGTTTTCAAAAGCAAAATCACTCTTCGCCTCCTGTTCTTATTGTGCCATCAATCTTGACCAGGGGATCAATAAACTTCGCTTTTGCAATTTCCCCCCTCCCCTCCCGAGCTGACTCTCTCCAAAGTGCAGTCTTTTTATTTACATTTTTAACTGATCATCAGCAGAGGGGGGACGGTGGTGTCAGGGAGGCGAAGGGCTTTCATTTGCTCCCGAGGCAGCAATAACCATCCATGCATCGGTCATTTAACACGGTAACCCAGCGAAATTGATACTCGACTCTTCCCTGCCCGGGGTCCACCCGCGTAAATCATAACCTGAGGAAACAAAGCCAAGCCTGAGCCGCGTGTCTTGCAAGCAGGCAGGCAAGGCAATCGGTGGAGGGACTCACCCACACGAGCCTCATTGGAGGAGAGGCACACTGGTTTCCAGGAATTTTTTAGCCTTGTTTTACACGTGGTAAGGGAGAATGTAAATGGAAGGATCTGGAGGGGTGAGAAAAGGACAGAAAGCTGAATTCAAAAGGGGCAGACCAGCAAGACCAGGCCAACCGCAGCGTCTTGACTCGACTGGCCCACTGAATTTCCTCTCGGTTGGTAGACACACTGGGCTCCCAGGGCTCTTGCCCACTCTGTTCACACTTGAGTAGAAAGAGTGGTCCCCAAATTCCAGAGCGGCTCAGGACGTCCGAGGCTATTTTTGACCCCACCCTAAAAAGACTTCCTCAAGCCTTAATTAACACACTGGTGACATAAAAAAGATTAGACGAACCTGACATTCAGTGAAGATTCAAGCATGTTGTCCGTCCCGCTTTGGTTTTTCCCACGATGATTTCAACAATCAAACGGCTTTGGGGCTTCTGGGGCGTGGGGCTGGGAAACCTGGTCAGGAAGCTGGAGAGGTTGTCCCCGGGGGCCTTCCTCCCACGACTAGTTTCTCGGCCTCATGACGAGTACTGCGGGCAAAAGGAAATTGGGGAAGAGAATTTTTGCGTTTCATGCTGCTTTGCTTTAGCGCCTTCTGTACACTGACGTGCGGCTCCTGAAAACAGCTTGCCAGGTGAGTTTTGTGTCCATCTTTCAAGGACAGGACAGGTCAATGGCTATCCAGGGATTTAACCATTTGCCCAAGCTGTAAAATTCAAACACAGTCTCTGACTTCAGACCCAGGCCTTTGCAATACCTAATACTAACCCAGTCCCCAGGAGTCATCTGACTTTCCCCAGGGAGGACCCCAAACGGGCTCATTGGAGACCCCATGCTTGTGATCACAGGGATGCCGACACAGGAAGTGCAGGGCCCATGAGGAAAGCAGTCCCAGGGGTCTGGCCTCTAGGACCCAGCAAGGGCTGCTGGAGGGAGCCACACTCATTGGATGCCAGACGTTGAACCCCAAGTTGAGGTGGGGTGGCCATTGCTGTTGGGGGATCCTCCCCTTTCTGAGCCTCAGTCTTCTCAGCCCCAAAACTGAGGAGCTGGAGTTGATAATTCCCAAGGTCTCCTCCACATGAGGAATTTCTGTAACCCCTTCAATGCCTTGCCTGGAAGTCCCAGGGCCAGCCAGAAGCCCGCAATACACCGTGCTGACCAGCGTGTGGCACTGTGGAAACCAAGTCCTAACTGTCCCTGGCTCTGTGGGACCTGAATGGCCTGGTGATGAGAGTTCCTAGCCAGCAGTTGGCCGATGGGGGCTGCTTCTCTCTTCAGTCTCCTCGGCTCTAATAGGGCAGTAAATAAGATTGGGGGCTTAAGATTTTTGAATTCAGGTTTTCTGATTTCTTGGAGTAGTGAAATTTTAAAGTAAAAATCTGCAATGAATAAAATCCTCTGCAGCTAACATAACATTGACTCCTTCTTATTTGACAAAATCTGAACACTGGAAAAACTACCATAGACTTTCACCATGATGTCACAAGGAAAGGACATTTTAACTCCCCAAGTTTAAAGAGAATATAATTCACTGTGGACAGGCTCCAATCCACAGACTCCTCTCTGGAACCACTGAAACAGCCTATCCACCCCTCAAACGAAAAAAGACATACTGTCTCTAAGGACAGGGACGGGGTAGTAATGGCAATCCCACCGATGAGCCCCGTCTACACGGAGTTTGCAGCTCAGTAATGGAATACGTGTACGCTGCTCTATGTTCCCTTTTTTATTGTCACATGCATACGTTTCTGTCCTTTCAAGGAGACCATATGCTCCTTAAGCGCTAATGGCCCTGTCTTACCTTGGGTATTTCATTGCCAAGTAGAATTAGTCTTGTTATTTGGGTTGTGCCTATCTGAGACCTGAGGGTGAGCTCATTCCTGTGGCTGAACTGAGACAGATGGTTAGAGTGAGCTGAGGTGGAAGTGATGGGCTCTTGGGGTCACGTCAGTGCAACCAATGGGATGCACCAGCAGCCAGATCCAGAGCTCTGGGCACAGCCCCTGGCAGCTTGCTCCGCCACTTCCTGGTCCCCCTAGAGCCCACAGCTGCAGCACGTCTAGACATAGCTGGGGGTCTGGGGGGGTGGGGGCCGAGGGCCCTGGAGAAAACAGAGGTTCTGACCAGGGAGTTCTAGAAACACCACCGCCTGTCCCTCGCTCACCTCGGGAGAATGATGTAACAATAAACAAGGCTTTCAAACAATTAATGTCGGCTCCAAAATGGCTGACCTTAGCGAACACAGTGGAAGGTGCTGGCTCATCAGCTATGTGCTGTTCTAAGTTAAGCCCAGAAAAGGCACTATACAAATACACAACTTTGCCTGAATGCTCTCCAAGCCGTCAATCTTAGGGCTGCTCCAGTGCCGGGCACCAGTCTTATGTAACTTCAACTGTTTTGCTAATAGGCCAGAAATAAACAATGAGTGACTGGTCATTTTTAAAAGCCAGCTCCCCTGCAAGGGGAAGGGAGAAGGAGCCAAGGGGCTGAGGGAGGAAGTGCCTGCCAAGTTAATAAATACAAACCAAAATCTCCAACATTTTGTGGTTTGACACTTAATTGATTAACTAATTTGAGGCAACAAGATTTAGTGTTCCTGCAGATTAGTGTCGAAGGGGTAATTATAGCGAAGGCTCCCATCTCCAAAGAGCGTGGCAGCTGCAGCTCCGCCCGGGCCAAACCTGCATTAAAGCCCACATATTACAGCCGATAGATACAAAAGGTTTTTTGGAACACGTCCCTTTTCGGCTCTGCGTGCTGGGATTGCTCTGGAAAGGTCATTTGGTGCCTTATCAGCATAGACAAAATCCCCTGCCTGTAATGTATGTGTTTATTCTCAAATTAAATATATTAATGTATTATTTGTTCTTAAAATGTCATGGAATAGATAGCGAGCTTAGCCCTCCTGGCAGACCTTTGAAGCTTAAAGAGTAATGTAATAATAGTACATTAATCCATAGGCCGTTCAGTCATCTCCCTGCGGAGGTCCCAGACGCTGGTACAAGCTCTGCCATGCTAGGTTTGCTGCACGTGCTTGTCAGAGTCCGTTTCTTGAACAATGGGAGGCTGAACAGAGGGGGAGTCTGCTGACGCTGGAGAGTGGTGGCCCCTCTGCTATTTCGGTGGAATGGTCCTACGATGGACTTGAAAACAAGCAATGGCCTCCCTGCCCCAGGGTTAAAAAGAATGCCAAGGAAGCCAGACAGTAAGACTTAAAGCAAAGGAACTCTTTTCTTCCGCCAATTGCCTTTGGCCGAGTCTTCGTAGGAAACAGTTTCTGGGCATGTCTGAAGGTGCCCTGTGGTTCTAGGAGAGCCCCAGGAGTGGGGAAGGCAGCCATAGCTAATGCAAGTACACACAGTGCTCAGGTGGGGCCTTGAGGCAGTGGGTCCTGCCATTTGCTCAATGCTAAGAGATATGTAGGGGACAGAGGGTAGAGAAGACCTTTATACCCAACCACCCTTACACGAACTCCAGCAAACAAATTTTCTTTCCACCCTTGGCCTCCTCTGTCTGGTCCTCTGAGTTCTGGAACTTGTGGCCCCAGTTCTACCGGACTTCGGACTTGACTCCAGTTTCATCCCAGCTCCTGCCTGATCCTCTCCTGGTATCTCCCTTCATGTGTCTGCCTCCAAGCCCTGACCTTGAGACTCCCAGGTTGTGTTCCATTGGTGCTCCCAGCTGAACACTACTCCACTCCCTTCCTCCTCTGGTTTAACTGTTGGCCTTATCTACGCCGAGGAGCTGTGTTTCTTAGACAGGGCTCCCAGGAAAGTGACCCTGAGATGCATGCATTTATTAGGCTGTGGTCTCTGGTCTCTCCTTGTAAGGAAGCCAGAAAGGTATAACTGGATAGAGGGGGAAAATGATCCCTAACTGAGGTCACAACCAGTCCTGGAGCTCTGGATCTTGGATGGCCCTTGATAATTGTACAAACTGAAGCAAGGGAGCCGGGCCTTTCTATCCCTGCGTGGGTGGGCCATTGGTCATCCCCCTGGAGAAGGCATAACTTTGGGCAAAGCAGTTCCCTGCTGCCCAGGGCAATTAACAGGGAGTATACACCCACCGCTGTCAGCTGTCAGCAGCCAGTGCTCCAGCAGCTGAGGGATGTATGCATTGGACCTGAGGGAAGGCACTTCCTGGGACAAGCTTCACGGCATTCACTACATGGGGCAATCCAATGGGTCTCTCTGGACTGTACTTTTTGCCCTTTCCTGAGAAATTTACCTACTTTCTACTCTAACCAGTGGGTCAGCCCTCTGCTGCTCTCTAGTGGCTACAAATCCAAGTGCCCCAACCCAAAAGACCCCGGGTCAGTCCTCAATGCCCAATGTGTCCTGCAAGCTGATGAGCACCAAGCTATTCTCAGGAGAAAGTTGGCACTAGCAAGATACTGACATGTCACTGGCACTGGATAAAAGTGTCACTTTACACTTTTTTCCTTCTACTCTGTCTGCCACGAGGCCTTCAGTGGCTTCAGTCTGGAGGGCTTTGGGGTCTTTAAGAGGTTCCATATTAAAATAAAATACCCTTAGGACTGCTGGCAACATCTTCCATTATTAAATAACTCTTTGGTAGTATTTGTTGGAAGCAAAGCTTTTCAGGGAATAGAATGAGAGATATGAGAGAAGGATCAAACATGGACATTCACCATCTCGGTATTGCTAAGTGCTGCCCAAAGACGACCGGATGGCATTCCTTGCTTTGCAAGCTATGGGGAGTACGGTTAGCTCCTCAGGATGGAACAAAGGCAAGGTTTGGAGTTACTGGGTCTGGTGTCAAGTCCCGACTCTGCCGCTTCAGTATGGACTGAATCACTTATCAGGATCAGTTTTCATATCTGCTAAATATGACAAAACTGACCCAACAAGTTGTTTGCAAGAGATTAAATTAGGTACACATGTCAGAGCACATTGCAATACCTTGGGTCATCCAGTAGCTAGCTGCTACCAGAGACCAGTTTTAGGACATTTTCTGATGAACCCCACAGTGTTCCACATTCACTGAATACAAAAGATCCCAGACTGCCTCTCAAATGGTTCTTAGATTCATGGAAGTTCCTCCAGTGAGAAAAAAAAAAGTTTGGTTTTTTTTTTTTATAAGCAGTGACTAAAAGAACTGAAGAACAGGCAGTTACGAAGATAACTGAGTAGAAAGATACAAACTTTAAAATGAACCTTGCTGTATCATTGTATATTCACAAAGTTACTTCCTGACGGGCGGGCAGGAGATGATTTGGGGAACTGGCGGGGGACTCCAGCACCCACCTCAGCATGGGCTTCCTAAATGGAAGGTCCACTGGTTTTGTTTTTGTTTTTTCTTGTTTCAGTGCAAAAGAGACTTCCACGACGGTCATCTGACTGTTGAGACATACTGAGAGAAAGTTTTCAGTCTAAAACAGATTTCAAGCAGGGGAAGTCAGTGATCACGTTAAGTTCTAAGGACAGGGTATCTGGAGGCAGAGTCATTACCGAGACTTCCTAAGGAAAAACCAAAGTCACCGTGGCATTAGAGCTCTCAGACAGAGTCGAGCCAGCAAGGAAACATTGTAACCCCCATACATAATCCTGGCAAGAAATTTTGTAAATTAATTTTTAAACAATCCCTCAAGGGTATGGATGCATGTGTAACATATATGTCTGCACATACATATATACCATATGCCACTTCACATATATCACATATATGCCGAAAACTTAACTGACAGCAACAAATGTTGGGAGTGCGGGCAAGAATCCGGAGGCAGGTAGAGAAACACCTCTGTAAAACTCAAAGACATATCACAGAACGAAGCTTTAATGGGATTACATGGTGTCTTGCTCGGTCTAGATATGAGAAAGTTAGAGGAAAAATAAAATGAAAAACAACGAGAAAAATAAGACACCAAAAAATTGTGTGTGTATGCATGTGGACGTGTGTGTGTGTGTGTGTGTGTGTGTGTGTGTGTATGCCTGAGAGAGAGAGAGACCCATGAGTACTACTTTTACTGAAGAATTGACGATCTTACAGCTAGAACTTAGGTTCACATTTCGTAGGGAAATGAATGAAAGACTAAATGCTGATCTTCACCTGCACGAAAGCCCACTCTGTGGCCATCGAGGTTCTTAGAATTCTTCAGTATAAGTCACAGAGGTAGAGCGGACGCAGGAAATGACATTATTCGCTGAGAGACAAGAAGCCATTTTTGTTGATTTCACAGGCACCGTGGAGTCAGACTCCTTGGGTCTGACTTCCTAGACATCTGCCACACTTAAATTTTCTTTCACAGCCAATGGGAATTTATAGGGACACATGTCAATATTTTGAGACAATGGTGAAAGGCACCATTTTAATGTACTATTTCCTTTCTGATGTAGACAACACGGGAGGACATAAAACACCAGAGCTTCCAACCCCATAGCAATGAGCAAAGCTGACTGTTGCCAAAGGGTCTGGGGGATATTTGCCCATGTTTCCCCACGTCACTCCCACAGCTGTGGGGACTCCGGGGGGCGGGACTGAACTCCAGTGGAGGCGGGCCAACTGGAAAGTAGGCCTTATTAAAAACCAGAAAACAGGGCAGCATTAGAGGGGGGGAAATGATCATGTTTTCTTTTTCCTTTAGCAGGCCTTTCTGAACCCAGACTCTGCATAATAATAGAGACTCCAGGGTAATCTAAACCAAGGGCGATCATCCAAGTCACCTTACCAGCCAAGCTTGAAAAAGAGCTGTCCAGAAATAGCAAGATGGCAGCCCTGTAGCTGGCAGTGAGCAAGTGATGGCCGAGGGTGGGAGAGAAGTCCTTCCTTCCATAACCCTTGTTCGTGGAACCATAAAGGTCACAGAGAAAACAGGCCGGGATCCTTCCCTCCTGTTCCTATAATGGTATTAGCAACGACTCTTTCTTACTCAATCGCACTCCCAAAGGATTTTCAATAAACTTTTTATGTGCCATAACTGTTACATTAAATAAAGCTGAAAGTATTGAGTAAACCGACTGTAAATCACTTTAGATGCCTTGGAATTACATTAAGTGTGAGAATTATGGATCTTTTGCTGCTTGCAGAAACAGAGAAACGACAGAGCCAGGGATTTTTATGCTGCCAGCCTTTTGAAGATTTTTTAAATTATTTCTTTATGCGCCACGACAGTCATCTCTCGTAAATGACTTGTTCAGGGGCAAAGTCGGAGTAAGGAGGTGCGGGGGGAGCAGTTGGGGTATGGGTGGGAGGGAAGAGATACTTTGCCATGAGGGACGCAGACAGAACCCTGGCTCTTCTCTGCCTTGCAGACTTGTTCACAACAGGCTTGAACTTTTCTTAATTTTTCAGGTTTGTACATTTTTAATTAAATGAAGACAGACGTGGTCCAAACAGATTTTGCAGGGTGTGTGTGCATATGCTCATGAACACGTTCCTCTCCTGGACTTCCAAGGCCTTTTCCAACAGTCTTGCAGCTGTTATTTTTGCAAAGTTGAAACCCCAGCTTTTATGGCATTCGTGTTCAACAGTCTTCCCAAGGCCCCTACAAGGGTCAGATCTGTGTTTTAAAAGGAATTGTCAGACTCACGAAAGCAGAGGAAGTTTGGAGAGCTTGTTGATAAAAACAGAAACCTCTCAGACTGATATTCCCCAGGACCCCCTTTTGATGTCAAAGCAGGTTTGGTTTTGTTTGGAAAAAAACTGTTAAGGCTGCTGTCCAACTGGCCCAAGTGGTTTCTCCCAATGACCAGTTCCAGCAACAAGATTATAATCAGGGCTTGTGACATCAAGGACTATTGCTGTAGTCATCAAAATGATGTCGGGAACTTAGAGGCAACTTCCTGTCAGGAAGAGCAGAGGCTAAAAGAAGTCACCATACCTCCGGACCAGAAGTGGGTGTGGCTGATGAATCACTCATAGAAATTCATGCAAAGGTTAGAAGAATGGGAGTGCAGAGAAGAAGTCTGAATTTATATTCCCAAATCTAACAGGAAGGAGCATTAGAAGCCAGAGGACACCAGAACATGAAGTTAACCTGCAGCCCATTTATCTCACCTGCACTGTTAAAGATCATGTTAGTATGTTGTACTCTGTCACTGAAAAAAATTAAAAGATAAAATGTTTCAGCCAGTCAACTGATGTGTACTTATTGGGGACCAGAATGATACTCAGACGATCTGGACTCATCATGTTATGGAAGACAAGATAGCTCCACGTTAGATAACAGAGAGCTACTGGAATGGCTGCATTCGAGGTGAGGGGTGGGCATCCTAAGTCACCCCTGCGGTAGGAATTTAGAGAGGGAGACCAGAGAGAGCAGAAGTATCCGTTGAGCAGGGAATGCCAAGTCTGTGCTCAAATGATGGGCTGTAGGGCACTTTGTGAGACAAAGGGGCCAGTATGATGGAGTGGGTTGGGGGTGTACCTGGGGCAGGTCCCAGAAGCCTCAGTGAATGGGGCTTCCAAGATGATCTGTGCACAGCCTTGCCACTGGCTGTGGTACCAGTTACTCCAGCTTCAGGAGTGGCGGCTGGCCCATGGGGAGGGGAGGGTCAATGGCAAGGGCTCCTGTGGGAAAAGCTGAGAGGGAAGGCAGTGCTGGGAGGTCCAGAGCAAGGAGATGAACAGAGAAAGCGACTCTGCCCGCTCCCTCCAGGATGTGTTCCACAGCCCTTATCCCCCCTGGAGGCTGTGCTGCACGGTGACACCCCAGTTAGGTCATAGGGCATCACGTGCCTGGAAACATGGTCTGGGAACTCTAAGACTTGGAGTATGACCTTGACCTTGACCTGATCGATTATGTGACATTGAGCAAATTACTTCATCTCTCCTGACCTTACCCTCATCCAGGCGCTGGATGATCTGGAAAATCATTTCCAACTGTGAATCTTCCCAAGGGCTATGGTCTCTCTGCTTTACTCTGTCCCCTCAGGCCAGAGAGGCAGGATAGCAGAGAACTCTTCTTTGGCTATGTGAACAAAGGCCACACTGAGACCTACTAGCAAAATCCATCCATATTGAATCAGAATAAGTGCTTCTTCATCATGGTTTCTCCACTGCTCCCCAACGGGGCATGTAAGCTGCTCAATTCCCCAGAGCCTTGATTTCCACTTCTGTGAAATGGAGAAGCAGACAATGGATGGACGTGCCAGAAACCATGAAGGGCAGTGATCTCCAGGGGGCGCCCTCACTCCTGATGTCCCCTGGCTTCACCTCCAGCAGCAATGAGGGGTTAGGTACAGAAAGAGCACTTACCCTATAACTGAGTCTGAGGGACCAGAAAGCCACCTCCCAGGTTCTGTCTGTCCCCAGATGGTGCTCTCAAAACCGCATAACCCAGAGCTACAGGGTGACTGTTATGGTGACTTTGTCACAAAGCCTGTGTGTATATGTTCACATTTCAATGAACAAATGAATGAATGGGCAAATTCACCATGGGTCCTTAAACACAGTGTATGCAAGTCCAGTACCCAACACTGTCACATGCCCAGCACCTGCACTTTCTCTGTAGGTGTGTAAACAACTTATGTGAAAACTCGGCAGATAGATACTTCCTGGGACCAACTCTGGGCCAGGCAGTGAGTTGGCTTCGGGGACGGAAGGTTGACAGTAACAGGGTGGGGTTATATCCTAGTGGCATTGATGGCCTGAGTATCAATGTAACACACACACTTACAAGAATTACAGAGAATAAGGAGGGGAGGCAGGAGGCCAAGTCCAGGAAATGGGGACAGTGGTGACAGGATAGTGGGACAACATAGCACAAGCACTCAGGGATGCCCCTCCCCACCTCCCTGCCCCGCCCCCAGGAGGAGGCCACATCTGAGCTGAGATCTCAGTGGAGAGCATATAACGTACCTAGCAATCTAGTTGATATTTAGGTCCCTGTCTCCCTTTCTAGAAAATCATTCCAAATATTTGCTTTAGTTCCAGTGGTCAGTGCTGTCGACTCTGTACATGAATGACACGTCACACCCGGCTCTTACTTTAAATACATTATGCAGTCATTTTAAGAAACAAAACCTAGTGTTCCCCCCAGGGGCAGCACCTCTCCAGGTCCCTGAAATGGCCAACCTGAGCAACCCCAGCCCCTCAGCTCTCCAGGAGAAGCAGGGTGGGAGGGCCAAGCCCTGCCCCCCGCCGCCCCAGGCAGAAAGTCTGGGCTAAACACTGCACTTTGCTGCTGAGCCACATTCTGATGAGGAAATTGTTAGCGGAAAAAACTCCCAATGGGAGCCCCTTCTGTTTTGCTGATCTTGTAAATCGTCTGAATTCAACGTGTCACAGGCATGTCTTACAATACACAAGATAATGCCCAGATTTTGTAGTGCAAAAGCGTATTAACCTTTGTGTACTCTAGCAGGGCTCCCACAAAGAATGTCTGGTAAAAACTGCGGGGCTCATGGTAATTGCTTGCCATGTGGGTAAATGATCCAGAGCTGTGTGAAGATAAGGAGAAACCGCTGAAGGCAAATCACCTGGGTTTTATTATGCTCGCCCTAAAAAATAATTAGCATGGCCTATGAAATCATACTGTGAGGAGTTGGTGGTGCTTTTTCTTTCTTTCTTTCCTTTTTTTTTTTTTTAAACAGAGGGAAACCATAGCCTACCTTGCTTTTCTCCTTACAAGGAGATTCAGAGTGTGTATTCAGAGTGTGGATGTGTGTGTGGGTGTGGGTGTGGACGGGTGTGGGTGTAGAGGTTTCTGGCAGTCAAAAACGAATGAAATGCTGAGGTTAAAATAAAAAACACGTCAAAAGTAACAAGGAGGACTGGGCATAAATATCCTGAAGCAACAGCTATGACACTCGGCCCTTCCAAGCCGGGGCTCAGCCATCCCCTCACCAAGTACGGGCTCTAGGCTAAAGATGCTTGGCCCCACACCCACCACCAGCTGCCAGCCACAGGCAGCTGTGCCCAACCTCACATCAATGAGGCAATGCTTCCCCAGGCCCCCCATTTTCCAGCGACCAGAGCAGGGTCACCAGAGCTACCGCAGGAGACCTGGGGTTCCCGTGGGGCTAGCCAAGGCTGAGCAGCAACCTGAGAGGTCAGCATCTGGCCCCGTGCTTTTTGGAAGTAGGCCCTGGACAGTTAGAAGAGAAACAGTTAGTTATTTTTTCCCCCCAATCTAAAAGGGGACAGAATATGCATGGTCTAAAGCATAAACATAATTTTTTAATTAAATAAGCAACAACGTTTCTCAAAGATTCCACCCTTACAGAAATGTCACTGTAAGCGCACGGACCGATCAGCCCTGGGGGTCAGCATGTTTGAGATCACAATAAGGAAAAGTCAGGTTTTGATTGACTATTCCTGAAAACGTCTGGACACAAAAAATCTCAGGAGGAGACTGTGGCTAAGTAGCACAGAGTGACCCATCCTGCTGCTTTGTGCAGAGAAGGGCGGAAGCCGAACTTGGCTTCTGGCACTGCAGGGGGAGGCCTGTCTGTGCTCCTCACAGTGGCCACCATGAGGCTGGAAGGGCTCCTCCTCCAGCAGAACCTCCAGCAGAACGTGGAGCTGGCCAGCTTTGGGAGAGTCCCTTAACACACCTCTTGGCCTCAGACTCCCACACGGGACGTTTAACATTTGCACAGAGCACAGGAACAGGAAAGCCTCTCCTCCTTCCCTCTCCTTGCTGCCTTCAAGCACCTGAGGAGACCGTGTCAGTCAGCTCAGGCTGCCACAGCAAAAGAACACAGACTGGGTGACTTAAACAACAGAAGTGCACTTTCTCATGGTTCTGGAAGCCAGAAACCCACGGTCAAGGTGCTGGCCAGTCCAGTTCCCAGTGAGGACCCTCTTCCCGGCTTGTAGACAACCACTGTCTCGGTGTGTCCCCACGTGGCCTTCCCTCTGAGCATATACAGACAGAGCAGAAGACCTCTCTCTCTTCTTTTTGTAAAGCCACCAGCTTTGTCACATTAGTCTTCCCCCCCACTTCCATCACCTTTATGACCTCCCCTAACCTTAATTACCCACTAAAAGCCCTAACCCTGAATACAGTCACACGGGGGGCCTAGGGCTTTCATATATGAATTGGGGCAGGGGGTTGGGGGGGGATGCAAACTTCAGTTTATAACAGAGATTAATGCCCCCCTTATTACCCCTCTTTTCCAAATTAGGCCAAGTTCAGATTGATTAACTGACTCACCAGAGGTCAGCCAGCAAGAAGCTGGTAAGGCAGGGCCTGTGCTCAGCTCACCACAGCACGGTGCTTTGTCCTAGCTCAACAATCACGTGACCCTGGGAGCCCTCCAGTGTTAACAATTTGGCCACTTGGTCCTTTGGGTCAGTGCAGAACAGCCCCACGGTACCTCTGTTCCAGCCCCAGAACAGCAAGTTCCAGAACAGCAAGGTAACAGGGCAGCTCCCCACTCCCTTCTCTCCCAGCTGGCCCCCTGTAGAGGACCTCCCCACCCCACCTCCTCCCTGCAGATGACCTGAGCTCCAGAGTTCGCCTTTACGGCTTTGAGGCTCACCTGCATAACCCAGTGAGAGCATTTCTTCATGGCCGGGCTGATAATTTATTTAGTTTTGCTAAGTGTTCCCTTATAGGGAAGGGGAAAGGGGGAGGGGTGAAAAGGAAGATGAGTTGCTGTCTTTGAAAAGCCGACTCATAAATGTTCAGGTACGTTCCTTTTTCTGTCGGCTAAGCAGCTTTCCCAGCCAAAAAAATAATCACACTGCAAGCATCTCCGAGGTCTTGAGAGAGCAGACGTATTTTATCTCTCCTTGGTGACAGCTCTGAGCAGCTAATGCTCTTGCATTTTAAGCTTGAATAGATTTTTGTCCAAGGCAGCTAGAGTTTGTTGCTCCTCCTGTAAAGGTCTTCGCAGCCCTAGAAAACAATCTTTCAAGCAAGGTGAAGATTTCTTCTGTCTCAGGCACTCCACCGGCTGTGGAAGATACTGTTATCTGGCGGCCCAGAAGCCACTGCCGAGAATCTGCTCCTTTGCCCTTGCCTAGCTCCCGTGGCAGAAAGGGGTAGCCCCCGTCCCAGTTCTGACCAGGGCAGTGAAAGGTGATGTCTCCTGGGCCCTTAGAGGATCTAAGCAGAACTTTCTTAATAATTGCAACCTTACAAGGAGAAAGCCTGTTGCCTGTCCATACTAGCTGCTTTTGAGCATGGTTGGAATGCTTGGCACGGAGGCAGCCATCTTGCAACCATAAGGAACCAAACACAAAAACAAAAAGCCATGTTTTCAGCATGGCAGAGTAGAAAGAAAGAGCCTGGATTTTTTCTTTTCTTTTCTTTTCTTTTCTTTTTTTTTTTTTTTTGATGACAAACAGACTGCTGAATTAACTATGAGGCAGCTGTCTTTGGAATTCCCTGTTAAGTAAACAATAAATGTGTTTGTGTCATAAAGCCACTGTTAGATGGGATTCTGGCTACTGGAAGCCAAAAGTATTCCTAACTAATACACAGAGCACAGAATGAGTACTAATGCCGGGAGAGTTCACCTCAATTAAAAAAAGGAAAAAAAGGGGCACCTGGGTGGCTCAGTGGGTTAAGCCTCTGCCTTCGGCTCAGATCATGATCTCAGGGTCCTGGGATCGAGCCCCACATCGGGCTCTCTGCTCAGTGGGGAGCCTGCTTCCCCCCTCTTTCTCTGCCTGCCTCTCTGCCTACTTGTGATCTCTGTCTGTCAAATAAATAAAATCTTTAAAAAAAAAAAAAAAAAAGGAATTCTTTTCATGGAAAATCTAAAGCCTGTTAGCGCCCGAAAGGGAAGCAGACAACTCATTATCCCCAAAAGAAGACAAACCAGCAGAGCTCATCCTCTCTAGTCCATTTTGTGATAACACCAATGAAACTCTTATAACGAATGGTTCTTTGGGATGACACCACCCACTACCCTTGATGGGTATTAGGAGGAAATTCCCGATGACCTTTGTCATCACATCTATTGTAGGGCTGTTGTCATATTGTAGGGCTGAGGATGTCCTATCACAGGGGCTTCTGTGTGATGGTCCGGTATAGTTCCTATCCTGGCCTTAGTAATAGGAGCCATTGCTCCGTTGCCAGGCTGGAGAACATGGTTTCCTGGATCTCCAGTCATCAGGCCACTCTCACAGCTGTTCTGCCAGGCTATAGCTGAAACCCTGGAAGGGGAAATTCAATCTACATCATTTTCCCATGAGCCATCTTTGGCTGAGTGTGGGTGACACCGTTCTCTCAAGGCTGAACTGGGAACCTTCAAAGCACTTCATCCCAGAGGTGGCTGTGAAGGAACTAGGGTGATGTGATCATTGGAATTAAAGGGGCAGCGGGCCAGCGAAGAGTGAGACTGACTGCCCACAACTCTTCGGGGGAGTGGCCACAGGGGAAGGTCTCTCAGTGATGGGACACATGGAGATGCTCGTTGCCCTCAGATGGCTCTGGGTGGTAAGAAACTGATCAGATGTCAGACAAACAGACACCAGAACACATTTATGCTGAGACTACAACTGCTAACTTCTCTTGTTGAGTTTGGCTCCAAGGTTATCGTTTGCCTGGGACTCATCTGAGTAACATTAATGTTTTATTTATCACTGGTGTTTTTTTGTTGTTGTTTGCATTAGGTCCACCATAAGGCATGTGGACGAATTAGACCCCCCTCTGGGCTTTAGAACTGGGATAGCCCACTCACTAGCCAGATAAGGAAATAGAAGCCCAAAATAAGGAAGTGACTAAAATGCTCGAGGGTGGCATAGAGCCCAGGTCTCTGACTCCCAGTCCAGTGCTCCATCCCCTGATGGGCTGAGCTGAAAAGTCTCACTAGGAACAAATTCACGAAGCAAGACTATTCTGAATCCTTTTTCCACTCACTTCTCTGTTCCAGAGGCTAGAGGCAGTAAATAGTGCTTCCCCTCTCTGGAGGGGAGATCTTCCTCTTCTAATTCTTCCCTACTCCCTAATGCCCTGTTTTTCAGCACTCCTGACTCCACTAATCTCAAAAATGCTTCTACTGTATTGTCTCTGTTTTGTCCCCCTTGCTTTCTCAAGGCATTATGTCATGGAGGTCATGGAGAATGATGAAAATCACAAGATATCCTAGCTAAAAGGCTACACTCCTGTGTAGGGATAGGAAGGTAATTTGATGATAGAAAAAACAGTTTTTGCAAGTATGACAAGGACTCTGTGCTTTCAGAACAAATAAATGTTCTGGAAGCAGTTTACTCAGAGACAAAGTTTTCATGCAATCAGTAATCCTCATGATAATCACTATAATAAGAGCAGTATGTTTCCTTATGTCTCCTTTATTAAATATTAATAAAAGGAACACTGAGTAAGTAATCTGAAGCAGGCCTGGGCTTTGTGGCCTCTCTCTTGCAAGATACAGATTCTCTTCCTCCCAAATCCTCTGCCATAAGCAATGGTACCCACATTCCCTCAGCTGTACACGCCATAAGCCCCAGGAGTCACTGTAGGTCCCTCCTCTTCTTTCATGCCTTCCCCAGTTTTATTTCTGAAATCTTTGTGAAATGTCCACCTTCCTCTTCTTCCAAGACCACCAGCCTACTTCAGGACTTGACCGGTTCCAATCTTGAGCCCTAGGAGGGTCTCTTCCTACTGCTTCTGGATGTGTCTCCTTTTTCCTTCTCTGCTTCTCTGCTTGAAAAGCTTTGAGTGACTTGCCATCAGTTGTGATTCCCACACTTCTCCACTAAGGTGCCCAAAACCAGAGGAGAGTACACAAGTGGTCCCAGAGGTACACCCCATTTTGAGGGGCATAACATAATTTTAGACTGACATTTTAAAATGGTACTCGAAAGCTCTTCCTTTCTTTCCAGACAGCATGGGTTTGATTCCGGTATCAAGTCTAGACATGAAGATACTATAGTATGTATTGTCTCAAGAGGGGCTTTAGGATTAACACCAAGGCAAGAATAATAAACAAATATCAAATGAATAAAGAGACCCCTACAACATCTTTTTCCAACTTAAGAGACACACCAAAAACTTTCAATCAACACAATGAATTAAACATAAAAGAAGACCCTCCTTCAAAGGCCACACAAAATTGCCATAAGTGACAAATGTAAACACGGGCTGACCGAGGAATCTATGATTGTCTCATCATTTTATGTTCCATACTCTAAAGCAGGGTAAGAAGCACATTTCCTAAGAAGGCAGAGATGGCTAAAATAAACTTGAACTCTCTGGGCCAGGTTTCAGATGTAGGTACCACACCGATGAGGATGGCGAGGGACGTCCCCCACTGCATGGACCCTATGTGCAGACCCACCCACTTCTTTCCCCTGAGTTCAGTTTGCTCTCATCTATATCCCATTTTGCTGTTACAAAAAGGCAAGCTACGTGTCCCCACTCACAAAATATGTCACTGCGGTAGTTTGGGAAGACTGCTTGAAAACCAAGCTGAGAGATGACGGAAAATAAAACACTAGAAATAGAAGAATCAAAGACTGAGAGACTGAGAGGTCATTCTGAAAACTAATTACAGCATATAAACAGAGCTGTTGTGAATTCGGTTTCAAATGTTAATCAAATATGCACAAACTGTTACTGACATAGATTTATGTGACTAACGAAAAATGAACAAACATGGGGAAGTGGGAGGGGGCAAGGGAAGGAGAGCACCACATTCCACTTTTACTAGAAGTCAGAAGATATTTTTAACGTTGATAATTAGAGTTTATTTGTGTACTTGACAAGTTTAAATGTGTATTTGATTACACTAACAACAACCAATATCCCAGACTGTGTTAACAAAACAACCATCAGTGTACAGAATCAGAAAAAGTAGCCTGCACTCAAGAAGCTTACATAACCACAGAATCACAGAGAGCTATAGAAAGAGAAGGGCAATTTTGCAGAATTATTTGCCCAGAAAATGTTGCAAACAGTCAAGAGTAGAATCTTCTATCTACAGTAATCTATCTTAAAGGTTATCCTCTGAAAACTCCCCAAATTAACTTCTTAAGAATTACATTACCTGTACATGTATCATTCCCCCATTCAGTCGGACTGTTTGGTTCTCCTTGCTCAAATTTGTGCCATCCCCAGGAAGACAGGGGCTCCTTCCTCACTCTCCCAGCAAATTAGGAATGATCTCTTCCACCGCTCTTCTGCTTTCTGCAGAATGACTTCCCCCTCAAGTGCAAACCACTATGCAGTTGAGGACCCTTGAAAGCTAAGGCATCTTGTTAGGGACTCCCTCCTCTGGTTTTAGGCATTATTAAGAGTTCCACGAGTTTGGGAGAGGTGGAAGCAAACATCATGATCAGACTACTCTTAAACCCACTTCCCACTTTTCATTTCTGGAATCAAGCTCCACGGCAAACCTAGTCAGTATCAGGAAGGGATTTTTGCCTTCCACAGAATAAAGGCTTCCAAATTACTAAAATACCTGAAACACATTTACATGGCAAAAGAAAGCAAAGAAATCAGCAAAGCAGCATAAACCAAAAAGCACAAAACTAGATAATAGAGTAAGGAGATACTGTCATACAGAAGTGGGGGGGGGGACAGTGCAAACCCTGAGAGTATAATACTAGATAATAGAATGAGAAAATGCTACGATGATAAAAATGAAAAGTTACTCAGTTTGAGGAAAAAGATTCTCAAATTGATTTGAGTCACAAAATCTACTTAATTTCGCATCACTCAATGAATTCTTGAAGATTGCAAGGAAGACTCTTGCTTCAGTGGTAAAAGGTCCATTCCAAATGCACTCAACAACTTGAAGGTGGGGTGGGAAGTTGCCTCACCTACAACACAGTAATTCCGGATCCAAGCGTTTCCAGATTTCAGGGGGAAACAGCCCAGGAGCTATGTATCATCTGGGACTAAAATCTGAGATCAAGAGACCCGAATTATAATATACAATGAATAATAAACAGTCAGGAAATTGTACATCTCAAATGAAAAAGAACATTAAACTCGACAAATTAAAGCGACAGCAATAACAACCCCAATCTGTTACAAAATACCAACGGAAATGCTTAGAAAGCCCACGCTGATGGGAGCTGCACACACATATATTATCCTACGGTGAGGAAAGGGGTTAAAACATAAATAAGCACAAAAAAGGATTTTCATAGCAGCATTGATAAACGTCATACCAATTTTCTTGAAAAAGTAATTCTGAAGTTTGTCTAAAAAAAAATTTAAAATAGCTAAGAACTTTGTAGAAGAGCAAAGAGAAGCAGCAAGCCCTATAAATATTAAAATAAGTCTTAGAGCTACAGTCATCTAAACAGTGTGGAAGCAATGGAAAAAATCGAAGAGAGATTTGTGAAATAAAAGAAATGGCACCCAAATACCATATTTATTTAATTATTAAATGTATTCACTATTAATAGGTAATAAATATACCCACTTAGTGTAACAATTAACAGATTTATTTAATACTTAATAAAAATGTATAGCATAGGAACCCTGGATGGCACAGTTGGTTAAGTCTCAGTCTCTTGGTTTTGGCTTAGGTCATGATCTCGGGGTCATGAGATCAAGCACTACGTGGGGCTTTGAGCTCAGTGGGGAATCTGCTCAGGTCTTTCTCTCCCTCTGCCTCTTCCTGTGCTCAAGCACTCCCTCTCTAAAACAAATAAATAAATCATTTTTTAAAATGTATAATACATAAGTGTACATATTCATGATATAAAATACTAGTAGTTGCATTTTAATATTTAAACAATTTAATATAAATTAATAAAATGTAATAAAGGCAGCAGTAAAGAATACAGCAAGTGATAATGGAGAAAAATGATTAATCAGTGGAGGAAAATAGCAGATTAAATTCCCACTTCACATTAAGTGTCTGACACATAATTAGGACACAATAAATATTTGTTAGGAGAAGAAAGGAATAAATGAATGAATAATATATTAAGTTCCAAATGGCTTAAATACTTGGCAAACCATCATACAGTATAAGAAATCATGGACATATATTGTACGATATCTAACCGGGAAAGGCCTTCCTAAATATAAGCATGATGGCTGAGGTAACCCGGGAAACATTCAATAATGCTTAATAATTTCAGATCCTTAATAATTTCAGAGCTCCCTCTGAAATCTGCCAACCTGGAAAATTGTCACACAAAGATGACATGCAAAGGATTAGCATCCTTCATATACAAACTTCTCTTAGAAATCAAAAAGATGAAGAGAAATACTCCAATAGAACATTAACAAGAACAGAAAGACAAATATGAAGAGATGTTCAGCCTCACTAAGACATGAGAAATTAAATAAACACAAGAATAATTCAACTCTTAAACATTCTGTCTTCAAGAACTGTTTCCTCATAAAAATGTACATGTACACAAAATTAAGCACAAAATTTTAGGATACTCTCAGACCTCCCAGATTCCATGTAAAGATCCATGGGAACCTAGATTCAGAAGTCCTATAACTTCATGGTTAACATATGTGTAGGACGGATATTTTATATAGTGCAGGTAGAAGCGTGTTCATACATTTTTAAAAGTACCCGGTAATATGTATTCATATTTTTTTCAGAAAGCCTCTTAAGGAAATCAGGTAAGAGTCCAGTGATATATATGCAAAGATGTTCATCATGGCATTATTTATATTAGCATAGCAGTATTTATATTAAACTTAGCTACTTAAATTTCCCAAATAAAGAACTGTTTAAAAAAATTATACTGCATGTTTGAGATGGATTATTACTCCACCATCATAATGTTTTTCAAGAATATTTAATGACATGGGATAAGACAAAGGTTGTAATATGAAAAAGAGAACACTGTATATTCAGTATAAGAATAACCACATCATAAACACATACATGAGGAAAGCTACGAAGAAATATATCGAAATGCTAATAATTATTATTTCTGTGTGACAAAGTTATGAGAACTTTTTCCTTACTCTTTTCTATAATAAAATATATTTTATTTTAAAAACTCCCCCAAAATTACTCTGTAATACCCTCCCCCCCCCAAAAAAAAAGGCTTAGAAAGCTTGGTTTCAGAAACAAAAACAAAAAACAAAACAAAAAAAACCCTAGAAACATGAAATCAGAACCATGGCTTTAGCAGGTTCCAGTAAAAGTGAGCCAGCCTTTCAAATCTTTCTTCAAGAGGACATTTCACAAACGATGTTCAGCTCTCAAAGCTCTGAGCCACCATGCCACATTGGTCACTTAGGAATGACTGTCTTCTTATACCCAGGGCCAAGAAGGTTAGCCTATTCACTCGGAGACAACCTAATACTCACTTCTTTTGTGATTTGCCAGGTTGTGGTAAAAAGACATCCCTATCCAGGTTCTCTCGGATTCAGATCTGAGAGAGTTCACATAAAGGAATAAGAAGTCAATATTTTTGAGGCCTCTACCAAGTACCATCTGTTCAAGTCGGGAAACCATCAGAGAAAGAGCACAGATCTGGCCTCCAAGGGAAGAGATACTTCGGGAAGACAAATGAGGCTAGAATCCAGGCTAGCATACTCAAGCTTTGGAATGAACATGCCCAGACTGGAGTGTATTTTGTCACTGCCTATTGTTTAACTTTGGACAGTTGGCTGAAATTCTCCAAGCCTTGGTCATATGACATAATAACAGTGCTGACCTCATAGGGCTGCAGGTAGACTAAATGAGATAATGTGCTTCAAGCAGCCAAATACAGGTGTTCGCTTTGTTTTCTTGCTCCTATCTTATCTCTTTAATTTCAAATGAAGGTACTGAATTAGGTACCTGAAACATTACCCGCCCCCCTGCTTTTGGTGTCTAGTTCTCGTCCAACTTTTGTCATTGACCTAGGTCTTATATGGAGGAACTGATCTTCACTGAGTGCCTGCTTTTTACCAGGCATTGTGCTAGAACTTTACAACTGTCATGCAGATAGACCCATGTCACGTTTATTTCCTGTATACGCAGAGTAGTTATCGTTGCTGATATCATAGCAACTCAAAAATCTCAGTGGCTTAAACTTGAAATTTAAGTTTATTTTTCATTCATATTACACCCCAATCAGGAGTTCATTTGGGGATCCAGAGCCTTCCAACTGGTGCTCCCACCATCTTGTAGGGTCTCCCCAAAGTCCCCCACTGGGACCTCTGTGTTCAGCCAGCCAACAATTAGGGAAATAAAAAAGGAAGGCCAGAAATGGAGGAAGTGGGATACATTTTTATGCACATTCTGCAGGCCAGACCCAGTCCCATGGATCCTCCCTGCCTTCAGGGAAGGCTGGGAACTGTGGTCTTCTTGTGAGCCCAAGAAGAAGAAAAACATTAGTGCCATCCTGGCCAGTGTCTGCCATACCTCTCTACCCTCTAAACAACATTCTCTGCTCCAGATATCATGGACCAGGTTCTATTTCAAAGCAGTTATATGTTTTCTTAGACCCACAGGAAGATGTTCTTGAAATTATTTGAGTGATAGAATATTTTTCCTTGGTAGACTTAATCATAGAGGTTTTCCTAGATGTCTAAAAGGTATAAAGTTTTATTGTAGGGCATAACATAGAGAGAGAATAGAGGCAATGGTTCAGGGCAACATTCCTACATGGAAAGATAAATATAAGTTCTAAAAGGAAGTAGAAATAATTTGGCAGGACAAGATCCAGAATTAGAGCCTTCCTGGATCCACGAGAAGGAATGAGTGTGGGGAGGGAGGGGTGAGATGACATAAAAGCACCAATGAAACTCTTGTAAGGCTTGACAAGGTTCACATATACTGTGGATTGTCTAATTAATTTCTCATTCCAGTCTTTCTTGGGTCCTCCTCAAACTGCAGAGGCTGAAAGCTGAGAGAAAATTTACATTTCCCAAACTCCCTTACATTTAGTATTCCAGATGTGGCTTAGGTTTTGTCCAAGATAAGAGAAGAGACATAAGGAAAGAGAACACAATGAGAGTCAGACACTGAGAACGTGAGTTGCATGGTGAGCCTAGCACCAGAGGCCACCAGACCCTCAGAGTCAGCTGTGAATGTAGAGTGTTAAGTAGCACCGGTACCAAACCCAGCTCAGTCCCTCCACCACATGTTTCTTCCATCGCTCCACCCTATTCTCCATTGTTAAAAACAAATTTTTTTAAAAAAAATCTCGGGTTATTAAAGTACAGGCCTTATCTGGCTTTCAAAAGTCACTATCATTTTATACACAAGCTAGACTGTAGGAAGAAAATTCCATAAAGTTGTCTGTTTTTGAGATTATTTCTTTTAGAGAGAGAGAGAATTGGAGCAGGAGGGGAAGAGGGAGAGGGAGAGAGAGAATCTCAAGCAGACTCCATGCTGAGCACAGAGCCCCCAATGCAGAGCTCAACATGGGGCTCATTCCCACAAGCTGGAGATCACACCCTGAGCCCAAACCAAGAGCGGGACACTTAACCGACTGCAGGACTCAGGCTTCCCTGAAAGTTCCACAGAGAATGGCCCCAATCCTCTGACCCCAGTCCTGAAGCCTGATCCCTGGTTCTCAAGCTTTAAAACTTGAGAGTTGCTTTAAAACATTTATTGGCACAATCAATACAGTCACGGGATAGGAGACAGGAAAAGGTACATGTTGCCGGCAATTGGAAGAAAACTTCTAGAGGGATGGGGCCTCTGACCCAGCAGTTCAGGAGCAGAGCCAATTAGTATAGTTTTGTTAAATGCTGAAAACATCAAACATTTATCCATAAACCATAAAATTGTAAGGCTCTCAAGATGTTAATTAGCTATGTTTCTGTTAGTGAAAAAAAAAAAGTCTTCTTGGTCAATTAGGATTGGGAAACACTGGGTCAAACAAAATAAAACAGATTTCCAATACTGTAGATCTTTAACAAAGTGGATATACTGATAATATTCGAGAAGGACGATGCAGTATCTTCCAATCAGATCATCTCTCGGGACTAATAGACCACACGTTTCTCCATGATGCCCAAGCAGAGCTGTGATCCCAGCTTCCAGAGATGAGTGAGGAAAAACCCAGAGATTTTTCCCTGGTTGAACCAGCAACACAGAAATGAGAAGACCTCACTTAGGTTTAAAGGCTGGAAACTATAAGCCAAGAAAACCCGGATAAATACCTAACAACTTTCAGATAAATTGTAATATGGTATGGTCCCCACACTGATTAGGTCTGCACAAATTCAGAACTTGAAATGCTTTGAGCACTCTGTATTCTGCATTTCCTTCAAGCAACTTACTGCTACTTTAGTGAGGTATACTCATCACAATAATTTCAGCTAATTAGTTTCGTGGCTAATTAGCCACCATGCATTTTTTAAAGTTCTGCTTATTTCTCTCTCTTTTATTAGAGAGAGAAAAAAAATAGAACCCAGTTACAGAGCATTGTTGCATCTGTTATAATTAAAAGGTAAATTGGCATGAAAGTATTATGATAAGATACTGCAATTTTGAAGCTATGAAGCTATGAATTTTTGCTATCAAATAAAAAATACAGTCCTTGTGAACCCACATAGTTTGCCAACTCTTGAACAATAGTCCCTGCCACTTCTACCTTCTACAAATGCCAGATTTTCCTCATGTCCTGGAGTTGAATCTTATATATATATATAATTTGTTATATGGTCTCTGTACTTTGTCTCATAGTCTAATATACAAAACTCACTACCACATCCCCTAAGGTAAACTCTAAAGGTGAAAACAAACAGATAAGACTACTTCCACCTAAGAAGGGAGGCCCACAGTGAAATGGAAAAACGCAATTGATTTCTGGGTTTACCTTACACAGGCCCTAAGAGGTGTGCAGAAGTGGTTTGTAAATACCCATCAAAGAAACCTTGGAGCCATGAGTCCCACTCCACGACGTCTAGAAGATTTCCGAAACTAGAGGTTCTTCTCTGCCCAGGTTTCCTGGATGCCTCTGTTCTAGGCAGTTGGAAGAGAAGACTATGTAAATTCTGCATATTCCAAACAGCTAAATCCCTTCAAATGTTTAATTAGGTGGGTGCCATCAGGTGAGTTGCATCCTGATGGCACTCCCTTCTTTGAAGACCGATTAAAGCTAGAAAATTGTAAACTGAACTTCCTGACTATGTTGTGGCAAGAGAACAGTTGAAAATGATTTGTAAACATTCCACTGAAAGAGGATTTCTAAAGAGAGTCCGCAAATCCCACAGGTGTGTCTGTGGGCTGAAGTCTCTGGGCTGCCATGCTAGGAGGCACAGAGGATGGGGGAAGTGAGACGTCACCCTGGCCTTAAAGCACTTACAGTCTAGTTGAGGAAACAGGACTCTGCATAAAGAATAACGGGAGCTCAACACAGTAAAAGCAAATGCTCAAAAGTGGGAGGCAGACCAATGCTACATGGTGAAAGAGGAGGGGGGCTTTATGGAGGGCAGAACTTGGCAGACATGAGGAGCAAGGGTGTTCCACAGTCAGAGTCCTGGAAAACATGAGGAATTCCTACTCTACCACCTACTGCTTCTGGGCTGACATCCATAATCCCCACTATATGAACAAATGCCACAAGATACCCCATCAACCCTCAAGCGGGCAGATAGAGTCATAGAGGCAAAGGTTGAAATAAAGGAGTATATTCTCCAGGTTCCTAAGGAATAAAGTTTATGGGCACTCTGTCATACGAGTGGAATGAGATGTCAATCCATCCAGTGGTCTCTGCTTTTAGTGGTTCTATAGCACCATTTTACCCAGATCAGAACCCCTGAGGGAAGGGGTTCCCAGCAAAGGGGCAGGACCTCCTCCTCAGATGGAAAGTTATCCCTGAGAAACTCCCTCCTATCTGACAATATGCCAAAGCGAGAGCGGCAACCACGATCTGATTGCCATGACTGATAATTGAGCGTATAACTGAGTGAATGAACCAGTGAACAAAAAAAAATGAACACAAAATGGCTGCATCCTCCCCGGAGAGTGAGGGCAATTTGCAGAACGCTGCCTTACTGCCGCGGCCAGACACACAGGCTAGAGTCTGGTCAGAGAGGTAAGCTTCCCTGGTACATGATTTCCCCAAACACTTTGCCCAGAATATTCTCCCTCTCATCCCTTCTTCACACAAACTCCTTTTTGAGAGAGCAAACCCAAAGAACTCCACATATTCTCAAGCCCCCAGATGTGGTTTCAGCAGCTCCATTTAGCAAAGGGCCAGCTTGGCCCCGAGAAACCCAGACCAGGTTCTTTTTGGAGTTTATTTGCTTCCTCTAGTCTGGGGAGACTGATGGTTGATTTCCACTTGGAAAGGAGTAGTGAGAAAACACTCAGGGTGGTCAGGCAGGGTTCTGACTTCCAGCTGGTGTGAGGAAAGCAGCAGATTACTGAGCTGTCTCATTGGGGTGGCCAAGGAAAGGGGTCAGGATAGAAACTCAGGAAAGCCTCATGTCTTTTCTCAGCCTCCTCTCTATTTCTCATTCTCCCTCACTCTCTCTTCCCCTCCCACAGCCTGGCTATGCAGCAGGGGTCAGAGGACACCAGCCAAGAGAGCCAGCTCCACAGTCCCACAGGATAAGACCCAACAGCAAGCTGGGCTCCCCTGTCCCCAGGTCTTCAGGCAGGCCCCAGGCCAGGCCACATTGGGTCTTGCCTCCCCATCCTGTCAGAAAAGATACAGGAAAAAGAATCTGAGAGAGATCCTGGAAGGACAAGGTAAGAGAGAGTGCCCCTCGGCTTGAGGGGGCACCCAACCTTAGGGGTAAACTAACCAGAGAGAAATAAAAACGTGTCCTCGGCCCTAACCTGGCATCCTCTCCTTCCTTCTGGGCAGTTTAACTGCTGTGTCCTGACCTCCTGCTCCTTCTTTATTTCTCCTCAGTCTGGTGAACTGCTTCTGAGGGTAAACCCCTTGCATGAGGCCCCAGCTTTGAGTCAGGTGCCACAAAGCTGGGAGGGCCCTCAGAGACCGTCCTCTGGGGGTGGTCTGGGCTCCTGAGATCTGAGGAGCTTCTGAGATAGGAGAGGACAGTCCAGTGAGTGGGCCATGTTTCCACCAAAGAACCCTATTTATCTGAATTTGAGAACATCTGAGATTTTTATGTTAACTTTCCTTCTGTTTCAACAAAACAGAAAATGTGTCAAAGGCACTATGGTTCTAACCCAACCATTTGTACACACGGATGGAAGTTTCAGAGAGACCACATGGTCCTGCCTACCATCTCCCAGCCCTTGTGGGCCAGCTGGTCAATCAGACAGGGCCACCTCAGGAGAGCATAATCATAAAGGATGGTAGCCCAGGAAATGCACAGAGCAGCAGAGAGCCCGGCTAGTGGCTGAGAAACTCTTCCAGACCTCTCAGAGCCTGCCCCCATCCTATGCTCTCAGAGCATCCCCCACTCCCTCTGCTTGCATGGTGAGTGTAGCCATGTTTGCCATCTCTGCATCAAGATAGAGCCCCGCAGGTTCTGCACAAAAGCAAACCAAAACGCCAGCAGGCATTCACCGTGGACATCATGCTAAATGTCGATGGAAAGTTTTAAGAGAAACAGTAACTGCTTTTGCCTAAGAACTCGGCTGTTGGAAGCCCCAGTGAAATAAGTTCCAATGGGCAAGGTGAATTATTTTCTCCTGAAACACAATTTTCTATCCATTTCCTTCTTTTCATATGTATAGTAGAATAAAAAGAGGGGAAGAGGGCAAAGAGAAACAGGGGTGGTGGGGGGAGAAGGGAAAAGAAAACGCTTAGACTTGTAATGGAGGCTCATTTTGGTAAGGCACCCCAGCATCCCCAGGGGCCTGGAGAATTAAATGCTGTCACTCAGGTCTGAAAGCAGAGTCGTCCAGTTTGCAGACACCTGTCATAATTAAACTAATGGCTCTGAAAATGTGCCCTGATATTAAATCTATCTTCCACTGAGGAGCAGAGCTGATTAAACCACCATTTGACAGTTAATGATGAACCTCTTGCTTGCCGAGCTCTGTGACTGGAGCTGGCCAGTTTAGGCTGGCCTCTCTCCCCTTCCCTCCTTCTCCCTCTGCTCAGCCCTGGCACAATTCCCAATTCCCATGCCCTTCTCACCCTCTCTCCTACAGATCTCCCATCACCCTCACTGCTAATGAGAGAATTGGCCTCCTCGTCCCAGAGAGACCACCAAGTCATTGTCTGGTCACCAGGAAGCAGCGCTGGCCCGTCAAATTGGTGCTGGCAGGTGCAGAGGATGGAGGACCCTGGCCAGCCTCTCTGTATCTTCTTCAGAAGACTAAATTTCCAACCACATCATAGGAGAAATTAAAGTCTGCCCTCTTGTGAAGTCTAAGAAAGCCTGAAGTTAACAAGACTGCTGAGTAGACTATGTTCTCTCCAATCAGGTTCTGGGGCTGATGTTCAGACAGACTGGTCTGCAAATAGAACTGTCCTTTGGGAAAGCAGCATACTCTCAACTGATTATTGGGAACTCCAAAGATGTTCACCATTTACACAGAGCTACTCACAGAGTTTGACACCATTAGCACCAGAGTCCTCAGAGGGAGAAATCAGGGAGCTGTGGATCAAAGACCCACCCTCTGGGCTGCAGCTTCTCCAAAAATGAGGGGTTACAAAAGGGCTCTTCTGCATTCAATAGTCCAGAATTTTGCCCCAGAAGGAAGCTGACATCATTTCTTCACTAGGTGTCTTTCATATTCTAGATTATTTACCATCCCCAGAGAGCACTCAGTTTATAACCTTTCTCCTCTCAGCGCACAGTGGAGAAATTCACAAGAACCACTGGTCAACCTCAGGATTTCCTTCCTTATGTGACCGCACACCTTTGTGACCAAGTCAAAATTAGCAAGATACAATGTGTGGAATGACAAGACACTCTATCTCCCAGCCTCGTGCCGTCATAACGTTCAAGATCCCTTTGGAATTAATTCAGGCTCCCTCATTCTTGTCGCTAATTCCACACTGCCATAAAAATCCATGTCTACCTTCCAATATCCTCCCTCCTCAAGTTTAGGGCATCCCTGCCTGGGGTCCTGCAAGTGCTTGCTACATCTCTGGGACCCCTGAGATCCCAAGGGTGACTGGGAATATCAAGAAGACAGAGAGTTCATCCCCTCCAGGCCACTCTGTTCAAAGGAGTAGCAAGCCTACCGAGCAACACCTTCTGCCTAAGCCAGTGGCAACTATGATCTCAGTAACTATGGCAAGTTGTGAGCCCCCCAATTATCTGTGGATTGCACATTCATCTCTGTTGATGCCTTGCTTAATTGTCTGATTGACTGATTTATAGTGTTTTATTCTGTTCAGAGCACTCTTACACATTTCCTTTGATTTTTGTAACACCCCTGCAAGCTAAGTACTTTCCCATCTTACAAACGAGTAAAATGGCTCCTCCAAAGCCACAGGACTGGTGAGTGATAGAGCTGGGAGTGGACTTCACATTGTCTGACCCCTTGTTGGGGGCCACTGGCAGATTCTTGGAGCTTCAAGTGAACCTGGACCCGGGTTTCTAATTCTTCAAGAGGAATTTACGTTACCAAAGTACTTCCTGGACTGCCACCGATCTCTGCCACAGCAGATCTGCACGTCAGAGACTTCTTTTTTCTCCAACTTGTTTCCATGTGAATTTGATTGTTGGGTTCTTTTAAATTCCATTTTTCTCTACCCTTTTCAGGCAGAAGTTGGAGGGTCTTATTGAGGGTTTTATTTTCTTCTTTATTTGTTTCAACATTATTTTCTGCTTCTATGAAAATTTATGATTGGGAGGTAGGTGCCAGTTAAATAGATCAGCCAGAGAGGGATACAGAGACAGAGAGAGATTCAGAGAGAAAATTAGGCCAAAGAAAGAGAATCAGAGAAAGAAGAGAGACTGAATGACACAAAGATAGACAAAGACGGGAAAATCAGGAAGAAAGCTCTCTGTTTGTCCATCTTGTCCCAAATATCGTGAGGTCAGACTTCATCCTCAGGCCATGTGAGAGTGCGTGAGAGTACACACATGCACACACACACACACACAAGGCTGTCACATTTTAGAACCCCATTAAGAAAGTGACACTCTGTCCAGTGACCCAGGCTGACACTACTGCCTGACCCCTCTCCTCCAAAGGCCAATCCCCTGTCTCTTAAGTGACAGAGGCCCCATCTCTCACATGGACATGGGGCCTCTAATTGTGCCGAGCAGCAGTGCCACGGACGCCCAGGCACATGTCTCCCACCATCATTAGCTTTCCTCCCAGGCTCTGAAGCCTTCCGCTGCCACAACAGTAATTACCAAGAGATTAGGCAGGCATTAAGCACTCCTTAATTTGACACATTGCAATGATCTCCATTCAGCCTTTCTGCTCGAATAACTCTCAACAAATATTTCGGAGGCTACCAAAATAAACAGAAGCACAGTGTTTGCACAGCTGAGGCCCTGGTCCTGCTTCCCTAATGCCATCAATTCCAGGTAGGGGTGGGGTGGGGGGCAGGGAGGGGATGGGTGGCCAGGGGGTTGGGAGAGGTGGCACCACCTGCAGGGCCCTAAGACAGCCTGAGAACCCAAGTCCATACAGTGGGACAGTATCAGTAAAACACTAACATATGGCATGCTATATGTTGATGGCGATTTAATAGGACCCATTACTTAAGCAAGTAGTTATATAAGAACCTAGTAAAGAGACATCAGGATTCATATAAAAACCACCACATTACAAAAAAAAACTAATAATTACATCAAATGGGAGTTATGTTGTTGTTGCTGGGTTTTTTTGGTGGGTTATTAGCTCAAACATTATTCATTAAGTAATGCAATGGGAAAACCACTGTTAATATGGCAATAAATCCCACCGGGACCCATCACAGGCGAGATAGGATCATTTGGTAATTACAATGCATTAGAAGTTCAATATTCCCTTTCATGCATTTATTTCATTTCCCCACTCCTACCCTGACATTCATGCGTACACCCGTCTGTCAACTAACCTGAGTCCGGGGTAGCTAGAGAGGCAGAGGAGAACATGCCATGGAGGGTATAGCATCCAGGAGCTCTTGAGGGAAGATACAAGAAAGAGAAAAACAGGGATCCCTGAAAAGGACAGATGAGCTTTCAAAAAAATGAGCAAAAGTCAGAATGGCCAGAAATTGAGTCATGGATATAAATATTTATGGGAGGGGATCGGGTTGATTAACAATATTATTACATGAGAAATGAAGTCCAAGAAACAATGAAATCATTGGAATCTCCCCTCATAGAAGATAGGAAAAGTCATTCTAGAGTCAGAAATTAAAATCAAAGTAATTTTAGTTGGGCAATTTCCACCCGTGAGAGATATGCCTCCAACCACACAGCTCTCCAAGTAATGGCCCTCTTCCTAACCTCGGCTAGAGGTCCTGGTAAGCATCAGTGTGCAGGAGGCCACCATAGCCGGGCAGAGTTCTTGCCTACAATCCAGTAGTTTGCTTGCTATAGAAAGACAAGTGTCCCCCAGGGTGGGCTAGGGTCTTTCTTCCTCACTGGATAGACAGCAGCCTTAAAATTCTTCACAGATGAAGGGGAGATTCTTAGGGTAGAATGAGCTGGAGGCTCCATTTGTGACTGTAATGAGTCATCTCAGCTTCTACACATGCCTTCTCCCCAGCACTCTGTCCTCCAAGGATGATGACCATTGAACACTCAAAGATGTCTACAGTGGGAAGAGTAATACATTAGACCAGTGACTAGCAAATTACAGGCTGCAGGCCAGAGCCAGCTCGTAGCCTGTTTCTTTTTAAATTAAGTTTTCTCAGGACACAGCCACACACATCAGTTGACGTGCTATCTAAGGCCATTTTGCACTCCAACAACAGAGTGTAGTAGCTGCAACAGAGACCAGATGGCCGGCAAAACCTACGATATTTACTGTCTTGCCTTTAACAGAAAAGGTCTGCTGATTGATAGATGAATGAGTGAATGAATTAATGAATGAAAAAATGAACAAATACTAGATGAGGACAGATTCATAACTGGGGGAATGATTTAACCAAATAGTGTCGGGTGGCATCTGAAAGCTTCTATAGCAGATCGTAGGGCGATATTCTCAGTTCTGTCCTTTTTAGTACTGTTTCAATGACTTATACCAAGACACAGATGGGAAGTTTACCAGATTTTCAAATGAAGGGAAGACAAGATGGATAATAAGTATATTGAATGACAGATCCAATATTCCAAACGATCTTGACAGGCTGGAACAAAGGACTGAGTCTAATTAAATGAAACATAAAGGGACACATGTAAGGTCCTGTGATTGGGCCCAAAATACCAACTTCTCAAATGTAGAATTGGGTGAAGGTGGGAGGGAGAAAAATGTGCCTCAAGAGCAGCAAGTATGAAAATGACTTGGGAGTTTGACAGACACATCACCTCCATAGTGATTAAGGCTGCCTCCAAAATAAAGGATTTTTTTTTAAGAATTTATTTATCCATCTGATAGAGAGACAGAGAGCACGAGCAGGAGGAGGGGCAGAGCGAGAGAGAGAAGCAGGCTCCCCACTGAATGCAGAGCCCAACGTGGGGCTTGATCCTAGGACTCTGAGATCATGACCTGAGCTGAAGTCAGATTCATAACTGACTTAGCCACCCAAGCACCCCCAAAATAAAGTTTATTCTCAAGCTAAGATGGTTGTCGCGTGGAACAGAGAAGATAAATGTTCCATCCCACTCTGCGCCTTCAGGCCATACAAGTATCTATTCCTATAACAATAATGACAATAAAATTGTTTAAAGTTGCTGAGTATTTACCTCAAGTGCAGTAGCATGTTTGGCTTAGTATCCTTTTAAATTTTGAATGTTTTAAGTTTATACTATGAATAGGACTACCATCACCCCAGTTTCTTGGCTGAGGAAATGTAGAGATGCCAAGTCCTGTAGCTGACGGTAGGGAAACCAAGACTCAAATTTAGAAAATGCAGGTCCAGAGCCCATACTCTCAACCCCCAGCATGCTACACCTCAACCTACTCTGTAGCTGCATTTTCAGTGGTCTTTGGAAAACAGACGTGTCTCCAGAGGTGATCTATGAGCATGGCAGGAAACACTAAGAACTTTTCACATCTGGAAAGGTAGAAAGAGGTGAGCGTTTAGCTTAGAGGAGGCTCAGGTTGTCCTTCAGGAGAAAAGCACCGTTGGGTTTACCTTGTGGCCCTCCTCCCCAACAGAGACACATCTGCCTTTGCCTTCCTGCTACTCACACACGACCACACGCCATTGCCAAGGTGACTGGTCAGCACATTGGGGTGGGCTAGCTTCTTCTTAAACCATATCAAATTTTCTGGACTTCACACCATAAGGGTTTATTTCTCCCATAGTTCAGAACCATTTTGAGGTGCTGGTGGCGGCATGGAACACTTCAGAGGCCCAGGTGACTTTCCTTCTGCTGCTTTACTTTTCTGTTCAGAACGAACATTTAAGTTCTCAGAACGAACATGGAGCTTTCTGCCGTCCATGCAGAGAAAGAGAGGCTCATACAAAGGAGGCTGCTTGGGGCAGGCCTGAAGTAGCACTCATCATTTCTGCTCACATCCTATTGGCCTATTGGTAACCACTAGGGTGCCTGGAACAATGGACTAGCTGCACACGGCCCTGAAGAAGAGGAGGGTGTGGGTGTTGCTGAGCACTAGACTCTCTTATGGTCAGAGCCTCAGGGTACTGACTGGCCACAACTAGCTCCAATACCCACCCATCAGGTCCTAATCATTGATACCTACTATGTGCAAGGCACTCTTTTTGGGACCCCCAGAGATAAAATGACCAATGAGTTACAGTCTTCCCTTTCAGTGACCTACCAAAGATATGCACAAATAATCACCATATTCAGCATGGAGAATTAAGTGTTCTAGGAAGTTCATCCACAGAGTATGAGTGCGAAAGGCAGAGTTCTTTCTAATGAAAGGAATCAGAAAATGTTCCGGGCAGAGTCTCAGCTTATGAATGGGAATTCAACATGCCCAAAAGCAAGGAGAAGAACTAGTCAAGGAGAGAAAATAGCAGGAAGGAAGGCAAAAAGGCATGGGAGTGCTTTAGTGTGACTTTATCACAGGGGTCTGAGTCATGTGGTGGAACATAAAGTTGGGGTAGACCATGCTGAATCATGAATGCTGTGGTGGAGAACTTTGACCTTATTCTCCATGCAGTGGAGAATGGAGGAGAGTGACATCCTCCAACCCCACAGGTGTGCAAGAGTCAGATAGCAAGTCAAAAGGCTAAAGGACAGGAAGACCAATGAGGTGTTAGAATAGTTCTGATGGACAATGGCAATGGTCCGGCCTGAGGTAGTGAATGTTAGTCTTTGTCTTTGTCCAACCCCTTTATGGTGTTCCAATTTGTAAGCAGATCATCTGCAGTTAGTGGCATCCTTTGACTTATGGTTGGTTTAGAAGACAAGATGTAAATATATCTGCATAGTCAAAACCAGCATTAAAACCATGGCTTACTAATTGAAAATGGTGCGTCCATAGACCATTCATAGGCAGCTTCCACTCAGCCCTCACCTGGGAATAATTTCCTCTCAAAATCTGCTTCTCTGCCACGTCTACTCATTATTTCTGGTCCCACTCATTGCCTCCCAATTGTCTCAGTGGGATTCATAAAAGCCCAAGGTATCCAAAGATAGAAGTGTTAGCAGCAACTTTCAAAACCCCTTGGGTAGCCAGACTTTGCCATGATTCTCTTCCATCTAGAGACTGCAGATAATCTAGGGCTTTTCTACCCCCCACTCCAGACCTCAAAGGCACAGGTGTCCAGAAAAAAGGATCACATCAAATTTCTAGCCAAGAAGCTGGACTCCACTTTACGCTCTGTTCCTGCCAGCTCCCATTCCTTCACAGTGGAGACTGGCCAGGCCAACAAAAAGGACTCACCTTCGTCTCCCCACACACATTCCAAACTGCATTCCCACCCTATCCCCAACATAGGAACCTGCCCTCAATCTTCAGAGCTTGGTGGAAATCCTGACTGGTCCAGCTCTGATCCTGCTCTGCCTTTGTTTTAGCCCTATGATGGGACATGTGAGCAAACTGTACCCACTTTCTCCTATGGGTAAAGACGAAGAAGAGAGAGAGAATTGACAGAGCTTGGTCACAGCTGAAATGAGCTTGGTGCTGGAGCTAGTAGTACCGCATAGGGAGGCAGAAGAGCCAAAGATTTTTGTTGAGAGAGTTGGACAATAGTGATCCAGAGGTAATTCAAGGGACAAGGTAAAATAGCTGCTTCTTGAGACCCAGAGTCATCACAATACAGAAGTCATGTGTTACTCTTTGGAAACAAATTATACTGTTCAAGGATATAATAAGGGAAAGAAAATCAGACCAGACCTTCTGCATGACAGGAGACAAGACAGAGCTGCACAAAGAACAGGGAATTCAGCACATCCAGTCCCAGTTCTGAGTCTTTGAGCAAATTATTTAAGTTCTCAAAACTTGAATTTTCCAATCTGGAAAATGGGAATGGGGGAGAAGGTAGGAGGATACCTTTGTGAAGACTTATTGACAGGATCAGGGATGAAGAAACCTAAATACCGAGTCAATATCTTTAATATATGTACGAAGCTACAGAAAATCCATGTAGGAACAAGTAACAGAAGCTACAGGCAGACAGATTTCAGCCCTGGAGAAGGAAGACCTTTCCCACTACTATGGCGACTCAATGACGACAGGGACTCTTTCTCAAGTTGGCGAGTTCTGTGCCCCTGAAGGGGCCAACAGACTGCAGGGTGGCCATATTGAGGGGATGTCGGCATGGGAACTCCCACAATGAATAGGAGATGGGGCCAGATGAATTCTAAAACCCCCAAATCCCTTCCTGTCCTGAGAGCCTGGGATTGTTGATTTTGCCTCTGCTCTGGGAGAGCACAGGATGCCACACCCTCTCAGCCAGATAACCTGCCACACTCATCCGTGAGTGGGAACTGGGGCTTGGATGACCCAAAGGCCTAAATGCCACGGTCAAGGCCTCCCATTGTTGAATCCTATGTCCACACCTTACTTACATTCAATTCCATCCCATGGTTCTTTTTATGTGGGTGAGGTGGAGGACAAATCACTCAGGGTTTGTTTCACCAGGCTCTGTAAGTGGGAAGGCTTGATATAAGCAAGCCCTGTGGGCTGCCAGAAAAGCCTCTGCCCTTAAATAGTAATGAGATCTATCGGTCTCCTTAACAAATGCATCTTCCCTGAGCGCTAAGTAAACTGTCTCCATTTACAGTGTCAATATCAGCGCGGAGCCTTCCCTGCCTCTCACGCAGCCTGAACGGATTGCAACTGGCTGCCGTTCCTGATTCCTGTGCTTGGTGAGAGCTGTCAATGGGCATGTCAATAAGATACCGGGACTATGGATCAGCATAGGCATTTAGGGGTCACTGGTCGATGAGAACTCTTGCCAAGAGATGTAGAAAATGATAGTTTTCAGATAAAGGCAGCGAAGAAAGGCTCCCGAAGGAGAAATAATATAGCTCAATTTCCCCTGTCCTGCTGCTTGTCAATTTCCCTGGGTTTTCTTTTTTTTTTTTTTTTTAAGATTTTATTTATTTATTTGACAGACAGAGATCCCAAGTAGGCAGAGAGGCAGGCAGAGAGAGAGGAGGAAGCAGGCTCCCTGCTGAGCAGAGAGCCCGATAACTCCGGGCTCCATCCCAGGACCCTGAGATCATGACCTGAGCTGAAGGCAGAGGATTTAACCCAGTGAGCCACCCAGGCCCCCATCCCTGGGTTTTCTTGAGCAGGGAAGGAGCAAGGCAAGAGAGACAAGGAGGGAGAGAGGTGGAAAAAGCAAGTGAGCAACTCAAGGGTTTGACTGAAAACATCTCAGAGAATAGAAAACCAACAGCCAGTAAAACCACACAGCATTCCCAAGGCCACCGTCTGAGTCAAAGGAACAAAGGGAAAGACCAGAAATGGGCTTGGAGGACAAAGACGAGGATGACATGCATCCTTCAGAAATGAATTTTGATGGAATCACAAGAATCAGTTCAACAGCTGGCCCCACCTGTTCAGTGTTCAACTGGAGTGGACCAATTTTTCAGTCAAGTTATTTGCTGACCCAGATTGATCATTGCTCTGAGTGGAGGGGAAAGGAGAGTCCCCTTGGAAGCAATGCAACTTGTAATTGTTCATCAAAGAAATATGATGTGTTAAAGTAACATTTTATTTGGCGGGGGGGGACAGAAGTGGCAGAGAGGCTGATTATCATTTTCACCTCTCTGTGCTTCCAGAATTTTTATGCTGTCAAAGGCCTGTCCATCTTGTCAGCTTCAACAATGAATTGCCTTAATGCAAATTAAATTATTCAATTTACGGATAATTGATTGCATGGAAATACCCAGTGCTCACGAGCACAAAACTTCTTTAACTGTTCTCTGGCTTATTGAGTCCTAGGTTTTACAGATAATTCTGGATGCAGAAACATTTCTTTCAGGTAAACAATCAGCAAAATGACTAAAATCACTTTAAAGGCCAGTTACCTATGGTCAGAGCTCTGTTATAAAGTCTCCCAACTTATTAAATGGAATACACCCCCACACAGGGATAATGAACATGCCACATATTGGCTTTTATTTTTCCCCTTCCTTCCTCCCTTTCTGAATCAAGCTCTTTTGTGACCTTATATACTACCTCTTTGGGATTGTTCTATTCCCTTAATTCAAAGCCACATCTCAGCTTGCCTCTGAGACAGCGAAATTCATCTTAAGTCCTGCCAGTCAGACCTTGTACTTTAATTAAACCCTGAAAGTTGCTTAAAATGATAATTCAGCATCTGACATCTGAAACTTTAGTAGGAGATGTTTATATGAACAACAAGATGGAGATGCATCTCAGTGAGGCTTAGCAGTGTCACACTTCATTTCTCATGACTGTATTCTTCACTGTGTGTCAAAGTTCATTCATTCATCACGCAAAAGATATTTATTGCCAGGTGAGAGCTGATGGCAGCTTAAAAGTAAGGTGGAGGGAGGGCTGATTGAGTACATGTATTTTATTCTCCTTGGTTTTGACTAATGACCCTAAGAGGACAACAAAAAGGAGGAAAAAAAAAATAAAGGAAAAAAACCCAAGAGTTCAGCAAATTCACAAAGAAAACAAATGAAGTCACAGCCAACAAGACATGTAAACAAAATTTTGGAAGAAGGGAAGCAAGTGGATAAATGATTGCTTAAGTAACAGACAAGAGAAAGCTAAAATCCCTACTGGCAGTAAGAATGAAGCCTCAAGGGCCAGGCCACTTGACATTAGGTAGCCCCAAACAGCTCAAGAATTAAAGGCACCAAATGCCTCTAAAGCAGGGCTGCAGGACAGGACTAAACATGTAAGTGTTGGTTAAAAGTAGTTAAAAGAAGTGGGCAGGATTATGGATGCTCCATTCTACACATGTAGCCGGGTGGCTCCTTCTTTGCTAGGGTTATTTTATAGCAATGGTTCTTAGTATGTGGCTCCGGGACCAGCAGCATCAGCATCACCTAAGAACTTGTTAAAAATGCTAATTCTTTTTTTTTTTTATTTTCAGCATAACAGTATTCCTTGTTTTTGCACCACACCCAGTGCTCCATGCAATCTGTGCCCTCTCTAATACCCACCACCTGGTTCCCCCAACCTCCCAACCCCCGCCACTTCAAACCCCTCAGATTGTTTTTCAGAGTCCATAGTCTCTCATGGTTCACCTCCCCTTCCAATTTCCCCCAACTCCCTTCTCCTAACTCCCCTTGTCCTCCATGCTATTTGTTATGCTCCACAAATAAGTGAAACCATATGATAATTGACTCTCTCTGCTTGACTTATTTCACTCAGCATAATCTCTTCCAGTCCCGTCCATGTTGCTACAAAAGTTGGGTATTCATCCTTTCTGATGGAGGCATAATACTCCATAGTGTATAGGGACCACATCTTCCTTATCCATTCGTCCGTTGAAGGGCATCTTGGTTCTTTCCACAGTTTGGCAACCGTGGCCGTTGCTGCTATAAACATTGGGGTACAGATGGCCCTTCTTTTCACTACATCTGTATCTTTGGGGTAAATACCCAGTAGTGCAATTGCAGGGTCATAGGGAAGCTCTATTTTTAATTTCTTGAGGAATCTCCACACTGTTCTCCAAAGTGGCTGCACCAACTTGCATTCCCACCAACAGTGTAAGAGGGTTCCCCTTTCTCCGCATCCTTGCACCCTGTCTCAGACCTTCTGCATCAGAAGCTCTGGGATGATGCCCAGCAATCTGCATTTCAATAAGCCCTCTAGCTGATTCTGCCGCAGAAGTCTGAGAACTACTGTCCTTTGTGGAGACTGAGCCAGACAGGGTCTGACATCAAGGATGAGAGCAGTAGCTGAAAGCAGTAGTTAACTACTAGAGGCTTAGGTGAAGTTGACATACAGAATATTGACCATCCAACCCCTTCCCACAACATACATCCCAGCTGCCTCAAAATTGTCAGCCAAGCTGCTATGTCCTAGACAGGATATTTAAGTATTCTCCCTTGGTAAGCTGATGGGCCAAAGGGAATATCTGCTGTTAGTAACATTAACGATGAGGGGAATCCCAGATGAAATGGCTGGGCCACAGCCCAATTAGCTTACAGGAAAACCTACCAGCCCATAAACCCTATACAGCCTTCCCATGGGGAAAACTTCCCATCAACCTCACTCCTTAATGATAAACAGACATTCAATGATTACCAGGCATGTGAGGAAATTCCAAAGAAAGAAGAAGGTCCAAAACTAAAACAAGCAAACAAAACAGAAATAAGAAACTTGGAATAAATGTGGACAATGAAGGAAGCAAGAAAGAGGAAAAAACTTTAAGAAGAAAATAAAAACAACAAATCCTTTCAAAAGGGGAAGTGAAGATGAATTTATGAAAGAGGAACAAGAAATATTCAAAAATGGGAACACTAAGATAAGTTTCCAGTTCTTGCCAAGGCAGATAACTAACTCAGACTATTGGCTCTCTCCCCCACAATCAACCTGGAGAATTACATGGAGGTTTGTCAAGACAAAGATTGCTGGGCTCCACCTCCAGGAGGTTTGTCAGTAGGATGATGTCAGGATGGTGCCAAAGTTCTCTGATGAGGAGGAATGAGGAAAGTGGGTATGGCCTGAGAAACTTTCTTTGGGCATTTACTCTACACTCATGCATGCTCCAGTCTAAGAATTTAAAGACAAAATACTGAACAGAGAAGTTACCTGATAAACCTGGGGCAATTGGAAGCAATCAGCAATAATTCTGTGGCTCTTGAGTCCCTTCATTTGGGGGTTCATCTCCTACCTTCTCCTCAAGCTCAATGAGTAAGACTCCTCTTCCACAAAGGAGCTTGAGCCTGAAGACCAAGACACCCCAGCAGCACAACCATTTACAAAAAAGGCAGTAAAATGAGCAACATAAACCATCTGAAGCCAAATAATTAGAGTAGACAGAACAAGAAGTTCAAATAGGTGTTATTGAGATACAGTTGACCTGTGAACAACATGGAGGTTGGGGCACTAACCCCCACCCCAAACAATAAAAAACCCACATGCAGTTTTGACTTCTCCAAAACTTAACTGCTAATAACTTCCTGTTAATCAGAGATCTTACTGATAACATAGTCACTTAACACATGGTTTGTGTTGTATGTATTATATACTGCATTATTACAATAAAGTAAGCTAGAGAAAAGAAAATGTTTTTAAGAAAATCACAAGGGGTTAGTGTCCAAACTATACAAAGAACTGATACAATTCAATATCCCCAAAACAAAAACTCCAATTTAAAAAAATGACCAGAAGACATGAACAGACATTTCTTCAAAGACATCCAGATGGCCAACGGACACGTGAAAAGATGCTCAACATCACCCATCATCAGGGAGTGCAAATCAAATCTACAGTGAGATATCGCCTCATACCTGTCAGAATGGCTAGTATCAAAAACACAAGAACCAACAAGCATCAGCAAAGTTGTGGAGAAAAAGGAACCCCTTTGCACTGTTGGTGGGAATGTAAACTGATGCAGCCATTATGGAAAGCAGTATGGTCATTCCTCCAAAAAAATTAAAAATAGAACTACTCTACCATCCAGGAATTGCACTACTGGGTATTTACCAAACAAACAAACAAAAACTAATTTGAAGGAATACTTACACCTTTATGTTTATTGCAGCATTATATATAATAGCCAAACTATGGAAGCAGCACATGTCCATCGTAGATGAATAGATAAAGAAAATGTGATATAAATATATATACAAAGGAATATTATTCAGCCATAAAAAGAATGAAATCTTGCCTTTTACAACAACATGGATAGAGCAGAGATTATAATGCTACGTGAAATAAATCAGTGAGAGAAAGATAAACACCGTATTATCTCACTTACATGTGGAATTTAAGAAACAAAACAAATGAGTGAGGGAAGAAAGAAAAGAGAGATAAACCAAGAATTAGACTCTTAACTATAGAGAACAAACCAGAGGGGAGGTGGGTAAGGAGATGGGGGGGGGAATAGGGAATGGAGATTAAAGAATACACTTATTATTTTTTAAAAAAGAATATAAAATAATGATAAGCGATTAAAAAAGAAAATCTCAAGGAAGAGAAAATACATTTACAGTATTGTACTATATATTTTTTTAAAAATCTGCAGAGACGTGGACCTGCACAGTTCAAACCCATGTTATTCAAGGGTCAACTGCATTTGAGGATATAAGAAAAACTGCATTGTAAAAAAGAACAAATAATCATTAAAAAAGAACCAAGTAGAAATATTATATATGAAAAATGATAGTAGAAATAAAGGATCAGTTACATGGCATAACGTCTATAATGGGTACATCTGAGAATGAATCAAGGACTTGCAAGGCCGAAGTGAAGAAATCTTCCAGAAAGGAGCAAGAGATGGAAACATACTTTTTTAAGCAAACATATACATCTTAAGGAAGTATTAATAACAGCAAATAGGAGTGGGCAGGTGGGACAGGGAGAAAAAAATTGAAGCAGTAATAAATATATAAGCCAAATTAAAAATTCTGAATGTTTTGCTGAGGATATGGAGCAACAGGCACTCACATCTACTGCTGATGGGACATAAATTGGTGCAACCATTTTGGAAAATACGTTGGCATCAGACATGCCAAAGTAAGTTAAATGTGCATATAATTTACATCCTGGCAACTCCACCACTAGAGATCTTAGAAAAATTCTCAAACACATGTACCAGAAAATATGTAAAACAATCTTTATGGCAGTATTATCCTTCATAGGAAAAACCTGGGGAAAACCCAAATGTCCACCAAGACCATAATGAATAAATAAATTGTGGCTTATTTGTACAATGGAATATAGAACAGTGAATGGGGCGCCTGGGTAACTCAGCCAGTTAAGCAGCTGACTTCGGCTCAGATCATGATCCTGGAGTCTCAGGATAGAGCCCTGCATTGGGCTCCCTGCTCAGTGGGGAGTTTGCCTCTCCCTCTCCCTCTGCTTCTCCCCCCACTTTTGCTCTCTCTCTTTCTCACTCTCTCTCTCAAATAAATAAATAAGATCTTTCAAAAAAAAAGAACAGTGAAAAGGAATGAACTACAGTTTTAATTATTAGCATGTATGGATCTTAAAAACATAATACTAACCAAAATAAGCATATAATTTAAAGAAAACAATACAGTATTATTCCATTTATATCAAGGTAGAAATCAGGGGAAGCTAAATAATATAGGTTGAAGAATACACATTGGGTGGTTAAAAAAAATAATTAAAACAAAAATAATTAAAATAAAATTGAGAATCATGGTCATTTCTAGGAGGAGGAGGAGGGGATGTAATGGGGAAATGCACCCAGGGTGTTTTGGGTAGTTGGTGATGTTCTATTTCTTGATCTTGTGGTGAGTATCTGGGTGGGTTTTTAAAACTATATTCAGACTCTACATACATGTTTCCCATAAACTCATATGCTATGTCTTACCATAAAAAATAAAACAAATAATTAAGATACATAATCCAGAATTAAAGGGGCGCCTGGGTGGCTCAGTGGTTAAAGCCTCTGCCTTCGGCTCAGGTCATGATCCCAGGGTCCTGGGATCGAGCCTCACATCGGGCTCTCTGCTCAGCAGGGAGCCTGCCTCCTCCTCCTCTCTCTCTCTCTCTCTGACTGCCTCTCTGCCTACTTGTGATCTGTCAAATAAATAAAAATCTTAAAAAAAAAAAAGATACATAATCCAGAACTAAAGAAAGATAAAAGACATTGAACTAAAAACAGGAAAGGGGATGGGGGAGCAGAGCAAAGCAAATGGAAAATATGAAACAAGATGTAATAAATCCTAATATAATAGTCATTACTGTAAATAAAAATGGATGAATCTCAAGGACTGAATTGTGTTGATTCAATACGTGTATGCTGAAGTTTCAACCCCCAGTAACCAGAGAATGTGACTACATTTGGAGATAGGACCTTTAAAGAGGTAATAAATTAAAATGAGGCTGTTACTTGGGCCCTAATCCAATATGACTGCTGTCCTTATAAAATGAGGAGATTAGGACACACAAGACACATGAGACACGTGAGAGAAAGGCCATGTGAGAGAGAAGGCAGCAAGCTGCAAGCCAAGGTGAATGGCCTCAGAAGAAACCTGACTTGCCCACCTTGATCTTGGACTTCCAGCCTCCAGGGCTATGAGAAAATGAGTATCTGTTGTTTAAGCTACCCAGTGCATAGTGTTTTATTTTGGTAACTCAAGCAAACTAATATACTCACCCATCAAAAGAAAAGTTTTCAGATTAGACATTTAAAATGACCTAACAATAAGATGTCTGTAAGAAGCATGCTTAGAACAACAACAACAAAAACCCAAACCAGAACAGATGAAAATGTAGAAACTGAAAAAATAAAATACCTCAAAGACATTAACAAAAATAAATCTGGGTTTTTTCTTTTAATACTGGACAAAACAGATTCTCAAGCTGATAAAAAAAAAAACAAACAAACCCTCAAGGGCTGAAAAAGTATCATATGCTGGTGAAGGTACTCTCCAGAAAAAGACAGGAGCATTTTGAACATGAACACATCAACAATACAGGCTCAAAATATTAAAAGTAACAACTGACCTAAATTAGAGGAAAAAGGGACAAATCAACAATTGCAGATGAAGATTTCAACAAGCCTTTCCCCAAAACAGACAGAACAAGCAGACAAAAGAAATGAATAGAGATATAAGGGAGATGAACAAGAGAAATAATAAGTTTCAGCACTTACAGAATTCTACCCGAAATGAATAGACAATCTGTGCTATTTTGAGTACATACAGAGCATTTATAAGTCTAAATTGAATACTGGACCATAAAGGAAACCCAATAAATCCCCCAGAATTAGATACTAGAACTAAGTTCTCAGACCATAACGCAATACAATGTGACATCAATAGCAAAGCAATTTAAAAAAAAATAATCCCACATGTCTGGAAACTAAATATATATTACCAAATAATCATTGAATTAGAAATAGATATCTTGAATGAAATAAGAAATATTAGGGCTAAATAAAAATGAAAACACAGTTCAAAATTTATGAACTTGGCTCTACCTCCAAATAACATTAAAAGAAAATTTATTAGTTTAAATATAGTTATTAGAAATCAAGAAAGGTCAATAAAAAAAAATACGCTGAGGATTCAACATAAGATACTAGAAACAAGGATCACATTAGGTCCAATGAAATAAGAGAGGAAATATTAAAAATAAGAATAGGAATCATGATCCAGTCAGAAAAGCAGAAATAGTAATTTGAACAAGAAATGCTTAATGTAAGTAATTATTAACTATTTGCAGGGAATTACCTGCTATAGTGAGGATAAAAAGAGAACTCTAAAGAATACCTAAAGTCTGAGACAGGGTACCCAAGGAAGCAAAAAGAACGGGAGGGTGTCCCTCCTCAAGGCTGGAATTCAGACATCATTAGAGAAAGTGTGGTGGCCATCCATCGGATGCCAGAGAAGTTCTCTGGACTTACTTGGGCCAGAGTATGTCCCCATCTGGCAGAAACCACAGGCCTATACTGGCAAACAGGAAACCCCCAACAAGGGGGTCAAAGAGCTGAGACTGGCCAGCAGAAAACTGGCCAAAACTTGCAAAGCAACTGCCCCTGGGTGTGCTATTAAGCCACATCTAGTTTGCATATGTCTTGCTCAGGCATCTAAAATGCTTGCTACTTTCCTGCTCATCAACCAGTCAGTAGAACACCATATATGAAGTGTGATGTTTTGTGGAATGTCAAGATAGTCCAGATCTCTGCAGACCATGTCATGACAGAGAACAGGAGAACTGATATCGTCCTGGGGCAGCTCTGTGAAGATACACTGTTGGCACTGCCAGATAAAAGCAAACTGCCACTGGTGGTCTTTTCAAACTGGTATGGAGAATAAAAACATTAGCTACATCAAGAATTACATGTCAAATGCCAGGAAGTGTGCTGATTGGCTCCAGTAGTGGTACAACACTGACAACAGCTGCATTCTTTCCATTTTTGACAGTCCACAGTTATTTTTCAATATCCATCCAAAGTCTGTACAGGCCAAACAGGTGAGTTCAATGGGAAGAGAATCTGTGTCACCACTCCTTCTTCTTTCAGGGGTTGGATGATAGCATATGTCTCTGAAATTTCCCCAGAGATACTATATTGCTTTTGATTTATTACCTTGGTATGGAGAAGTTTCAAGGATTTCTACTAAGCCCTTCTTATCATAATCGCTCTTTTCTCTCAGGTCCAGGAGTCAATGTGGGGGATTGTCCAGTTTCCAAGTACATGTATTAAAGTTACATTTAAAATGTGGGGACATACCCCATAGGGTGGGTCTGTGGATAAATCAGACTGACTGTGGGTCAAACTTCAGATGAGTCTCCATCTATTAATTGATTGCTATAGGCCCTACTTGGATGGCTCAGACTCACATTTGGATGCCCAAGAATTAGTGTTAATTCACGGTCAGTGTTTAGTAATGTCCAAAAGCTTTGGGTATTACATGGTCACCCCAGTAAATGGCCCTAGCTCCTTTTGGGTAAGACTTGGACTTATAGTGACTACCTGTGAAAATACAACAGGTTCCTTCCTCTGGGGGATCCAACGTCCCCTTCCATCAAGAGGTTCTGGGTCTATGCATTGACTTGGGTTTGGAAGCTGGTGACTCAACTCAAGTTTTTGGCCAGATTAACAGATTTTTCTATCACATAGATCAACAAGTACTTTGGCTGCCCAGCCACTCTGCTCTGAGGAACACTGTGATCAGCTAGCTATCACCAAAGATCTCAGATATAAGATTCAGGCTTTGTTGAAGAGGTTGCGATTGTAACCCTCTAGATGGTAAAGATGTTTGCTGGGGGACTGCCCCAAGTCAGAGCTGATCCACAGGTACTGGGCAGAGCTGATGGTCAGGGAAGTACAGGACAGGACCAGCAAGCAGGAAAACCTCCACCAGAGTCCCAGCAGGCCAAGCCTGGTGATAAGAGTCTGCCCGGCAGAATGTTGACAACAGTCTTCTGGAAACTGCCTGCGATGCTTGCTGTTGAATTCATCACCTAGATGCCAGCTGGAGCACACGTAGAACTCACAGGAAAAGTGCCTGCTTTCAAAAGTCTTCAAAACTTGCTGGGGGTGAGTTCCACTTCCTAACCTGCACAATACAGGAGCTAGCCGGAAGAATCCTATACTGGAACCAGGAAGGGAAGCCCCTGCCTCCTGCAATGTCTCTCTAGCGCCCTCTTCTGACAAAGCTTAATTTTGTATCAGAGGAAGAAATGTTCCAGAATTGCAAGCAGGGCAAAGGTAGATTCGGAGCTAAGAGGCAATAAAGTTGAACTGCCCCATAAGAAAAGTAATAAACCAAATCGAGAAAATTAACAAACCAAAATATGGATGTTTGAAAGATTAATATATGTAAAAGTCTTGGGCAAGATCAATTAAGACAAAAGAGAGAAGATATATTTAAAAGAATATATTCTAAAAATAAAGAGATCTTATGCATTTTAAATACAATAGCAGAGATTTTAAAAACTAACTGAAATGTTGAATCTAAACTCAAGGAAATGTCCCAGAAAATAGAACAACAACAATTACCCCCGCCCAAAAAAAATCCCAAAATATGGAAATGACTGAAGGGGGATATAAATTATTCCTAGCTCTGTTTGGGCTCCAGGAGTTATTCTGCCTACCCTTTCTGATGCTTCTCCCCCTGCACCAAATGTGCACATGCACAGAGCTGTACTCAACCAAACATCTCTAAAGGTTCACACCAGAACCTGCCTCTAGGGCATTTCCTGTGCTTTTCAGGAGGGATGGCTGTGGCCAGTGATGAACTTTAAGAGGAATGAATGCCCAGTCTTCCTGCCTCTGTATGGAACAACCTCTTTGGCACAATTTATCCTCCAGAGATTCCTGTGCAATTAGGCTGAGGCTAGATCTCAGCCTATCTTCTTCCTCTGTGCTGGGTTTTGTTGTTTTGTTTTTTCCTTCTTGTTTTTTGGTTCCCTTATTCCCTAAGAGGTTTTACTTGAGGGCACTTCCTCAGTAAGTCACTTGGACAAGAATTCCTCTCTCTACCTCTGCATCTGGAAAATCCAACCTAAGGCAGAAGGGTGATGATGAAAGCCACACAACAGGGGAATGAATCCAGGAGTGCTGTTTAGGATAAATTAGAGTAGGGAGAGCTTGTGTTAAGAGAAATCAGTTAGGAGTTAAGTTTTAGGGAAGAGATGAGAAGTAAGAAGGGGCTAAAACTGAGGAAGAGTAGGGAAAAGAGAAAAGAAGAAGCAGGCAAGTGATTTTCTCTGGATAGACTCCTCAGTAATAATGCAACAAGACAGATGAGCAGAAGGAAGATGTGAAATAGGATGACAATGTCTCAGTCTGGGTGGCTAAGAGGATGGCAGCCCCCACCCACATACAAATATAAGTAACCAAAGAACAATCATATTGGGAGAAAGCATCCCCTGTAGAACTCTCATACAAGACTTAACATCTGCATGACACTCTGCAATTTCCAGATCTCTCAAAAGGTCTCTGTGAGATGGAGTAGTAGGTATTCCCAATTCTTTACCTTTTCCTTCTTTCTTATGATCTTGAAGTGCTTCCCAGTAGAGAAGGGGGAGAATACACCTTCATGCCCATTGACTTTGGGCTTGGCTGGGAGGCTTACATTTTGGCCAATGTAATTCAAGGAAACATGACATGAGCAGAGCCTTTCTATGTGCTCCCGTGATTCACCGTTGTTCTTACATTGTTACCTTCAGAAGGACATGCCCCAGGTAGCTGCTGATTCAAAGAGAATTAGAAGACATTTTGAGCATGATCCAAATCCAACCCACAGCCTGGAACTATATACAGTCGATCCTATCCAATTCCAGCAGAGCCACAAGTACCTACAGACCTGTAGAAGAGAAATAAACACGTGTAGTTACAAGGCACTGCATTTTAGGAATGTTTGTTTGGCAGCACTATTGCCACAATAACTGACTGATACGGTTAGGTAAACAGGTATTCTCAAGATGCTCATTGAGCAGATGGAACAAATGAGATTGTGGAGAGGTTAAGAATTTGTCCAAGGTCACTTCTCAAGAGAGTGTTAACTATTCCTTATCTACCTACTCAACAGAAAGACCCTGTAACTGGTGACACATTTCACAGCTTAGAAGCCCAGGGTCCAAAAGAATAATTTTTAAATGCTTTTAAAAAAAAAATAAAGTACTGAGCTTGCTAATAGCCTAAGCAATGCATGTTTTCATATATGCTGCCTATTAAGTCTGTTCATATCGTATCAGCAAACATCATGTCGTCTTGGAGAGGTTCCTAGTTTTTCCTGTGAAATGTTTTTCAACGCCTGAGTGAATCAAAATGAATGTAAATGAGGTTTATTAAGTCAACCCCACATGGTGCTGTATTGTCAGCATTTGTAGGGCTGTGACAGGTTAGTTATTGCAGTTTGAAGGAAATGTCACCAACACAGCAGTCTGCAGAATTAACTTAAATATATATATATAAAAAACATCTCGGGATTTTCCACCCTTTTGAGAATCGTCTCCTCAGAAGGTGACAGGGGCTGAGAGAGGCTAAGGTTTGCTCATTCTTTTTCATCAAGAATCACTCTCTGGTTATATGATACCTGAGGCCAAGGGTCAGGGGCTTCAGGTAAGCACCCAGGCTTCTGAGAGCTATTGTTAATGGACTGTGGAGAGGAACAAAATGAGGGTGATTGGAGTTGACAAGGAGTGACAGTAGCCAGTGGCAGCAGCACCAGGTGCCCTCTGCACCCAGAATAAGTGTCAGACTGGTTTGGGGGTGGGGTGGGAGCAGAAGCAAGAAAATAAAGAAGGCAAGTGAAGGCCTGGATGCTGGGCTGTTGAGCAATAGGCTTTATTAACTCCAAGGAGGCTGAGGCTCCAGCAGTGATGATGTCGTCCCTTCATGACCATGTTTCTTACACTCACCCAGGGCCAGTCTTAGGTACAGGCCAGCCAGGTAGTCAGTCCCTCGGATGACTTGATTTGAGAAGAGTTAAGAGAGCTCTTTCTTCCAAATCATCAATGCTCATTATTCCTGACTTTGGGATAATTCTTCCTTCACATCCAGGAGCCCCCTCCTTTGTAAGAGGTCTCCTCTTGCATGAAAATACATCAGAGGAAAGACAAATACATTAAACATCCATCCAGGAGGACCTTGGGGAAAATATCTTTTGATCAAAACCTCAAATCCCTCATTTCAGGGACAATACTTGTCACTTAGAAACTGAGTGGAGTCATCCAGAGGAAGGAAAAGGCACTGAAGGAAAACATGCAACTAGACCAAAAGTATATGTTCTGCTTTCTCAGTTTTCTAACCTAACATTGTTTAAAACTTGTGCCCATGCGATACAATCAATCCCAGTTGGGAGTTACACAGAGCCCTTCTCCTAGCCACACACAGGACAGCTACTCTCCTTCCTCCACTGTCCTTTATATATAGTGTAAAAACCACCAAGTTTGGGGAATCCTCTCATTCAACTCCTTTCTTTTGCTGCATGGAAATAAAATGTCAGGAAAAAAAAAAAAAAAGGCAAAGAAGGGGATGGTTAATCTCCCCTAGCTGAGAAGGACATAAACAAGTCTTCTTTTTAAAAAATTCTATCTTCCCAAAAACCACCCTACACTATGTTCTTTGTATAAGCTCTTGAACCCAAGGCCTAAATTTGTCTTGAGCACTACTAAAATCAGGAGCATTCATTAAACAATACTGATGGGTATCATGTGGCTGTGTGCTTCTCTGTGCAAAGTGAGTTTAAAGATTCATCCACTCAGCAAACACTTGTTGATTGCCTATTGTCCCTGACCTCTGGCACTTCATAGGCTAAGAATCCCAAACTGGGCAAAATCCTTGAAGGTTTAAATGTAAATAACATCACAGAAGTAAAAGGAACAAGAATGCATATTCGGGATTCATTTTATTATATAGGGAATGAAGGAAACATAGAGGACCTCAGTGGACAATGCAGAATTGGGAAGGAATCATCCTTCTCCTCAAGAGACAGATGAAAACCAAACAACCCACTTTTGCTTTGTTAAGTCCTTGAAGAAAATCCTCTATTCCATCATATATATATATATATATATAGAGAGAGAGAGAGAGAGAGAGAGAGAGACAAACCAACCAACCAACCAAACAGCCACTTCAGAACTCTGGAAGGCCAAGGGTCTATAAAGCTGTCAGTTGTTGAAGTTCACTGGAGTTGACAGAATATGAACTGTCCTTGCCTCAAAGAGAGAATCAGTGTGTTTCTGCAAGGACTAAATTCTGGCCAAGCAGCATGTATATTCAGTGACTTGGGATTATTGCTTTAAAAGACAGAGTATCTTAAGAGTAGGATTCCAAACAAAGATGCCCAGCACGGAGGAAGCCTTGGGGACTAAACTCAAGAGAGACCTTGAGACTGCAAGCAGATTTGAACTCTTCTGAAAGTCCAAAAGGAGGTCCACTTTCTGGGAAAGAAAGTTAATGAGAAAAAGGATCAAGCCAAGGGCTGAGAAACATCAGACATAAGCAGCCACTAGAAAAGGAGTCAGTAGAGAAGTCCAAGAGAAGCGGGGTGATCCAGAAGAGTTTCCTACCACAAAGCCAAGGAAACCACAGATGGTGCGGAAAAACCTCACTTAAGCCATTCGTTTCAACTCCTTCCCCACCAAACATTTTTAGCAGCTTTCCTAATGGTGGAAAATGATTGATTTGAATTTCAATCCTTTTTCAACAAAGACAGCCGTGTTGTGGAAAAAGTTGTGAACCTGGGTCAGAAACCTCAGGGCTGAATCCTGCTGTGATTGTGTGTCAGAACCCCACTGTGTGACCTTGAGGAAGTGTCCTAATATATAGGGGTCAAGTTTCCCTCATCTCACAGGTTGCTGTGAGTTTAGATGAGGTAATGGATATAAAAGCATATGTAAAGTACTATATAAATAACATGATTTTTTTTTTTTTTACCATAGTTCTTAAAGAACTGACAGATGTGGACATAAACAACAAAAAGGCTGGTGCCCATAGTCTTGAATGCAGTGTTTCCCACGCAAAACTGAAGGGGCTTATTTGTCACTTGCTACCATAAACACCTCTGTGCTAGTATTTACTATAAATGCTCTGCTAATTTGGTGTATTTGATCCATTATTGACTCTTGAAAGGCATGATGTCATGGATGAAATGGAACTCCAAAGGTGGAAAGACCATCAGAACAGCAGGGACTTTGGCACCGTAACTTATACTCCTAGCTCCGTCTCCCCAGTTCAGCATTTGCCTTGAAATCCAGTTGCCTCCCACCTACCAGACATGGTTTGGAGACCAGGTTAAAACCCTAAAACAGTCCTATCCCCAGAGCATTGTCCTTACTTCATCTGTCAACTTCTTGAAAAAGCCCCATAATTATTTGTCCTAATTCAGAACTGTTTTGGAGAAAAGCCCTATCCCCAGAAGATTTTTTTCAAAATAGTAATAATAATTATAATTATAATAAAATTATATCTAATTATTTATTATTATTATTTATATTATTATTATTTATTATTATACTCAGCAGCAACACTTTAAACATGCAACAGCATGTTTAAACAGCAGGTTAAACAGCAACACTTTAAACATAAACATTTAAAAATGCAGCTGTTTGAGGATGTAATAACAGTTGGGGAAAACAAGAGCCTAGTAAAAAACTTAAAAAGATCTAGGGGATGAGATGTCCAAAGAGTTATTTGAAAAGCTCTGATATATTCCTGGGAATCTAGAAGTCCATGAGCATATGCAGAGCTGTGCATATACCAGGAAAGACAAGAGAGGTCTGTAATCTTTCCCCCCTGGGTGTCCTTGAGACCCTGTGAAAGGAGAAAGTTATGGCTAAGACAGAGTTGTAAGCTGCCTGAACATTTAAGTCAACCTCAAAGCACACAAAGCCACTCATTAAAGGATGAAAACTTATTAGTTCAAGGTACTTAAGGAAATATGTGACCAACATTAGCCAACCACTAAAATAAACTTGCAAAGATTTCAGTGACTAAATGCTACAAGGAATATATGCTTCACAGAATTTGTCTAGGAAAGTTATTAAGCCAACAAACAGCAACAACCACAAAAACAACATAAAAAATATTAACAAAAATAAACTCCCATGGAGGGAGATCTGATTTCCAGAACTGTCATATTATAATATCTAAAATGTCTAGCTTATGAGAAAAAATATATACAATTATAAAACATGCAAAGACACAGGAAAGCATGACCTCCAGATAGGTTTTTTTGTTTGTTTGTATGTTTGTTTGTTTGTTTAAAGCAGTCATTAGAAACTTGCCTGGTGGGGGCAAGGGAGGGGCAGTGACTTAGTTGTTGGACATAGCAACAAATATTTTAAATATTTTAAATATTTCATCTTTTATATATATACTCAAAAGACTAAAAGAATCCATCTAAAGAATTAAAGTTTGACAAGAATGCCTCACAAAATAAGGAATATCAAAAAGGAATTAAAAAAACCAAAAAGGAGAACGAGAAAGAAAAAGGAGGAGGAAAGGGAAGGAAGGAAGGAAGGAAGGGGGAAGGAAAAAAGGGAAGGGGGAAGGAAAGAAGGAAGGGGGAATTCTGTAATTGAAAAGAATTATAACTGAAATGGAAATTCACTAGAAGAGCTGAACAGAAAATCTGATCTGACAGAAAGGGAACACAACATTCTTAAAGACAGGTGAAATGAAGTTATCCAGTCTGAGAAATAGAAAAAAAAGAGGATGGGGGAAAAGATTAACAGTGCCTCCAAGTCCTGTGAGACACCACAAAGGACACCAGTATACACATAATGGGAATCTAAGAAGGACAAAAGAGAAAGAAGGGGACAAAAAATTTTGATGTAATGATAGCTGAATACTTCACCAATCTGATACCAAACAAAATACACATTCAAGAATCTCAATGAACTCTATATAGTATAAACTCAAAGAGATACACATCTAGACACATCATGGTCAAACTGCTGTTAGCCAAAGACAAAAAGAGAATCAGGAAAACAACCAGAGAAAAATGACTCATCAAATACAAAGGATTCTGAATAATATTAACAGTTGACTTCTCATTATTTATCATAAAGGACAAAAGGCAGTGGGAGGACGTATTTAAAGTATTGAAAGAAAGAACTGTCAACCAAGAATTCTATTTTCAGCAAAACTATTACTCAAAATCAATGGAGAAATGAAGACATCCATAGATAAAAACTGAGAAAATCAGTTACTAGCAAACAAGCCCCACAGGAATTACTGAAGGGACTCCTTCAGACTACAAGGAAGGACATTAGATCACAATTTTAGTCCACATGAAGAAATAAATGGCACTGGCAAAGGTAACTAATTAGGCAAAAATGAAAGACAGTACAAATGTATATTTTGTAATAGTTTAGTTTTGCTAACTAATTTAAAAGAAAACTACATAAAGCAATAATTATAAAACTGTGTTGATGGGCTGATAATATATAAAGATTTAATTTATATGACAATAAGAGCACAAAGTAGGAGACAAGGAATAGAGCACAACAATAATGTAGCAAAGTTTCTGTATAATATTGAAAGTAAGTTAACTCATACTAGATTATTGGAAGTTTTGATGCTAACAACTACTAAAAAAATTAAATTATAATTATATAAATTATGTTATATAATTATATAGTATAAATTATATGATATATTATATAAAAATAATAAAAATTAAATTATAATTATATAAATTATATTTTAAAAATTAAGTCATACTAGATTATTGGAAGCTTTGATGCTAACAACTACTAAAAGAAAATCCAAAAAATGTATAGTAAATAAGATAACAAAGACGCTGAAATAGTATGCTAGAAAATATCTATTTCATACAAAGAAGGAGTCCTAGATGGACAAAAACATACAGCATATGGTAAACAATAGCAAAATAGCAGTCTTAAGTCCTACTTGATTAGTGATTACTTCAAATGAATTAAGCAATAATAAAGAGAAATTAGCAAAATGGGTTTGAAATAAACCTTAATAAAGATAAAAGGATTGAAATCATACAAACTATATCCTCTTACCATAATGGAATTAAATTAGAAATCAATAACAGAAGGAAATTCGGGAAATTCAAAATATGCAGAAATTAAACAACACATTTGTAAATAACTAATGGGTTAAAAAAGAAATCACAAAGGAAATTAGAAAATATACCTTGAAATAAATAAAGACAAATAAAAACACACCAAAATCTATAAAATGATGCTAAAGCAATGTTTAGAAGATATTTTTTACTTGTAAATACCTAATTAAAAAAAAGAAAGATCAATAACCTAACTTGCAACTTACTAAATTAAAAAAAATTAAACTAAATACAAACAGAAGGTAGAAAAAATTTAAGATTAGAATGAAAATAAATAAACTAGAGAATAGAAAACAATTTAGAAAGTTAGGAAACCAAGAACTGATTCTTTGAAAAAATCAAAAAACTCAATAAACTTCTAGCTAGACTGATTTAAAAAAAAAAAAAGATGCTAGAATTAGTAAAAATCACAACTAAAAGAGGAGACATCAATACTGACCTGATAAAAATAAAAAGATTATAAGAAAATACTATGAGCGACTGCATGCCAACAAATTAAATAATTTAGATGAAATACACAAATTCCTACAAAAACACAAGCTACTGAAACTGAAGAAAAAATAGAAAATCTGAATAGAGCTATAACAAGTAATTGAATTAATAATTATAAAATTTCTCACAAGAAAATCCCAGATGTTGATGCCTTCTCTGGTGAGTTCTATGAAATATTTAAAGAATTAATACCAATTCTTCATAAATTCTTCCCCCAAATAGAAGACAATACTTCCCAACTCATTCTAGGAGACCCACATTATCCTGCTACCAAAACTTAAGACCACAAGAAAATTGTTGGCCAGTATTCTCTATGAATACAGACAGACACAAAAATCCTCAACAAAAATCCGGCAACAAAATAAGGACTATACACCATGGTCCATGCCATTTATCTTAGGAATGAAAGGTTGGTTTAACCCCCAAACATTAATCAATGTAATGTACCATATTAATAGAATAGAAAACAAAACCATGTGATCATTACAATAGACACAGAAAAGCATTTAACAAAATCCAACACCATTTCATGATTTAAAAAATACTCAACAAACTAGGACCAACAGGGGCCTTTCTCAACCTGATTAAAAGGCACCTACAAAAAACGCATAGCTACTGTCACACTTAATGGTAAAAGAACGAATACTTCCCTCAAAACAAAAACAAGATAAGCACGTTGCCACTTCTACTCAACATTGTACTGGAGGTTTTAGCCAGGGCAATTAGCAAGAGAATGAAATTAAAAGTAATTCGGACTGGAAAGAAAGAAATAAAATTATCTCTAATGCAGATGACATGATCTTATATAGAGAAAATTCCATGGAACTCTATGAAAAATTATTAGAATAAATAAATTCAGCAAGACTAGAAAAACAAGATCATATACAAAAATCATATTTCTATACACTAACAATGAATAACATGAGAACAAAATTAAGAAAACAATTTCATCTATAGTAGCACCAAAAAAGAATAAAATACCTAGGAATGAATTTCACAAAATCTCAAGACTTGTATACTAAATATGACAAAACATTTTTTTAAATAAATTAAGGGCTAAATAAATGGAAAGATATTCCATTTTCACATTCTGGAAGGCTAATATTATTAAAATAGCATTATTCTCTGAATTGATCTACAGTTTCAACATAATCTCTCTGAAAATCTCAGCTTACTTTTGGGCAGAAATTGACAAGTTGATCCTAACATTTACATGATATTCCAAGAGACATAAAATAGCCAAAACAATCTTGAAAATGAAGAATAAAGTTGAAGGACTGGAACTTCTTGATTTCAAAACTTATTACATAGCTAAACTAATCCAGATAATGTGGTACAAGTGAAAGGACAGACATACAGATAAATGGCCTAGAATTGAAAATCTAGAAATGAGCCCTTACATTTACAGTCAACTGATTTTCAACAAGAGTGTAAAGGTATTTCAGTGGAGAAAGAATAGTGTTTTCAACTGTCCTTTGATGCAAGGACAACTGGATGTGGATATCCAAAACAGTGAAGTTGGAACCCTACCTCACATGATACACAAAAATTAACTATAGACTTTAAATGAAAAAAATGAACTATAGACCTTAATGTAGGGACGAAACTATAAAACTCTGAAAAGAAAACATAAGAGTCAATCTTCACGCCCTTGAATTAGGCATTGATTTCTCAGATATGACACCAAAATACGAAGCAATAAAGAAAATTTTTTGTGCTACAAATGATACAATCAAGAAAATAAAAAAGAACCCACATAACAAAAAAAAAAAAAAATTATATATATATATATATATATATATATATATATATATATATATATTCGCAGATCATGTATCTGATCAGAGACCTGTGTCCTCTTACCACTCAAAATTAAAAAGACAAAAAATCCAGTTTTAAAATGAGTAAAGGGTGGCTCAGTGGGTTAGGCCTTTGGCTCAGGTCATGATCTCAGGGTCCTGGGATGAGTCCCACATCGGGCTCTCTGCTCAGCAGGGAGCCTTCTTCCTCCTCTCTCTCTCTCTCTCTCTCTCTCTCTCTCTCTCTGCCTACTTGTGATCTCTCTCTGTCAAATAAGTAAATAAAATCTTTTAAAAAAAATAAAAATAAAATAAAATGAGTAAAGCATTTCAATAAGCATCCATCAAAAGAAGATAAACAAAAGTCCAATAAGCACACAAAAAGATACTCAACCGTCGTTAGTCATTAGAGATTTTCATCTCAAAATCACAGTGAGATACTACCTAACACCAGCAGGATGGCTATAATCAGAAAGCAGATAATAAGTGTTGGTAAGCATGGGGAGAAATTAGAACTCTCATAGGTTATTAGTAGGAAAGCAAAATAAGGCAGGATTATGGAAAAGAGTTTGGTACTTCTTGGAAACATTAAACATAGTATATAACTGAGCAATTCTTAGATATATACCCAGGAGCAACTGAAACATATCTACACAAAGACTTGTACATGAAGTCGGCAGCAGTATTACTCATAATAACCCAAAATAGAAACAACCCAATGTCCATCAACTGATGAATAGATTTAAGAAAGTGATATATCCATATAATGGAGCATTATTCAGAAATTTCAAAAAAAATTAAGTCCCGATCCATTCTGTAACCTTGGCTATATTAAGCTAAGCAAAGGAAGTCAGTAACAAATGACCACATGTGATTCTGTTTCAGTGAAATACCAGAATAGGCGAGTCTACAGAGAAGGAAAATCGATTGGTTGGCTGCCGAGGGCTGGTGGGGTAGGGAGGATGGAACGGGAAGTGACCGCTAATGGGTTTTAGATGTCTTTTGGAGGTGATGAAAGTGTCGTAAAATAGTTGTGATGGTTTTACAACTTTTGAATACATTGAAAAATGTTGTGTACACTTTAAATGGGTACATTATATATAGTATGTGAATTACATCTCAGTAAAACTGTTATAAAAGGAATACCTACCAAAACAACAACACATCAGAGCATCTGTGAATTGAGAAGGACAAAGGGATACTTGCAGTGCCCATGCTTTAAGAGAATCTGGGTCCCAAAGAGGTTTACAAGGGTGTGAATTTTTTGTTGTTGTTTGAAAAAGAATTTTGGCTTTGAGGAATTGCTCTCAGTAAGGTAGCATTCTTTACCTTTGCCTACTTGTGTGCAGCCGAACACCAGGCAAGGTGCCCCTCCTCCAGCCCAGCCCTTGAACTCACCAGTGACTGCTTCTGATGCTTTTAGAATTCTTTCTACTCTCCTACCAGAGCCCCATATTGAACAGTCCAACCTCTTGATCTAGAACTTTTCTCAACCCTCAAATTGGGATCTAGAGAGAGTCCAAGGGTAGGTAGAAGTAATAAAGTCATGGGGGAATGGGGTGCTGTGATTTGGGAGTTCCTAAATATAAATGTATACGTAATGCAAGGCACTGCATAAGGTGAACTGGACGTGAGGGCTGGCTGAGGAGGGACGGGTCAGGAGCTCTAACAGGCGCGAGGGAGTGGTAATGAACCTGGAGGAGAGCAGTCAGAAGGGAAAGAAGGTGGACCCCCACTGGCAACAATCAGGTAGGTAATCGGAGAGGAGGAGCCCTCAGCAGTGAATTCCAAATTGCCTAGTATTTTAATTTCGCTAAGGAAAATGTCTTTTTCAAGCATCATTTTCCAGAATGAATGATCCATTTGTAAAGTAGATAATCAATTCCCAATCTCATTTGCTTTGAATCTGGTAGGGTTACTTAAAGAAGGTCTTACTTGCAGTGAAGAGAGGACAGTATTTTCTCCGTTTCTGAAGGAAGAAATCAAAGCCCTAAGGGTTGGGTTCTCTCAGTCACCAAAGGACAAACTCGGACACCTGCCTGCAGGAGAAACTCACCTTCCCAAGGCCACAGACTATGGTGTCTGAGCTGTGTGTGGGCCCTATGGAAGCTGACGTCTCAGAAAATCAGGCTGGGGACTGGTCTGTCTCCCTTGGGACAACAGCAGTAAGATAACAGAGAAAGTAACAGAGAAAGTCACTGACTCAGAGCCCTAAATCAGGAAGCGCCCTAAGAGTTCGTCGGGTCCAACCCCTCATTTTGCAGCTGAAGAACTCAGCCCAGAGAGGATAAGGACATGGCCAGGGTCATTCAGCCAGCCGGTGGCATACTGGGGACAAACAGTCTAGCTTCTCTCTCCCTGAGAATACATGGCCCCGGGCAGGCCGGCCCGTCACTATCAGACGCAGAAGCGCGCTTGCACCTGCCCTGGCATGCCTCACACTCAAATCAGAAAACCTTCTGCTACAACCCTGATGAGGAAATTAAATTAGCTACTAATTGGTTAATTGGCAGCAAGCTCTGTAAGCCAGTAAGGAACAAATTAAGTTGGAGCGAGACGCACACATTTGTTAGATCCGATCATCTTCATTACCACCTCTGTGGCCCACCAGCAATGCTGCGTGCCTCTCGCCCAGGAGAGCTCTTAGAAGGATCCTAGAACCTTCTGGCTGCCAGATTAATTGTTCCTTTCTCTTGCTTTTTCTCTCCCCCTGCCACTACCCTCTCTTCTGAGTCCCTATAACCCAGCATTTCCCAAGTTGTTCTCTGCAGGTCTCATGTCCTTAGCATGCTGATTAATCTTTAACGACTGGCTCCCTGAGGGTAAAAAGCCTTGATTTGTAGCATTTAGCAATTTCCGTGGTGTAAATGTCCCCACTATGGGCCAATTTCAAGGTACCGATACGACATCTACCGAGTTGAAAAAATTCCTGGAAATTCACCAATTGGTTCTGGCAAGCTCATACAAGCTGATCTCCAACACAGCACTCATAGTGTATACAGAGGTTAATAGACCCATAGGAAAGGCCCCATGGTCAAGTAAATAAGTAGGCAATTCTGTATATTATACAGATTCTGAGAAGTTCTGCAGAAAGGAAACAGATTTCATTTAACTTAGCACTTGCCAAACATAGTTGACCAGAAAGCCCATGTTTCACAAGGTGCATGCAAATAACTCCTAGACTATTAGGAGCCACTGACTTAGAAACATTACTATCATCGCATCATCATTGTGCAATTTCTGGGGGCCAGCCCCATGCTAAGTCCTTTAAATAAAACACTGAAGATGTGCATCTTGCCCACTAAGTAATCCAACCAAGGAAGCAAATTATAGAGGACTAGGCGACTGGATTTCAGAAAACAAACTCCATCATCAGGTCAGGACTCAAACAAAGGGTCTCCACAAAGCCTTTCCCAGCCAGGAGAGACTGCTTCGGCAAAGAGGAAGTGAGGCAAATGTGGGTTATGTGTTCCACGGTAGTCAGAAGACTAGAGCGACCAGGACACAGGCATCTGGGGCCAGCGAGGGGCAGATGAGAGAGGAAAGTGGGTGGAGGACTGATCAGGAACAAAGGCTGAAAAGTCAGCAAGAGGATTTTGGGTTCCTGGCCCTGGCACAGCCTGGTGGTGAAGCAGAGGACATACGATTTTTGGACAACACGATGTCCTGAGGCCTGGAAGTCATTCCATTTCTTCTTATTTACCAGGTAGAAATAGGTAGAAATAAAAAACAGATTTCTTGATGTGGAGCATGAGGCATGCAGAGGAGCCAACCTAGCTCTCTCGTCGGGGGCAGGTGACTCTATCTTCTGACATGGACGTGTGTCATCACGGAGTCCTTTCCTCCTTCCAGCCCCGTGTGGGGGGCACTGCACTGGAGTGCACACGGGATCTCCTCCGTCCCTTGTGCGAATGTGGATCTGGGGCAGAATGTTTCATACTGAACAAACATTGTTGAGTCCTGACTTTGTGCCAAGTGCTGTTAAGTACTGGAAGGTTTCTTCAAGTTTGGAATAAGTGGTGACTTGTCCAGGAAACAGGACGTGACACAAAATGACACTGTCATGATTAGTGTTTAGGGTCTCTGAATCACCAGTGTAGTGCTTGGCCCCTAACCCTACACTTATGACGGGTGTCTTCTGGGCTGCGGGTAGGACATACCAAGTGCTTATTTTCCAGGGTAGCTTCTGCTCTCTCACCTCAGCATTGTCCCCCAAACAAGTCCTGATAAAGCTGCGGGGGGATGAACTTGATCTTAGTGCCCCCAGCCTGCTCCTCTGTACCCTTTTCCACCCCTCAGTGGGTTAACCTAAACCCATACAGCTCACACCTTCCACATGCCCCCTTTCCAAGAAAAATCTCCTCTCCAGAAAAAAAACGTGAAACTTGTTTTTCTAAAGTTGCAAATAAGTGGTAACAGCTTAAAGTCGTACCTTTCCAGAGTTATTTATATCCTTGCATCTTAGGGGGGAAAAAACCTTAAAGCTAAAGGATGCAAACTCCACTTTGGGGATTTCAGGCAGCCCAGAGGAGATGAACAATAGTGATTGCAGACGGGAGGGCATTGTCAGTGCCCTCGAAACCCGGCCTTGATCTCTGCCTTCTGGAGCCCGCCATCATTCCACCGAGCTCCTGATTCCTTCTCCTTGTGTTGCCAGAAAAAAAGTACATGTGAGGCCAGGGCCTCTAAGAAGACCAAGGATAAGGAGAAGCGCAGCCAGACCCCGTGGCAAGAGGGAAAGCCAACGTCATTAGTTTGACCAGCAGACCCAAGTTCTAATCTCAGCTCCACAACTTTCCAGCCGCCTGTTTCTGATCTTTATTTTTTTTAATATTTTATTTATTTATTTATTTACTTGACAGAGACACAGCAAGAGAGGGAACACAAGCAGGGGGAGTGGGAGAGGGAGAAGCAGGCTTCCCGCCAAGCAGGGAGCGTGGTGTGGGGCTCAATCCCAGAACCCTGGGATCATGACCTGAGTGGAAGGCAGACGCTTAACGACCGAGCCACCCAAGTGCCCCTGTTTCTGATCTTTAAAACAGGACTTACGACACTCACCTTATAGGATGGCTGGAGGATAGTGCCTGCATGTGGGGACTGGAGGGTAGTGCCCGCATGTGGCTGTGATGGGTGGTTCCCAATGATGGTGGTGATCACGGAGAAAGTACTCAAGCCCCCGTCTTCTCTGGCAAGCTCAGAACACCAGAGTGGAACTTTCTAAACCCTAGAATCTTCCCTGTGATGATCCCAGTTGCAGACCATTATTTCTCTCCAGCAACACACCCAGGCTGCCAGCCCAAATGATAGAACTCCGTAAGACACCAAAACGCAGGTGAGGCCAAAGCTCCTCTCTAGAGGAAGCCTGACCAGCGGTTGATTGGTGCTGACAGCAGGTATAGGGGAGACATTTTTGCCAACTATCCAATATCCATGGTCCTCTGGTAATTCAAATTACTTTCCAAATGTCACAGCATCTGTCTGAGTCTGACAGCTCTTCAAACTAGGGCCCTTTCTCAGAGCCTGAAGACCTGGACATATTCCTGAAGGGACTTTTGATCTTCATTTCTTTCCAGATGGGAGGATCCTTTGTCAGACAAAGTCCAGACTCATGAAACCTGCGGACAAAAAACCTAGTGACAGGTCGTCTGGCAGGTGAAGGCAATAACACATCCAGAGTAGGGACCCGGGTAGTTGGATAAGACACATGACATTCCTGAAAATGAACAGTCAGGGGAAAATACTTATCCTGTTCTTCAAAGCCACCATGGCATCACCCCCACTTACCTTGAGGTCTGACTTCTAGTAACTTCCAGTGTGTACACACAGAGGAAGCCTGGACGCCTAAAATAACCATTGCAAAGTCTTATCCCAAATGCATGGACTGCTCTGCTTAGAAGGACCAAGGGGCTCAGACAAAGCCTCTTCACTCTTGCTTAACATGAAAGTCTACCAATCTCAGGTATTTTGTTTCCCCATCCCTGCAAACTGGGTATAGCATATATAAGATGTCCTAGGGAAGAAAGAGGGAGGCATTCGAGACAGCTCAACAGCAGGGATGAGAACTGACAGCCGGTGGCAGAGAGAATGGGCAAAGCTAAGAGTGAGCACAACGGTGTGTGTGTGTTGGATGGTCATAGAAATTAGGCAGGGTCATCGAGAACGGGTTAAAGTCTCCTGCGTTTCTCAAAAGTTAAGAAGGTGTAGAATACATTTTAGAAAGCCTTCTATCCAGAATACCTAAAGTAAATTAAATTGGGGTTGAAAAAGAACAAGCTTGGGATTTCAGGAAAATTCACTTAAGTGGAACGCTGTCCTCCCATGACAGTGCAAGATAAATGAGACAGTACACTGTGCCTGCAAAGGCTGCTGTCACGGGGCTGGGGAAAGAAAACAGCCTCCCGTAACCTTTCCAGCAGCTCATAATGTTCTGAAAGTGCCCCCATCTTCCCAACACCAGCCCACTGTCCACCTCGCTGTGGGGATGGCTGTGTGCCCGCAGCAGCATGGGGTAGAGCCCCTCTCCCATAATGCCCACCTCGGGCACGGCACATCCCAGCCCTCTCAGGAATGAGGGTCACGGAGAGATCTTTCCAGACACATGGCTGCTCCTCTCCTTGCCTTCTCTTCTGCTGTCCCTTCCACCTCCCGCCTCCCATGCCACAAGGCGCCCAGAGCTGGGATGTGGAAGTAGCTGACAGCTATCAACGATCCCCAGGCCTTCGGCTCCCATTCATGACATAAGCATCTCTCCAAAGTCTGAGAGGTTTAACCAAACCTCTACTTGCCCCCTTCTTGAACCCCTCCCCTATCCCTCAGCCTCTGAGGAAAGCTCCAGATGCACAGGGCCACTCCCCCATCCCCGAGAATGGGTTCCAGTTGGTGTGGGGTGGCAGGGGTACGAGTATTTGTTCCAGAGATCCCCCCCACCGCCCCACGATGCTAATGTGCAGCCGGGGCGGAGGCCCACTGACTTATTCTGGAGCACAAATCAGCAGAGATGCCATCTGGGAGCTCCAAGAAGGGCTGAGGCTGAGACTGACTTTGTTGAGCTAAATAAAGCCCAGAGGCTGTTTTTAATGTTCAGATTCCAAGAAGAGGGTAAAGAGGAAAAGGAACATGGGCCTGGTGACCCATGCAGGAAAGGGAATGAGAGCACTGAGGGGCAGGAACCGACCAGTGAGGACAACAGAAGACTCTAGAAGCTTTGGAGGCAGAAAGGGCTTGGGGTGGCCCACCAAGAACCACTAAGAGCTGCCAAGTTTGTAAGCAGGAGCAGACAGCTAAGGAGTCTCACAGGCTCCATTAAGCAGGGGGTAGGCAAGCGTGAGTGCTAGCCGCCTGGGGGCCTTCTGTGGGCTTGCTGCTCCTCCGGGACAGGAGATGGGGGGAGTGTGAACCACCTCTGCAAAGCCTTCCCTTCTCTGTTCCCCGGGCCAGCTTCCACCCTAACAGGCCAGCTCCTCGGGCCTGACAGACGTGGCGGGAGGCCCTCAGCATCTCCCTCGCTGGGCCCTGGCTGCCGGAGGCCAACTAGTCTATGTTCCTGGCCTCATCAGAACCCGTTGCCTCTTACTTATTAGGGATTCTGGGGGCAAAAACTTACCCTTCCCTCTCATATATCTTAAAGCCATGCTTGCATTCCGGCTGCCACTGAGGACCCTTGTGCTCACCCCACCTGTCCCAGCCTGTGGGAGAGAAGTCCAGGAGCGCTGTCTCGGCCCCAGGCAGGGTCGTGATTTACTTAAAATCCCCGCCTAGTACCAACACATGACAGAAGGTAGCTTGGAAAAAACCCACACATCACTCCACAAAATAAAGTACATTTAAAACAAGAGAATTGATGCAAATTATATATATATATACATATATATATATATATTCATATATATATATATATATATTTGAGTAGCAGATGAGACGAGTATCAAAGCAGAGACACGCTGTGGAATCCAACACACTAGTGAGAGATAAACCACTAACTTGGCTCTGCGTTTTCTAGTCACCAACACGAAAGAAAATGGGACCATTTTGACAATTCAGAGTTCATAACGTAAAATCCAAACAGTTGTTCCAGATAAACATAACAGTTCCTGGAACTGAAACCAAACAGAAAGGCCCCTAGGCCCACGTGGAAAGAGTCCTGTGATTTAGTGAGTAACATCCTCGGAGCAGCCTTTCTGTAAACACGGCAGAGAGCTGCACGGGTCTGGTTTTTTTTAAAACATCCCTCAGCGCAGGCCGATGTCACAAAGCCAAATTGTTCTCCAATCAGAAAAATAATAGTTTACAGGAGACCAGTACAAACGTTCCGAGTACCGAAGTCTGGCTTCATTGAAAAGTCACTTTTTGAGGAAGCGGAAGAGAGCGTAGACGGGATGATCGTCATTTGACACGTAAGTAGACTGAGACTCCCAAGATTGTCCAGCTGACTCCGGTGTCGGAGTCTCCCATCTACTAAGCGAAAGAGCAAGAACTCCCAACAAAGGGTCTGGATTTGTTTGCATTTTTGTTTGTTCGCCAAGCCTCGTTCCTCCGACTCTAGACAAGACAAGAGGGAGCAGCCTCTGAAGACTGAAAGTCACCACTAATGCTTGTTACGAGGAGTGAGGAAGCCCCAGAGTTTAGACTCAGGCCTCCCCCCACCCCAGGGTTCCTTAGCCTCAGCTGGCTCTTCAGGTGTGCACTGCGTCCCCGGCCCCCTGCCCAGCCCCAGATGGCCATCGCGCTGTGCGCGTGGAACCAGATGGCCGCTCCCCAGATGGCCCTGAGGTGGCTCCTGCATCCCCTCCATGTGGCCCCTCCGACGTTCTGCATGCACCTAAAAGCAGCTCCCCGCTCCAGCCTCAGCTGCATCCGGCTCCCCCAATTTGGTTCCTCCCGTGGGCCGGGGAGCCTAGAACGCGTGATGAACTCGGGTGTAGGAGGGGACCTGCAGCAGGGGATCTGTCGGGGGAAGAGGAAGAAAGAGAAGAAAAATGGCCCTCTCTGAAAGCTTTCCAATCACTCTGGCCACCACCATCTCTAATTCTTTTCTTAAAGTATAAAATCATTCTTCCACTGATCTCACTCGTGGTCAGAGCTCAGTACAGGCCCATCCGTCACAGGGCTGATTTGGTTCAGCAGGTGTTGGCTGGGCAATCGCTCATTTCAGGCTAATCTGCTAGCGGCTGTCAGGGGTTATGGAGTATTTATTGAGTTTGTGTCAGGTCTGGATGACCAATAGCCAACAGCCGGTGGATACGCGCTGACATTGATGATATTGCTGAATTAAACGAGGTGATGTATACTCAACTTGCTTAGAGCCAGGAGTGGACCCTGGGATCATTTCATAACCTGATGCAGACGATCCCTGGGCTTTCCTTTTCAAAGAAAACATCACACACATGGCATTTCTATTTAAAGAAGGAAAAAAAATACATGGTCCTCAACAAACGTGGTCATGTCTGTATTTAAATGAACACGAGCATCGCCTGGGGAGATGGGAGGGAACAAATAAGATCCAGACATCTGGCAAACAGCCTTCCATGCACTGCCAAGGCCCGCTGGATTCACATTTCCGTGTTGGGCCTCACCAGGAAGAGACGTTAATTGGTGACCTAGACTCTGGATTATGCATGTAAATCCAGTCAGAATCTGCCTTTGGTGGCAGCAAGATGTCACAGATGAGAGCACCGGAGCTGGAGTCAGACAGCATCGAGGAGAGGGACAATATCCTGGCTCCGCAGAAGTCAGACCAGGTGCTGTGTGTGCTGATACCTGGACATGACCTCTTATTCTTGTCCCCTCTCTCCTTTTCTCCCTCTGGAACCAGCCCTCTCCCACAACCCCACCCGACTAGAAAGCAAAGGATGCATTTTCCACCGTGGCACCTAAGTCAACGGTGATGGAGGGACTGTCACAAAACTCGCAGAAGCACCACATTCAAATGAGCAGAATTTGGCCAAAAGGCTCTGGGTTAGCCCTCATCTAAAAGAAGCTTAACCAACCCCATCATCGGTCCGGTGGCCCGGCCCTAAGGTCAGATCTCCATTCCCCTCGCTGCGAGGGAGGAGGGGCGATGGTTCCACACTGTGAATGGGACCAGACAGGATATGTTGGCGATCTGGGCTCTGCAGCCGTGTGTCAGTAAGCAGGTCACTTGCACTGGCCAAGTCTCAGGCCCTCATTCTGGCAAATGCCCACATGCACATACTTGACCTCCATTTCTGACGCCCGTGATTCGGTGACTACTTTGGAAGGGTTTACTCTCTAACCCCACCACTTCTTCCCTTCAGAGAAGCAAGGGTCTCCAGGGACTAGAAGGCGGCATCTGCCCTTGGGAGGATAAATCATCCGGGGAGCGCCTCCAAAGGGACAAGGGCTAGGGGGCAGCACACTCCAAAGTGTTCTGTTTTCTGATGGGGACAGCTGTTGTCGAACATCTCCTCTGGGCCAAGTCTTGGGAGAATGATTTTCCTCATGTTTCCCCAAACAGAGAAACTGAGGCTTCAGGGATGAAGGGAGCCAAGGAGGCCACACATCTGGGAAGAGACCCAGCCGGGATTCCACTCTTGACTAACCATGTTGGTTGGCTGTGCGTCACCCACTGTCCTACCCTGCCTGGGCGGGGGGCGGCAGGGATGGAGGGGGTGGAGAGGGGAAGCTCACAGAAGCCATCAGTGAGGCCCAAACTTCACGTTAGAGCTACATCCCCCTTCATCTTCAGGCTTTTTTGAGAACTGCTAAGGAGCATAATGGCATGTTTTACACTTCCCCTCCCTCTCCAACACCCCTCCCCTGCCCGTCTGCCCCTCACCACAAGGAAAGGAGAGAATTAAACGCAGACAGGAAAGGAGGCAAGAAAGGACAGGGCCCAGATAACCATCCCCAATTAATCAAGGGCTGCCCGTGCAAATCCACCATGTACGCGTGAATGTCTCACGTATGAAGAGCAATGACTGGTTCACGGCATAGACACACGGGCGTGCGGACTCCTCGATTGCTAGGTGCTCTTGGCAAGCGGGTGACTAGCTCTGTGATGCTTCCCGGTGATGGAAATTGAATTTAGGTTACAGAACATCATCTGGCCCAATTGCCACTGAATTATTCCACACAAAATATCAAAGTTAATTTTTGGGCCTGTCAGCCCGGTTGATGAGTTGGGCGGCTGTCAGCCCGGCTGCTCCTGACTTCAGTGCCAGAGAAGAGTCTGAAAGTCACGCAATCCAAACAGCGACCTTGGCGGGGGGACGGGGGTTAGATTACCGGGATGATTAAACGCCAAGGCGAAGGTTCCGGAGTCCGGATTTGAATACCTGTTTACATGTAGGATAACAGATAGCCGCCCACTGCCTGCAAGGCTGTAATTCACTCCCCGGAGAGCCGCTGACACCATAAACCACGAAGGCCCTGCTGGGAGAGTCTGCGCGGCGGCAACCGGGCCTGGGGAGTGGTTTAGAGCCTGGAGATCCATTCAGAGACCGTCTCATCTATTGTCTTTTATTACATGCACTACTCAATCTCTCCTTCTTACAACTTTTTTTTTCCCCTCCAAGAAGCATCAGCAATCCACTCTCCCTTAAAGGATTGCTATTTGGAAGTGCGAGTTTGATTCGAAGATAGTGAGGGTTCTTTATGCCATCATACAATAAAAAAAAAAAAAAATGCTAGCCGCTGCCCCTGTAAAAATACATACATATATATATATATACATATATATATATATATATATGTATATATATATAGTTTTCTTTCTCTTTGGATCAGCTGAGCCCCGTGTCCTTCTCTTTCCATCCCAACAGGCAAATCTATCCTAGCTTCCACCTTTAACTCCTCCGAAAAACTTCCCCTCCCCAAAAGCCAGCGGGACCACTTCTTTGCTTCTCTTCTGGCTAATTGTCTTGGTCCATTTGATGTTGAAATAATCCATAATTGCTTAATCTATCCGCGTCTGTGTGGCAAGAAGCGGAAAAGCACTTTAGAAAGATCAATCATCTAAAATCATTGAGCAGCATATTGGAAGCAGGGTCGTCGCCTGCTCCCAGCTGGGAAAATGATGGTGGAAAGAGATAAAGGCTTGAAGAGGAGGCTGTCTCTGTCTCCATAGCTTTTTGATTCCGAGATAGATTACCAGGAGCGCTAACTGCTCTCCGTTTGTGCTAAACAAAGATAATAGCATTGGAAGTCACAGCCACATAAATGATACGACAATCAAATAAACGGCCCCCTGTCCCCCGCCTCCTGCCAGCTCCAGCTCGCTAATAGATTAGGCAAAGCAGTGCAGTGGGGTGGGGGGGTGTCTTCGCTGTTGGGACCTTGGTCACCAGGGACCAAGTGGAAAAGAGGAATGCGAGTTCCTAAACAGATGGGGGAAAACGTAAAAGGCTCCATAAACTCTGTAAATAAGAGATACCCAGGCCGGCAAGAGCTTGGTGAATAGGGTCAGATCTCTCCTATGAATCAAATTAGTGGCTGTTCAACTAGTGGTACAGCTCAGGATGCCGCAGGGACCAGGCAAATGCCACCATTTTCAAGGTTATGGGTCTCACTTCACCATCCTTGTTCTCGCAGGTGTTAGGGGCTGCTTTTTCTGCTAGCGACTTCCTGGAAGGCCCTACCCTCTCTGAACACCTGCCCCTAATGACCCCTGGGACTCCCCTCTGAAGGGACAAAGTGGCTGGAAGGGGGACAGCTGTCAAGGTGAAATAGAAGAGGTAGGTCTTCTCTGACTCCTTGCCTGCTGCTAGCCTGATGTTGATGTTCAGAGAGGTGGCTCCAGGCACAGTGGACTGGAAGGGACTCACAGAGGGTGAGAAATGCATGGAAGTCACCAGAACCACGGAGTCTAGATGTGTGGCAAAGTTGAAAGAGCTGAGGCCTAGAATGTGAGCCAATATCCTACCAGTCACTGGCCAGACAAGTCATTTAGCCCCTCTGAACCTCGATCTTAAAGATACTTCATAATGATATTGTCAAGTTCAGACCTAGTATTTCATTATATTTTTATTAAAGTATAATTAACAGTGTTATAGAACTTCCAGGTGTGTGATATAGTGATTCAGCCCTCTGTACATTTCTCTGTGTTCATAAAGATAAATGAACCCTAATCCCCTTCATCTATTTCACCCATCGGACCCCACCACCCACCTGCCCTCTGATTTGCTCTCTGCATTTCAGAGTCTGGGTTTATTGTCTCTCTCTTTTTTCTTTGTTTGTTAATTTGCTTTATCTCTTAAATCTAGTTTCTTAGCTCTAGTATTTTAAACAACTGACAAATTCAGACATTTCTGTAAGTAGTTACTATTGTTTTGTATGTTTTTTGTTTTTTTTTTTAATTTTTTCAGTGACCCAAGATTCATGCTTTATGCACCACACCCAGTGCTCCATGTAATACATGCCCTCCTTAATACCCAGCACCAGGCTCACCCAACTCCCTACTCCCCTCCCCTCCAAAATCCTCAGCTTGTTTCTCGGAGTCCATAGTCTCTCACTGCCCAGAACAATCTGTACTTTCAATGCCATCCTGATCAAAATTCCGCTGGTATTTTTCAAAGTGCTGGAACAAACAATCCTAAAATTTGTATGGAACCAGAAAAGACCCTGAATTGCCAAGGAAATGTTGAAAAAGAAAAACAAAACTAGGGGCATCACGTTGCCTGATTTCAAGCTATATTATAAAGCTATGATCACCAAGACAACATGGTACTGGCACAAAAACAGACACATAGACCAATGGAACAGAATAGAGTCCAGACATGGACCTGAAACTCTACGGTCAACTAATCTTTGACAAATCAGGAAAAAATATCCAGTGGAATGGTGCTGGGAAAACTGGACAGCTATGTATAGAATGAAACTCGACCATTCTCTTACACCATTCACAAAGATAAACTCGAAATGGATGAAAGAACTTAACGTGAGGCAGGAATTTATCAAAATCCTAGAGTAGTTACTATTGTAGCTGAGTTATTTTATCCTCAAAATTACCAAATGGAGCAAATATTATTATTCTTTCCAAGTTACAGATGAGAAGAATACTAAGGCACGAAGAGGTTAAGTAACTTGTCCAAGAACACGCAAGTTTGCTTTTGTGTTATAATTATCATAATCCTGACTACTAAGTGCTTGCTACCACTTCTCTCATAAAGTAGGACTAACTTGTACTCTTTGTTGGTGGCTACTCAAGCCACGTGACAAATGTTGCACTACATTCCAGGGAATATTGAAGAACACTCTCTGCTTTTCATAGGACTCTGAGCCACAAGTCATGACAGGCATGCCCAGAGCCCTCCTGTTTTATACTGACCACTTCTACCCATTCCCAAGCCCACAGTCCCAAGTAGTTGGAATATGTTTGCCAGCCTGAGTCCCTGTCTAAGGGAAAATGTTTGAACTATCCCAGAACTGTCAGGGTACTGAGAGTTGCCAACGACTAAAACAGTTTAAGGCACCCTCTTCCTGCCTGCCCTCCGCCTTTTTCCAGAGTGAATAAGGACTACATGTAGCAAAAAGGGTTACAAATGCATCCGCACAAAAGCTTGTCAACAGCCTGCAAAGGGAGGAATAGGCATGAAGCCGAATGGCAGAACATGCTAGAACTCCATGTTTGGACTGAAAGGCTGATCTGTGGCCACACTCTCCACCCAGTAGTTTGGCGCTAGGTAGAATCTAATTCATGCCCCTTCCCCCTCAGCGCCACATACTCACCCATACTATGCTGTCCCTGCTGGACGCAAACCCGACAAACTCAGAATGTAGTCCAACTTGGTGTACATCAACGGAGGAGTGGGGAGCTCTTTACCTAGTAACTTTCTGAAATTTCCCTTCTCTCATGAGACCAGTAAGTAAAGGTAAGGCAGGACCTGAGTTCATAGGTGCACAGTGGACACAAGGTGTCTGACACCTAATAGATATTCAATAATTATGCTATGAATGAAATGGATTAATGGGTGTCCATAACAAGGATGTAGAAAGGTAGAAAGAGGCTGCTGGAAGTGATTGAGCCTAATGGAATCAAGAAAAGGATGATGGTAAAATGGATCCCAGAATCACAGTGACCCATATATGTGTAAGGTCCCAGACTGGGATTAGGGATCCTGGAGAGACTTGCAAGCAGTCTAACAATGAGTAGGAGCTGAATAAAAAAGAGTTTCGGTCCCAGGGGGGATGTAGCCTGGGAACAGATGTAAGGATGTGTAGAGAGAGAAGCCCAAGGGATGAGGAAATGGCGTGGGGGTGGAGAGTTTCTTTTAAGCCTAGGAACTATAGCAGAGAGGGGAAGGAGACCATGGTAGCAGTCCCCACACCCCACTTGGCTCTAGCCAAAGAAAAGAATCAGTAACAATAACAACAAAGATTGCAGAGTCAAAGTAACTCTTGATAAGTTATGATCTCTTCTCAAATTATCTGAATATGAGAAAATCTAAAAGGAAAATTGAGCCCAACCTTTCTTGTTATCAAGGGAATGTGAATGCTACTTTTTCTCTTAATATTTTTTATTGTTGAGATAAGAAGATCTGAAAGCTTGAATTTAAATTAATGTTGTTTTCTAGACTAATCCAAAGTTGCTAGGTGGGAGGAAACCCTCCCTTGCCCTTGCTCTGGAAATTCCATCTGACTTGTTTTGATTTGGTTAGCAACGCATGATGTACCTTCTTTGAAGAGAAAACTAATCCTTGCCCTCTGAGCCTATCAATTTCTCTCTTATTCGCAGGCTGGCCATAGCTCTGTTAAATTTCAAATAGGGAACTATGACAGTAATAGAAATTATCAAATATCTAGGAATTATACTAACAAAGACCACACAAGATCTCAGAGGAGAAACTTAAAACTCCATTAAAAGAGGTAAAGGATAATTTTGGAAATGAGAAAAATAGAGAGGGATACCATTTTTCATGGAGAGAGTAATTTAATGTTATAAAGATGCCAATTTTAACTCAATTAATATATACACTCACAGCAATTTTAAATAATATTTCAGCAGGATTTTTAGGAAATGGACAAATATTTTAATACTTTATAGGAAAATAAGGGTTCATAGGTGGCTAAGTCAATTTTGAGAACAAAAGAAATAATTATAATAGGTGGTCCAGTAGAAGGAACAGGAAAATAGAACTCTGGATAAAACACTAAGGAGCTCAAAAATATATTCATATACAAATGGAAACATGATATATGAGATAATGCCACCAGAAACCAGTGAAAAAACAGTGGATTTTTAAATAGAATAGATTTTATTTGGAAATTGCATTTCTATACTGGGGAAAAAAGCTTTTAGACCTCTGACTTGATTATATGCCACAAAATCTCTGGATGAATTAAGACCCAAATATGAAAGGTGAAACTACAAATATAATTTTTGAATATAGGAGAATGATTTTGTGATAGAGGATGGAGGAGAACTTCTTAAATAATACCCTAAACACACACACCATAATATAAAAATATTTGCGGGGGGTGTCTGGGTGGTGCGGTCAGTTAAGCAACTGACTTGGTTTTGGCTCAGGTTGTGATCTCACAGTCGTGAGACCAAGCCCCAAAACAGGGTACATGCTCAACACAGAGTCTGCTTGAGTTTTGTGCTCTCTCCCTCTCTCTCTCTCCCTCTAAAATAAATACATATATAAATCTTTTTTTAAAAAAAGAAATTTTTAAAAAAAATATTTTTTTTGTATTCAAGGACAGTATTTCTATTCCATGAATGACATTGTAGACAAAATAGCAAATGGGTAGGAGAGAAGATAAAATTGTTTTCAATGTTTAAAACTAGTAAGTGGATTATTGTCTAGAATATATAAGCAATTTTCACAAATAAACACAAGATGGGACCCCAATATAAAAATGGAAAAGGGCTATAAGTAGGTAATTCACAGAAGGGGAAATCCAAATAGCTAACATACATAAACAGAGAGTCAACTGTATTAGCAATTAAATTTAAATATTAGTAAGTAAATTTAAATATTAGTAAGATCAGTAAGATTAGTAAATTTAAATATTAGTAAGATCCCACTTTTTCACCATCCCAATGTCCAAAATTTGAAAATCAGGTAATAATTTTGGGGGGGCACCTGGGTGGTTCAGTCAGGTGAGTGGCCAACTCTTGGTTTTAGCTCAGGTGTTGATCTATCTCAGGGTTGTGGGATTGAGTCCTGAGTCCTGAGTCCCACTCCACATTCAGTGGGCAATCTGCTTGAGTTTCTCTTTCCCTCTCTCTCTGTCCCCTCCCCTGCTTGCACATGCTCTCTCTCTCTCTCTCTAAAATAAATAAATCATAAAAAAAAAAAAATCGTGGGGCGCCGGGGTGGCTCAGTTGCTTAAGCATTTGCCTCCAGCTCAGGTCATGACCTCAGAATTCTGGGATCGAGCCCTGCATTGGGCTTCTTGCTCAGCAGGGAGTCTGCTTCTCTCTCTCTCTCTCTCTCCCTCTGCTGCTGCTCCCCCTGCTTGTACTCTCTCTCTCTCTCTCTCTCTCTCTGTCAAATAAATAAATAAAATCTAAAGATAAAATAAAAATAAAAATCATATCATAACTTTTGGAAAGATATGGAGGAACTTGAACCCTTATGCATTACTGGTGGGCGTGCACACTGGTATTTCCATAATGGAGAACAGCGTGGCAGTACTTCATAAAAGTGAGAATGTGCATGAGCTAGAATCCAGCAAGTTTTAAGTATTTTAATCTCATAATTGACTGGTGTCACAGGGAATTGGAGACACTTAAACAATCTACCACTAAGGAAATGGAGCAATTAACATAGATACATCCAGTAATACAGATAGATTTTCAAAACGAAGTGTTGACTCCCCCTTCTAAGTGGAATGGATTAACTAAGGGCCTAGAGCACTCCCACAGGGAACAACTAGGAAAACCAAAATGATAAAGAGTGACAATGTCAAGAGCCAGCAAGGAATCTGAGCTCTCCACACAACCACTTTGAAAACAGGTTGGCGATATTTCCTAAAACTGAACATATCCAAAGACCCAACAATTTCACTCCTAGGTACGTGCTCCGTAGATAAGCATATATATATATATTCATCCCGAGAATTTATAAGAATATTCATAGAAGCACCACTTGTAATAGTAAACTAAACTATCCTAAACTAGAAACAACCCAGACACCTATTCAGAGAAACATGAATAAAAACATTTTGGAGTATTCACGCAATGGAATATCATTTTGCAATAAGAATAAATGAACAATATGGATTAATCTCGCAAACATAATGTTCAGGGAAAGAAGTCAAACAGAAAAGATAAGAAGTAAAATTCCACTTATGTACAATTCAAAAAGAGCCAAAATTACCATCTGGTATTGAAACCCAGAATAGTGGTTACCGTTTCACAGGAAAGGACTAGGACGGAATGGGCATGAGAGGAGCGCTCCCAGGTTCAGGTCACACTCTGTGCCTTTATCTGGGTGCTTATGAACTTTGCTAACTTTGTAAAAATTCATTAAGCTGTACCCATACAATTTGTGCAATCTTCTGTATGTTGATTATATTTTTTTAAAAACTTACGCAATAAAAATTGGAGGACTGCGTAGGATAGTAAGAATATAGTTACAGATGGTGACTACATTTATTGAGGTGAGCATTTCATTATGTATATAATTGTCAAATCACTGTGGTGTAAACCTGAAACCAACATAGTGCTGTATGTCAGCTATGTTTCAGTTTAAAAAAAATGAAAGAAACAGAATTAGCTCAGTGCTAGGCACCTGAGGTTATAAAAAGAAGAAAAATAAATAAAATAAAAACACAAGAGACTCTAAAAGGAAAAAAATTAGAGTAAAAAGGAAGAGAAAGGGGACTTTATTTGGACTCTCCATACAACAGCTCAGTAGTTTAAAAAGAATACCGGGGTGATGGCAATGTAAAACAGTATTTACAGAATGAAAGCTTCTTAAGTATGGGGCCCTCTCACCATGAATCCCTTTCATTGGTGAATTTGGTTTCATAGCACAAGTAGGAGTATAATCATTAATGTGTGAGTGGTTTTAAAAAGTGAGAGAAAGAGAGGGGGATAAGAAAGAAAGAAGAAAGGACGGAAGGAGGAAAAAAAGAAAAAGGAAGAGAAACAGGGAAACTTGACTTCTTCTGACTTTTTATTTTTTTTTAAGATTTTATTTATTTGAGAGAGAGAGAGAGAGTGAGCTTATGAGCGTGCACAAGTCAAGCGGGGAGGGCAGAGGCAGAGGGAGAAGCAGACTCCCCAGTGAGCAGGGAGACTGATGCAGGACTTGATCCCAGGACCCTGGGGACCATGACCTGAGCTGAAGGCAGACCCTTAACCAACTGAGCCACCCAGTTGCCTCTCTCCTGGCCATTTTGGTACAGGGAGCCCACTGGACACCTGTGATCTGACCACCTTTTTAAGAAGCAGGGGATGGGGGAAGACTGGGTGGGGAGCACCACTCAGTTTCTCTACAATTGGCACAGCAACGTGAGCCTCACCGACTCATTATCGGGTGCAGGCATACCTTTTGTCGTCACAAACTTCGGATCCCTTTCCTAGTGCATATCGGGAAACAGAGTCTCATTTGGTATGAAATGACGGGCCCCAGGCTAGAAAGACATCGATTCCCAGAAAATACACTTCGTTCTGGGTTTTCGCTCTTTTGGTCATGGTTTTGCTTTATTCCTTTTGACCTGGAAGACTTAACTGAAATCAAAATACCTCCTAACCAGACTGAGACTGCATTTTGAGGTTGTTCTGAGCACAGGCATTTAGGAAAGGGAGCTGAATTAGTCTGAATCAGCTTTTGTTTCTTCCACCTCAATTTTCCTTTATCTCCTTCCACGGTCTATTTTCATTCAGTGCCCAGCCTTTTCAGACAGCTTCAGTAGGATCACAAGCACGAAGAACGCCCTCCCCCGCCCCACCTCAAAAGTCTCACATGCAAGGGTAGAATACTAGAGGCTTGGAAACCATAACTATGACCTGTGGTATACCGAACTTGGACCATAAGTCTTGTTTCTTTTCTCCAAGGAGGTCTTTGAAGTGTCCAAATGTATCAAATCATGTTTCCTTCAGATATTCCCAACCATTTTCCTGGAAAGCCATTGCTTACCTGATGAATTTTTTGGTTTTTCTTCAAAACCCTTCCTAGCCACCACATCATCTCTCCACCCAGGTGAAACACGTGGCATGTCTGTCTGCGCCTCATTTCTGCGCACCTCCATCATTGCACATACGCTGTCCTGCATTAAGATGACGTGCACACACGGCTGTCTCACCCCCTGGATCAGGAGGTTTCTGAGGGCATGACTCTATTTGCATTCGCTTTTGTAAAATCTAGCCACTAACACAATATCCAGCATTTGATAAGTTGACCCACAAGTATTTGCAGCATCTTCGCTATTTGCTGAATGGGTCGCTGAAGTAACACTTTATTCGTGTGGTCTATTTCAAGTTTTAAGAATGGAGCTCAGGTGGGAGGTGAAAATAGGATGAAGGTAGGGTTCATGATGGTTACGAAAGCAGACACTGCATTCCTACGAAGGCAACTGCTCTGCATGTTGCCTGGGTAAAATCCCAATCTTTCCCCATTTCCCATTCTCATCTCTCTTGTCCTCTTTACGTCCAAACACTTGTTCAACTTTTTCTTATTTATTTTTAATTTCTGAATTTTTTTTTTTAGAAAAAGACTTAATATTGCTGAGAATTGTACTCTGGCGAAATCCTTGTCACTCAGCAAATAACTATGCAACACTGGTCCAAACATCAGATTTGCCTCCTTTCAGAATCCAATTTTGCAGCAACAGAGCCAAATGGCACAATAAAGCGCTATTAGTTGTTCTGATGATTTGAGCGGTTCCAGATTCGCCAAGTCCTTTTATGTATTATCTTATGTTAGCCTCATACCAACTCTGTGAAAATAGCAGTCGGGACTAGTCTCGCACTAACTCACCGTATTGTAATGAATGATTAGGCTTCTGACAATGACCACTGTTCATTCACATGATAGGTCTGCCTAGCCACACACCCAACAAAAGAGTCTTTATGGAGATAATACTGCAGAGTTCTAGCACACTCTGCATCCTATAATAACTCTCTGGTATAACTGAGAAGGGTGAAAACCTGGCCCCTCGTGGTTGTATCCAACAACAGCCCATTGACACCAAGCAGATGAACCAGAGGGACGTCTGTCTCCCAGCACTGTTGCCCTTCTGGTGAAAACTTCCCTCACCTTCCTGAGTGATCCTTTTGTCAAAATGATTTCATGATATGCTCTTCGGGAAGTTGCCCCCAATTTTGCAACTCAGGGTGGAAGACAAGCTTCCCTGTTGGGTACAAGGTTTTTCCAGCTCCTCTCTCCCTGGACCATGCAGACACGCATCCTACCAAAAATACAGCTCTCAGATGCCAGTCTCAACAGACGTGGGCGAGTTTGCTCAGAGCAGATGCTGAACGCCATGTGGCAGAGGGAGGAAAGACTGGGCTGATCATGCTACTCGCATGGTATTTACTGGGATCTAAACTACTTCTCAAACCCTCCACGATGGCCTGGGTGCCCTTGTAGCTGCTCTGGTCTTAGCGCCAGCAAAAGTGATCCACAGCTTCCAGCCAACACCCCAGTAGTAGACTGAAGTCAATCAACAGCCGACTGTCCTGCATCCGGGACATGCCCAGTAGTTAGGGCCTGTTGTTCACGTCCTCGAGAGACTGCAACCACATCGAGCTTTTGGAGTTTCTAGCCAGTCAATTACACAATTTTAAAGCATTTCTGAGCCCCTACTATGAAAAAACCACCGAAAGAGGCATTTAGGGGGCTACTGACAAAATAGGCCATTTTTGTCTCTTCAAAAAAGACGAACAAAAATAGAACCCATCACTCACTGAATGTCTATTATGTCAACTGTCTACTAGGCGTTTTGCATTCGTCAGCCCCGTCTCTTCTCCCAAAAACACTTGAAAGCTGGGCATCGTTACCCAACTACTAGAGATGAAAAACCTAAGGTTCAGACAGACAAAGAAATTTACCCAAGTTAATACCACTAGTAAGTGCAAAGCTGGGATTCAACCTGGACCTGTCTGGCTCAAAAGCACAGTGGGTTAGACAGAAATAATGTGCATTATTTGGTGAAGGACACAGTAACCCAGTTGATGGGCCTACAAAACCAAGGACTCTCCTGTCACATAGACAAAAGGAATCCAATTCTCACTTCAGGATTCATGAGGGAAAAAATGCAAATAGCCAGGTAATGGTCCTGAACCAATAAGAAATTAAATAATTTGCAGCCTTGTTGCTGCCCAAGCTCGGTGGGATGAGCAGGAGAGAGGCCTGCCCCTCCCCAGGATTTACAGCAACAGGAGCTCTGGTGTTTTTCTGTTAAAGGCAACTTTGTCTGAGTCATCTTCATATCCCCCCCACACAGCACCATGCACCAGGCTTTGCAAAAATTAGGTGCTAAATAAATATTTGCAGAAGGAAGGAAGGAATGGAGGGATAGAGAAAGTTAGTTATTTATGGAACGGCAAGCAAGAACAGCAGGGGGAAAAAAGTGTAGGCTTGAAGGGTGGTTTGTCACCCTTTCTTTGAAATCTTCACCAGCAGCCCCAGATCTCAGCACCTTTTCCTCTTCCAAACGGTTCAGAACTTTATTTTAGTGACACCTCGTTTGCTAGCATATGCTAACATGTTTTTATTAGAGGATTTAACAAATAATAATTAATTGTTAGAGAGGACACAATAATTAGTTACGCTTTTTTGCAGCTCTCTGCCTATATCGGTCTCATTCATATAGAAGGTGATGAGGGAAGGGAAGCAAGGGAAGCTTGTTTTACTCTGTATTCCCACAAGCTCTCAGGGCAATACTCCCATCTATATGCGCCTATTCAACATTGGCTTAACAAGCATGCTTCCTTCTAGAGGGCGCTTTGCAAATCCACCTAAAGACCAAGTGTCCCACCAGCCACCGCTTGCTTTGGACATCTGAAACCAGCCCACCCCACCTGAGCCAGGCATGGATGACTGCACCCGACCAACTCTGGAGGCTCACCTCTAAGGATCCCTTGAACCTGCAAAGGTAACCGCAGGAGCAAGCTCCTTCCTCTTTACCCAGATGCCTCAATAGAGCCTCCGTGGGAGGGGCCCACGCTGGAGCCACAGCCTGTTTCCTTTAAGTGAGAGTGAAGCCTGGCTTTGAATGCAACAAGAGTTCCTTGAAGCTTGAAGTGTTCAATTTTACTTCGCCATGCCCCCAGTATAATCCATTGAAAGGGCACTGTCCTTCAGGCCTTTCAGCCAGGCTGACAGCTGCCCGCTGATTAATTGACAGGTTAAAAAGATTGATTCCACATGTCAGAGCTGTAACCCTACCAGAACAATACAGCTGTCACTTGCGCTGTAAAACAGACGCTTGCATTAGCAGTCCTGACAGAGCTGCGCACGGACACATGCACCTGCCTTTATGGAGAGCCGAGCCACGCTGAGCCACGCTGAGATTAATCATCTTGAAAGCAACACTGGAAGATCAAAGAAATGTTTCCGTGATGGAAAGAGTGGCAGCAACACTGCCTTGGCATGTTCTTGGTCTGCAGATGGTGCCCGGTGGGCATGCCAAGAATGGCACAGGGGACAAGGTGGGGCTTCAACAGTTGTCTGCAGTCACCACCCGCACTGCTAACCCCCAGTCCCTTCAGCGTGCACATACAGTTCCCTGTGTTCACAGACAAAGCCCCACAACATGCCGAGAACGCCACCACTCTGCAAGCCTATGTCTCCTCTGGCCAGTAACATGCACACAATCCGGCCGCCATCATGCCACCATTCCGTGATAGTGGAATGGTGATGAGAAAAGGAGTCCGACGGCGGGTGCCCCAACACACCAGAAGACTGGAACCTCGAGCATAAGCCTGTCACACGCGGGGAGAGACCCCGGCGGCAGCCTGGAGGCAACTCTGTTCCAACCTGAAAACACCTAGGATGTCTGAATGTGCATGAGCTTTTCCAAAGCCTTTCAAAACATTTTAATTGCCTGGGAGGAAGCTTCAAAAGGGAAAAACCCCAACATATGTCTTATAAATTTCAATCAAAATAGCCTGAAATTCTCACTAGAATTAGATAATTAGAGTAGTCAGGCTATGTGACCCCCAGGAAGAATTCATCGGGAGAATACTGGGCATCCGTGGATTTAAAACACCAAACCAGGTACCCCATTCTCCCCAGAGCCTGGCTCCTTTTCACCTCTTCTCATCCCCCTCCACATCCATTCAAGGATTCCCAGTGCAAGTAAGTAAGCTTCCTTCCAGGTGAGCAGTGAGAAGCAACGGCCCACTGGTCAGGTTAATATCCTCACCTGCCTCTGATTAGGGCACCTATTCTCGAGTATTACTACTTACAAATTTCACATGCTCTAAGTATACCAGAATTCCCCATCCTGAAAATGGTGCTCCTGGAACAAGGAAATTCCTGAATAAAGGTTTCAGTGAGAATCTTCTGGGTCCCATAGAGTAGGGGTCCCCAAACTTAGCTGCCTGATTACAATCTGGGGGTATGTAAAAAATCATATACTGGGATCCACAATAAAGGCTAGTGAATCCAAATTTCTAGCTATAGGGTCTAAAAATCTGTATTTTTAGACCCTATAGCTTAGTTGGTTTTCTGCAGAAGAACATACCTACTTTCCAGTAGATAATACAGATAGGAAGAATATATAAGGAACACCGTTACTCCCTCCGCTTTGCATCGGGGCAGAGAGAAGATGATAAGGAAAGGAGAAAATCTGATTTAATCTTCAAATACGACCAGCCAATAACTAAACTGCAATAGGGAACTAGGTTTGTAACCAATAGAGAAAACAGTATTTGTCATAATAAATACATGGTACCAGTTCAAGCCAGTGAACTTCCTACAAGTCGTGAAATAAATCATATCCATTACTTCAAATCCCATCTCATATGTGTAGCCATATCCTGTACAGTTATTCTGAGCAGGGCCCTGTGCCACGTGTTGGGAGAAGAGGAATAGAATCTACTGTTTACAGAACACATACAAAGCAGATGCTTCTCCGTTCTGCTATTGATCTTTCTAAGTGATACATGAGTAATATAGATGATACTATCAGGATGAGTCGTCTATCACTGGCATCTCTAGAGAAGGAAATGGGAATGCCATCTCCATCCCCAATTAACACTGACTCCGTGCCAATTACAGCCCCAGTACCCCAGGACAATAAACTGACTCACTTAAATCCACCCGCCCTGGGAATCCATAACTGAGAGAGGAGCAAAACACAGACAAGTTGCATGTGAAACAGGAATGGTCCTTGTGGCGGCAAATGGGTCAGACACCAGCCCTGGCTCTCAGCCACCATTTTGACCAGCACTGGTTTCCCATGAGGCCAAGTGCAGTCTGAGGAAATCTCTTTGGGTTCCTTCCCTTGGACGTCTTCATGTGGTCTCTGTTCCCCACCCCCGTCACAGTCATGGAACTGTAGAGTTTCTCCCCTATCACCTGGTACCTGAGGCCCCTTGTAACAGGATTGTCCAAACTCTGCTCAAGTCCTCACACATGGGGAATTTGTTTACCTCAGCGAGGCAGCCCAGTCTTCTATCTGTTCTTAACTTAGATTCCGGTGTGTGCTGACATTTTGATGTACTGCCCAATGTGGTTTGCATTCCCAGGAATGCTGGTTACCTCAGGAACCTTCCCCTGTGTAGATAGAAGCCAAGGCTATGCCTCAGGGAAGAGATAACAGAACATGAGTCAGATTATAATTCTTAATTTCAGAAGCCAATGTCTAAACCATAAGACAAAGATTTAAATAAATATGAGACTAGTTCAACCCAGGTTACCCCCACCAAAAATAATTATAATAATCACTATTATTATTATTATTATTATATTTTCTTACAATGAGACAAATCAGGCAAGTGAGTCCAAAAGAAAAGAAACTGTAGACGCAGAAGACTCCCTGAGGACGGTCTCCCACCTGGGCCAGGCTGGGGAATGATGATAGATCTTCCAGAACAGAGCAAAAGCAGAAAGTCATCTGTCACTGCCTCCACTTCCACACACACCCCAACTCTCTATGATGGAGCCAAAGAACTCAGCAAGATCCCCAAGGTCTCACCGACTCCTACAGTTGCAGGGAGAAGGGTGCGGGAGATGGATGCTGGCTCAGACCTCATAGTTTCCCAGTCGAAGTGCTGGGGGTATTCTCCATCCAGCCACAGTGACATGAACATGGCACAGAGAGCCAAGAAACACGATGGGATCTCGTGGTGGAAATAAGGAAGACACTGCAGAGAGCTGCCTGGACGGAAGACCGGAAGCCAGATGCGGATGAGAACATCCCGACAGACGCCACCATGGACAGCTGATGCCAACGCAGCAGAGGCCTCCACTCTCTGCAAGCTCTCCACCCTTCCTACACCCCCCGGGGGAGGGCGTGTTTGCAAGGCTTCCAACCAAGTGAGATGCTATCTCAGCGGAGGAATGTGCTATCGTGATAGAATTGCTTTCTCATGGTAAATGTTTAGAAATTAAATTGCTGGCTCATCTGCATTTCTGGAGTATGATTTGCATCTGCTACAACTTTTGGGAACACCTTAGTCCTGTGGGACAAAATAGGTCTCCTTGGCTTCCACCCTCCCCACGCTTGGAGGAAGATAGAACAGGTCTTCCAACCATGCGGTTCAACCCACAGTGCAGCGTTGGTTCTGGTCCCCAGACTCCCAATGTTATCTGGCCTCGACAAGCATCCACACGGAAAGAGCTTACAGAATGTTGGGGCAACTGGACATTGCTTCGACAGTGAGCACGTGACCAGTGGACACATCTTGTTGAACCCAGTGCAGACAAGTCAGATGTTCTAGAACCTGTGTGCTGACTTGCATGTGATGGGGGCATCACGCTAACCATAGACAACAGGACAGTGTATCAAAGGATTAGAAATTATACACAGGAAGAGGAAACAGGCCCTTCACCATGAATGATTCGGGAATTGAGAAGCCCTGTCTTACATAGCGTTGCTAGAAAGACTCAAAGAGAGCGACTTAGTACATCTAACCCCACCTGCCCCCACGGTTTTCCAGGCCCAGCTAACCTACCCTAGTCCCTTTCCTTATCTTGCCCAGTGCCAGGTGAGCCCCCCACCGCCCCGGTCACTGAGTTCAAGCGGCTCCCCAGGAACCTGGGACAGGGCAGTGCTTTACAGCCAGAAGACTCCTGCTTCTTCCTTGCTTTCTGCAATGCCAGGGCCAGGAGTTCCTCTCTGGGAAGGTTCCAGGCCTGGCTGGGTGGCCCCGGAGAAATGTGATTTGGGTCTCAACAGGCTTTGCCACAAGTCTCTTCAAAGCTTTTATGGCGAGATTCAATACAGATATACAGATCAATTATCTTAAAAGCAGCAAGGAGGCCCATCAAATATTTCTGCTTTAAACAGGTTTATTTCCATCTGCACTTATCTCTGCCATGTAAACCCCATTGCCTGCAGTTAATCTTATGCAATGCAGCGTAAGAGGGCTTATTTACTTTCTAATGACATCAATTGGCCATAAATATTAGACATCCAAGGTTCGTTGAAGCTGTGGGGACAGTTTTCCATTCTTACTTGACATTTGACTATTTGCAGAGCTTTCTCTTCTGTTTGTTCTTGTGTGACTCACTTATCGGCTGTCATAGGCCCATGTTCGATTTATTTAAATTGAATGAATAAGTACATTAGGCAAAGCTGTCAGGAGGAGAGAGAATGGGAACTTATTGGGATGAGTGATAAGTCAACAGGCCGCAATAGAGATTCTCAGCAAAGCTGCACAAATCTAAATGCTAAATGGAGGTGAGGAGACAGCCCAGGGCGACCCAAGGCAGGTACACGGGAATGACCTGGCCCCTCTGCTCTGAGGACAGGGGATCCCTGCGTCCAAGATTACTGTGGGCCTCACTGGGGAGGTGGGAAAATTCTCCCAGCAGACTGGACACTGAATCAAAAGGTGATTTTCCACCTCTCAAAACTTACATTAGCTGCTATCTGGGTAGATGTGAGTTGAATATTCAATGAATTCTCATAATGGCACCTACATGTGGTCCCACCTTATAAACAAAGATCCTTGAGGTGTGGAGGCCCTGCAGCGTGCCTAAGACCCTAGAGCCCTAGGCCCTGCTGCACCCCGGTCCCACTCACCCACCCCTTCCCCCGGGGAAAAGCAGAACCCCTCAGCCAGCCATGGTGCTTCCAGTAGGCTCCAAATATGGGGCAGGGCCTTTGTTCTCATTTAAGGTTTCTCTCCCTCAAAGATTCACCAACCAGCTAACTTGGTCAATTCACAGAGAGGTCAGAGGCCCTTTAATTTGAATACTACTGGATGTTTGCTTATGGTGGGGCCCTTCCCCTCACTGCCACCCACCCCCATTTTTCATTACAGAATTCCCTGTCCTATGGAAACCTCAAATCCTAAGGCAGGGTTATTCCTCAGAAGACTCTTGACGCCAGCTAACACTGATCTGGGATGTTAGAACGCAATTCAGTATAAAAGTCCCTTCAACAAGTGTTTGTCAGCTACCCACTAGATGTCTGGAATTATGTCTTCTGAACTGCCTCATTTCCTCCTGGTTGTTAGAAAGTACACAGCTACACTGGAGAAGGCGCCAATAAATGCCGGCCTCTAGGTTTCTCCAAACTCCTCTTCAGAAAGGAACAGTGGCAATTTGGGGGGATGGATAATAACACCATCTGTCATAGGAGACGGTGTATTTCATTTTTATTTATTCATTCATCCCTTCTTTCCTTCATAGGGTGCTCAAGGCCCCATGCTAGGCATTCGGAGTTCAATGGTGAGGAAAAAACAGCCAAGGGCCACATATTCAGGGAGCTCACTTGTAGGAGAGACTGGCATGAACCCAATCATGGCACTAGTGAACAGATAGTACAAATCCCTCCTATGCTGTGGAAGCATGTGGGGAAGGGGGGGGGGAGACGGAGGACAGCTTTAGGGCATATTTCTCCCTTTAAATGAGAAGCAGTGAACCATAGGAAGAACTGAGTAGGGTTTCATATATGAAGAGAGAGACAAGGATCCCAGATAGACAAAGAGCTTGTGCAAGGGCCCTGAGGTAGCCCTTAACATGGCCCAGGAAGTGCAGACCATGTGTATAAGATGAGGATGGAAGCAGAGCAGGGGCTGCACTGCCATGGGCCTTCCTGGCTATTTAGTCATTCATCCTTCATTGTAAGATCAGTGGGAATCTATGGAGGAGTTTAAGGCAGAACCACAGTGCAGATATCACCAGATTTTCATTTTGAATAAAAGAAATCACTCAGGCTGCAGTGTGGGCAACGAACAAAGGCCTGCCAGACAGGATTTGCAAAGACCAGGGAGAAGGGTTGTGGACCCACTGAGTTGAGGATGATGGTGGCCGAGTCTCGGGCGGTGAGAGTGGGGATGGAGAGCATCAGAGGGACTCAAGAGATTGTTAGTAGGCAGCATGGTTAGAACTTGGTGATAGGCTGGGTAGGGGTGAGGCAAAGGTGTGCCTCAACTGTGACTCAGTGGGGTTCTTCCTCAAATAGGCACTAGGAAGTTCTCAAGACCTTCAGTGAAGTCTTCAAACAATACCATTCTACTATTCTCAATGTAAACCCCAAAAAGGCTGTAATCGCTCCCTTTTTATAGTGATCCGAGACAGTGCCTGGCTCACAGCAGATACTCAATAAAAATTTTGCTCAGTCTTTGTTCTCTCTGCTCTACCCAATCTCTGCAGTTAAAGGAACCTCCTTGGGTACAGCAACAGTCTGAAAACACTTCCTGCAAAATTCCCTGTCTCGAAATGTTTCCATGAAAATGCTCCTTTATCAGAGGTGGAGAAGAAGAAGTGACTTCCTAGTCACTTCTCAGGGCTGCTGCCTGGTCCACCGTGACCTCCTTTCTCTGGGGGAAGGTTACACACCCTGAGCCATAGCCGAGAGGTGAGGGGCGGGCCCAACATGGTTCCGTCTTCCAAGAATTTGAAGTTTGGGAGAGAGACATGAAAACGGAAAACAGTTGAAATTCAATCCCTTCAACAGTAGCAGTGTGGACAGAAATCCCTCGAAGTCATTTTGCCGGTGCTCCGGGCTGGTTGCTCAAAGCTTTCCTTCAATGGTAAAACAGTCTATTGATTTCTAAGAAATCAATTTTTCGGTTTAAACTAGCAAAATTTTGGTCTGTTTGTCCCTGAAGTCAGGACGGGATAATTTGAAACCCAAAGCAATGTTCAGTGAACAGTGTCTGGGAGATTCACCCAGAAACGCCTGCCACTCTTCTCTTCCTGCTTCTTACGCCCGGCTATCCCCTTGACTTTCACTGTTTTGCGGACATTTTGCGAGGCAACTCTTTCTTCCCCCATAAATGTGAGTTAAAGGGGAACTGTCTTGCCATAGTTGGAGACGCTGCGAACAGAAGGATTTCCGGAGGGTTCTTGTGGGCCGGCTTTGGGAAGCACTGAGCTAAGGCTGTGGTGTGCCTGGTTCAGGTTGAGGGAAGGAACTTGGATTATCCAAATGCTGGATGGCCGCGACAACAGAGTGACAGCTTGAGCCCCGGCAATGCCTTGCTCCGGTCAGGTTTGCCTCCTTTTGGCCCCCTCCCCCAGCATTTAAGTTTTATCAGCTTATTAGCACAATTTTCTCCCTGAGAGACCAGCAGTCACATGAGAGCTGTGGTACCAGATGTAGACAAGGAGGCTGGAATTAGATCCAAGAGTCACGGCTGACAGTCATCCTCGTGTGCGAGGATTATTTTAGGAGGAGACACAGCCAAATATTTATCTGCTAATAATTCCCGGGATTGGTAGGCTCCCCATGTCAGAAGGAGGGCTGTCATCTTGGGGATAGGGCACTGATGGCTGCACTTCTAGGTTCTGACCCCAGGGCAGATGGCAGCCGGCCCTGTCCAGCTCGGGACCATGTGGCCTGCAGGCAAGTGCCGGCGTTGGTCAGCCTGTGCACAAGTCAAATGCATGAAACCCAACACCTCACATGCATGAGGCAGAAATGTGAGTGAGGGAGGGGAATAGGAGAGAAGAAATTATTCTGGACAAATCAGCTCAGAGGAGACTGAATACAGAGGCTACAGGGTTCCCCCCCAAGCCACTCACTGATGAACCAGGCCTAGAAAGTTCTTGGTAGAATGGAAAAGGGATGCAAAGTTGGGTCTCAGGAAGCACTGGCTGGGGAGGGGGTGAGCCCAGCAAGCATGTGCTTGTCTGTCTGTTCCCAGCTAATGCAGGATGGTGGACATTATATGAGATAGAAAGCTTTGCTCCACGTCCTGATGGGTAAGCAGAACAGGGCCTTGGGCGGAAGGCAGAATCTGCACGTCTGTGGCCAGTAGGTGTTAAGAGATCTTTGCCTTCTCTCCCTTTCCCTCCATCGGCCCTTCTTGCCACCAGACCCTCAGACGCCCCTTCCCCATGCTACAGATCCCTCGTTTTCACCTTGATTGGGTGAATAAGCTGGTGACATTAGCTGGCTGGCAAGTCCACCGAAGCCAGGAATTCCTCCATCCCTTCCTCACAGAGGGAGCTGGAGACAGGAAGCAAAGGAATCCACGTGTCTTGGGCAGCCCTCCCTGCACCACCTGGAAATGCTGGCGCCTCCCCAAAGGGCTGCCTTTCCAAGAGCCAAGGAAATCCCAAAAGCTGTGGCTTCAGGCCGCAAACAAGGCAGGAGATCTGGCTCTCCTCCCTCTGCCACCCGGTTGAAATGCCCACCCGTGGCCTCGGAGCTCCCAAAGCCCAGAAGTGACCCCGAGCTTCCTCCAGGGCCCTCCCTCTCCCACGTCCTCCCAGCAGAAAGGCCCCACTGACAAGGGGCTCTTTCCTCTCACCTCCTGGAGGCAGTCAGGCCGTGCAAGGACGCGCACCCCACCAAGGGAGGCTCAGGATCCGAGCCAGTCTAGTGCAGACAATCTTGGGAGACAGATGGCCAGGCGGATGGGCCGGCAGATAGAGGCTCCTGCTCCTTGTCAAGACGACACTCAAAAGTACATCCCCGCCATCGCAGGTTGTCAGTGGTGTGTCAGCACGAGATGCCGTGTGTGTTTTTGGACACTCTGTGAGTTTGGAAGCCTGAGCTTTTTCCCACTTCCATAGCAACGACAAAATTCCAGCCCCAGACGCAAGTCTCTGAGTTAGTGTCAGACAACGGGGGGGAGTGGCAGGCAGAGAGGGGTGTCACTCTTAGCAGAGAGCAGTGCTGGAGTGGCAAGGGTGGGCAGGAGGCAGGTTTCTGGATGTCTGTGGGGAGACCGTGTGTGGGCACAAAGTGACAGAAGGCAGCAGCTAATGGCTGAGCTAACGGGAAATGCAATCTGTCGGCTTGAGCAATCTGGGAGTAGGGCTTTCCTGAGCACTGGCCCATTCCAAGACCCCTGAGGGTCCTCTGGGTGTTCATAAGAAAATCCCTATTGGTTTCAACTTTGCGAAGAGCAGCGGAGTGATGGACTTGCAGTTCTTACGGCTACCGGAATGGATTTAAAAATAAAGGGGGAAATATGAGATCCTCCAAGGATGGTAAGAACACATAGATCACAAAATACACATGCCCCTCTTTGACAGAGGAAGCTCGATTTATCCAGACTCTGAAAATAGGCTCATTTGCACGTGACTGGCTGAGGCTTTATGCATCCAGAAAAAGAGGGTTGGAAGCAATGCCCCCTTCTCCTGTCTTGCCTTTTCCAGTCAATCACTAAGTCTCTGAATTCTTTCCATTCTAGATCAGGGAGCCTATTCCTGGGCTGGGCTCCATAGACAACTAGGTATGGATCTGAAGTAAGTCACTCTGTCCCCTTGGGTTTTGGTTTCTTCTGTAAAATGAAAAACCCCAAGATGGGGGAGGGATCACTTGCTGCCTGAACTTGGCCATGGGGGTGGTGGCAGGGATCTTCTTTGATCGACAAAAATCATCCTGCCCATAGTTCTTATGGTAGGCTGAGATATCATGCCCCAGAGATGTTCACAACCCAAGGCCCAGACACTATGGATACAGTACCTTAAGTAACAATAGGGACTTTGAAGCTATGCTAAACTTAAGGATCTTCAGATGGGGAGATTATCCTGAATTATCTGGGCAGACCCAGTGTAATCACAAAGATGCATGAGAGTGAAAGGAGGAGGCAGGGGGGCCAGAGTCAGAGACATGGTGGTGAAGGCTGCGTCTGGTGTAATGCCAATGCGGGCACCATGGGTCCTGAATGCAGGAAGCCCCCAGAAACCAGGAAAAGCAATTCCCTGGAGTTTAACGCAGCCCTGACAACACCTAGACTTTAACTCCATGAAGTGCATTTTGGATGTCTAACCTCCAGAACTGTGAGATGATAAATCGGTGTTGTGTTAAGCCATTAAGTGTATAGTTGTTATAGTAACAGCAGAAACTAATACAGTTCTCCTCTGCAACATAATCCTGCCTGAAAACCTTGCACTTCTGGCCTCTTGTAAGTGCTGTGGGAGAAGGAAGGGGCAAAGTCAGGTGGAGTTCTTTGTGTCCCTCCAGAGCTCTGAGCAATGGGTTTGGCACAGATGAGTCATTCAATCAGGACTTGTTGCCTTGGTTCGATTCAACAGTGAGGAAAGAAAATGACTTGGTGGTCTGGCATCACCAAACCCTTTGAGCAAAAGTGAGAGTGAATCTAGGATGAGAAGTCAGCTGGTCGGGAACTCCCACTTGCTTAATGTATTATTTGTGGAGCAGTGGGAAGCTATTCTCCGCCTTGGTGTTCATGTGCCATTAACATCCAGAAAACAAAAGTAAAAATTGTTTTCATGTGTGAATGAAAGAATACTACCAAGAAAGTGAAAAGATAACCTAAATAGTGGGAGAAATATTTGCAAATCCTATCTCTAATAAAGGTTTGATAACCAGAATATATAAAGAGCTCCTACAACTCAACAACAATGAGAGCCCGATTAAAAAATGAACAAAAGACCTGAATAGACATGTCTTTGAAGAAGATATTAAAAGGCCCAATAAGCACATGAAAAGATGCTGACCATCATTCATTATTGGAAAAATGAAAATCCAAATTTGAACAAGATACGATTGAACATCCACTAGGATGTCTGATCTTTAAAATGGAATATAAGAAGTGTTGGTGAAAATGTGGAGAAACTGAAACCCTCTACCTTGCTGGTGGGAATGCAAAATGATACAGCTGCTATGGAAAACATATGGTACAATTACCCTATGACCCAGGAATTTTACTTTTAGGTATACATCCAAAAAAATGAAGACAAGGACTCACACAGATACCTGTATGCCAGTGTTCACTGCAGCACTATTCACAATAGCCAAATAATGGAAGCATTTTTGTGTCCACCGACAGGTAAATGGATAAACAAAATGTCATCTGTACAGACCATGGAACATTGTGCAGCCATAAAAAAGACAAAATGTGATCCATGCTGCCACATGCATGAATCTTGAAGACATTACAGCAAGTGAAAGAAACCAGACAGAAAAGGACAAATATTGTCTGAATCCACTTCTATGAAATACTTAGAATAGGCAAATTTATAGAGACAGAAAGTACATTATGGCTTACTAGTGGCTAGAAGATGGGGGAACAAGGAGTTGCTGCTTCATGGGTACAGACTTTCTCTTTGGGGGTTATGAAAAAGTTTTGGAAGTTCCCCTGGATGGCTCAGTAGGTTCGGCATCCAACTCTTAATCTGGGCTCAGGTCATGATCTTGGGGTTGCGTGAGATCAAGCATTGGGTTCCATGCTCAGCGGGGAGCCTGCTTGGGATTCTCTCTCTCCCTCTCCCTCTGCACCTCTCCTCTTCTAAATACACACATAAATAAATAAAATAAATTCTAAAAATCTGTAAAAAAAAAAAAAAAACCACAGATGTGGAACTAGCTGGTGGAGATGATTGTATAATACTTCAGAGGTAATTAATACCACTGAATTTTCAAAATGGTTAAAAGGCAGATTTTATGATATATGTATCCTTGATATCACGTATCTCATAAAACCTGCCATTTGAATTGTAACTGTTACTAAAAATCAATAAAGAAAAATGCACTGGGTTTGGGAGCAGAAGTAAGGGAAGTGTGGGACGGGAAGAGCCTCAGATGCTCCAGAACAGTGGGAGCATGGAAGGCAACGGGTAGCTCAGTGCTGCTGAAATCCCAATGTAAGGGAGCCCGAGAGCCACGCTGGAGTGTGGACTGCTGGCGGGTGCAGTGTGTTTCACTATTGGTGTTCGTGTTGTTGTTGCTTTTAGTTGAGTACGGAGAATGGATTGGCTTGGAGAGAAATCACATGCACAGAGCTCAAGGGGCAACTGTTGCAAGACTACAGACAAGAAGCCCCAAGGCCAGGTGTGGGGCAGAGGCTGTGAGGCAGCAGGGGAGAAGGAGGCGAGACGGAGCGTAGAAAAGGAGGGTGAGGAAGAGCAAGAACTTGAGAACGGCTCCCCAAGAATCTTCCTGCTGCCTTTCCCCCACCCAAATACCTCTGCGGCTCAGTGGATGGGGGTGGGGCAGGAGGGCTGGAACAACGGCAACAGCCCATAACTCCAACACATCACCCTTAAGTCACATAATTTCAGTTTCAATTTTTTTTTTTAACCCTGAACACAGTTTGATCATTTTGGGGTTGGGCCAGCCCTTTTGTTTTCTAAAAGACTTTATTTTTGAGTTTCTAGCTCCTTTGGGGCACTCCATCCCATGGGGGTCACTTGCCTGGTGCGGGACATTCTTCCCAGTTCAGCTGTGACTCCAAGCACCTCGCCTTTTTCTTAGGCCTTCTGATCTCCCATTTCTGCCTTCCCAAAGAGAAGCGTGAGGCCCACCAGGTCAAGGAAAAATACGTAGATGGTTGCAAATTCATTTCCACGGTTTTATCATTACTAATCTTGTCTGGGTTCGTGATTAGAGCCTAATGACATGTTAATTAGTCACTGTAATTAGCAGGTGTCAGAGAGCTTCCAGGGGCTCCGGGGCTTAGAGACAGGGGCGGCCTTGGATAGCAGGGGCATTCAAGCCCAGCCTGCTTCCTGTTGAAATCTACCTTGATTCAGCCCATTATCCAACCCAAGACATACTGTACGTGTCTTATAGGTTCATCCTATTTTAGCGTAAACAAGAGCTTCCTTGTATTTATCATGTATACATGGATTATATTATATATAATAGAGATTATCAGATGACATGAAGGTCAATGAATGAAATAGTGGAATAAAGAATAATGCAAAAGGCAGAATGTCATAGAGCCCAGAGAACCAGGAAGCATGAATCCACATCTCAGCCCTGCCAAGGCCTGCTGTGTGACCTGAGGCAAGTCCCCTCACCTGCCAGGCCCCTGTTTGCCTGCCCCGGAGGTGGGAGAGACGGTTCTTCCATGATGCGTGCTATTTGTTGTCATTTGAGCCATCATGATCCCACAGACCAGGGAGTGAATATCCTTGTTACCCAGTACAGCCCTAGCTTAGGGCAGGTTTATACCTTATGATGAGGCAAATTCATGAAATGCACAAGTAGATGTGACTTCATTTTTATTCCCCTGCAAGACTTTTTCTTACCAATTCATAACAAAACCAAGGTTGTCAAGTTTTGTGTCCTGTCTTGTTTGTTTTGGGAAATAAATCAGCAGACTGTTATATTTGGATCCCCCTTGATAGGTCAGGAGAAGGACCTAAGCAAACTCTAGGCCTGGGGATCCAATTAGACTCAGGAGCACCCCTTTCATGTAGATATTGCTTCTGCTTTGAGGCACTCCTCCCCGCCCCCCCAGGTGAGTCCAGGGATCAACTTTCCTACAACACCAAATCAATTACTTCAAAAGAACCTAGAAAAATCTAGACAGATTTTTATAAATACATATTTATTATAAACAGTCCAATTATTCATAGAAGGTTAAAATTGTCTCTGCTTCCAAGTTATGTCTGTCCCTTTGGTCTCTTTTAGTCACATTCTAATTATGCAGGCAGGGCCCAACTCTTTATGGTGGCCAGGGGAAGAAACATCCTTCTTGCTCACTGAGAGTTCCCCACCCATGCGGGTCGTGGTGCCTCCCTCATGGCCCTCATCCATGGCCATGCTGTCCTTAGATCACTTAGATTCCTCTGCCCTGAGGGGAAGAATGCCCAGTGATGATCTTTTGGGTGCCCAGAGCCACTTGGCCCATAGGTGGGACCTTCTTCGCTGGGGTGAAGCTAATGCTTTACTTTGGGGTCTTTTCCTTATCAACACATCATGGGATAACAATGCCAGGAGCATCGGCCCTGGGTCTCCATGTGTTTCACCGAGCCCATAATCCTGTCTGTCCTCTCGGCCTTCATCCATCACATGACCTGATAGTAATTGCTCAGTAAGTTACACTGCCTTTTCCTCCTCTTCTATGAATCTACCAAGTTCTGAAAGTCAGGCATGTTTGACTCTAGTAGTGAGAATCTAGTAGTGACGGGCGTCCTTATGGAGAAAGTGGTGAACAGCTCACCCAATCAAGCTGATTCTCACCTTCATCTCATCCACTTTAGCCTCTTGGCCAATCAGATCCCCTCCATCAGTCTCCAGCTCCCCAAATACAGAAGGTCTTTCCTGGCTTAATCCTTAAGTTCCAACCTCAATATCAGGCTAGTGAAGCAGGATTACATTCTAAGCTCCAAGTTGCTGTCAATTTTCCTGACCCTGGGATTTCCTTCCACATGCCTTTTCCTAGGATTATAAAACAACTCAAACTTTTCATTTGCTATATCTTCTTATTCTATCCTTCCAAACATATAACAAAGTTTCTTTGGATCTTGTGACATTTTTGCCTTGAATTCAAACATATCAGATACCAAGTTTGCTATCCCTGTTTCCTTTTCTTTATATTTGCCCAGAACATCATCTTCCATCTATCCTTTTATTTTCATCCCTCTTGTATCATTTAAGTGAGTCAACATATTATTGATCTTTCATAATCCAACCTAATAATGTGTCTTTTAAAAAAAAAACTGTGGTAAAGTACACATAACATGAAATTTACCATCTTAACCATTTTTTAAAGATTTTTATTTATTCATTTATTTATTTATTTTTAGAGAGAGTGGGGGAGGGGCAAAGAGGGAAGGAGAGGGGAAGACTCTCAGGAAGACTCCATGCCAATCATGAAGCCCAACATGGATCTTGAGCCCATGACCCTGAGACGATGACCTGACTCAAAACCAAGAGTCAGATGCCTAATCAACTGAACCAATCAGGCAACGCTCCTCTTAACCACTTTTAAGTGTGTAGTTCAGTGGCACCAAGTACATTCACATTGTTGTGCAACCATCATAACTGTCCAACCTCAGAACTTTTCTATCATCCCAAACTGAATCTTCACACATGTTAAACAATAATTCTCTGTTCTCCCTTATCCCAGCCCCTGGGAATTTCCTTCTGGTTCTATGAATTTGCCTATTCTACATATGTATGTATGTATGTATCATGTAAATAGACCATACCATAGTTGTCCTTTTGTGTCTGGCTTATCTCACTTACTGTAATATCTATAACAGATGTTGTAGCATGGGTCAGAATTTCTTTGCTTTTTAAGGCTGAATAATGTTCCATAATATGTGTAGAGGATATTCTGTGTATCTATTTGTCCAGCAATAGACACCTGTTGCTTCCACCTTTCAACTATTGTGGTTCATTCTGAGGCACACATGGGTGTACAAATATCTCTTCGAGTTTCTGCTCTCAACTTTTTGGCTATATATTCAGAAGTGGAGTTGCTGAATCACATGGTAATTGAATTTTTAATTGTTTGAGAAATTGTTCTTTGTTTTCCACAGCAGCTGCGCCATTTTACAAGCCCACCAACAGTGCTCGAGGGCTCCCATTTCACTACATCCTCACCAACACCTGTCATTTTCTGTTTTTATAATAGTAGCCATCCTTGTAAGTGTGAGAAGGTACAGAATTCATCTTTTAATTTAACTCATTTACATTTATTAAAACAACGGTAAATAATGATTTATTCTTTCAATGGGCTCTAACTTTTTATTTTTCTCTATAATGTTTTATTCTTTTTCTCTCTCCTTTCCAGCTTTCCACTGGGCAGTCCAAGTTATTTCTGGGACTTCTATTAAATAGGCACTGATCAGGGCACCTGGGTGACTCAGTCAGTTGAGCGTCCAACTCTTGGTTTCTGCTCAGGTCATGAGCTCAGAGTTGTGATATGGAGCTCCAAGTTGGGCTCCAGGTCAGCAGGGAGTCTGATGGAGGTTCACCCTCTCTCTCTGCCCCTCGCCTGCTCTTTCTCTAAAATAAATAAATAAGTCTTTTAAAATTAATTAATTAATTAATTAAGAAGCAAGCAAGCACTGGTATTTCTAATTCTTTTCTCCATATCTCTTAGAACTTGGGGGAGAATTTGTCAATCTTATATTATACTATTATTATTATTTTATCCTATATATTCTCTTTTTTATTTCAATAAGATTTTCTTACTTCAGGGAATTTCCACTCCTTTGCCTGGTAATGCATATTGGTGAAGGGCCATGGGTCAAGCCTTAGTTTGCTTTCACTCAGCTAAGTTTGAAAAAAGAAATGAACCCAAGGTACAGAATCCCAGGATACCACAGAGCCACTGCAGGCTCCCCTTGGCTGCCACTTCCCTTGCAGAGAAGTGAAGGTCTAAAGGTTCGATGGGCTCACCCTTCCATCAGCTCCTCACCCCATCACGGCTTTGGCACTGCCCCAAGAAGACTCCAGACTGTGGATCTCCGTTTATTGTGGTGGCACCAGTGATGACCGTCCTGGAGGTTCCATGTGCCATAGGTATTGTTTCTCTTCTCCACCTCAGGCTTCGGTCACCACCTGCCCCAACACATACAAATCATGCGCGCGTGTGCACATGCACACACGCACATGGGCGCACATGCGCAAACGGGTTCACCACACCCTCCCCATATCCCTAGGACCTGTGCATAATTCTCGTGTAATCGTTATTCCCTCTGATTCGTACTTCACTGTCAAATGCTACTTTGCTATCTTGTTAGGAATGCCCAGTCGTTTCTTGAGCCTGAAGACTACTTAGCATTAACTGAAAAATGATCACGTTCTTGAACATTTATGCCCCTAAATGGAAAATGTTAGAGCTTTTCCAACCCAATGTGTTTCTCTTACTTTAAAAAATAATGTGTGCAGCTTGGATCTAATCACAGTGATGTCAAAACACAAAATACTCTTGGTACTCAAATGTGTGCAGGTCCCAAATGCCAGGCCGTGTCCATTTTTTCTTTCATTTCATACCACATTCTTGGGAAAACTCAATATCAACCTTGCAAAAATAAGCAAACAGAAAAAGTTGCCTTCCTCTTACCCAACAGTAGACTAAGGCCAAGAGAAATGCAGAGACCTTGCAAGGGCTGGACAGACACACTAAGTTTGTGCTCTTTCTGCTGTGGTTTCCATTCTCTGGGGATGCTATTCAAAGAGTCATGTTTTAGTTTAAGAACTTAATTTATTGGTGTCAAGTATGTGGCAGGAGCCTGACAAGGGCGCACAGGTGTGCCCCACCTGCCTCATAGCATAGATCTACACCAAGAAAGGATTATTAACACCACCACAAAACTCTGGGTTTTACAAATACCATAGTGATTACCATCTCATTAAATATTTCTCCAGCAGGCAGGAGGAGGATGTTACATAGTCAGATGGATCAGATGGTGGAGTAAGGAGGCATGACAGGATTTTTGAGGGTGGAGGAGTCTTATTCCCTGCTTCCAGTAAACACAACTCCATCACTGTAATTATTCCAGCCAAAACCTCTGGGCCATTTTTGACTCTCCACTCTCTGCTATGCCCCAGTCCAGTCCACCAGTAAATATCGCCATTCTACCTTCAGCCAATGTCCAGCATCTGATCATCACCACTACCCAGACAATCTGTCCATGTCGTAGCATTTCTATTGACTTTGCATAGGTTCTTTTCTGCATTATCACCTGTTATCAACGCACTGGCCACTGGCTGGAGAACTTGTTTTAAACGGAAGTCAGATAACTGCTTGGCTAAAAACTCTTCAGCGGCTCTTCATCTCACTCAGGATAAGAAGCCAAGTTCCTGACCCTAGACTCTGAAGCCCTATCTGGCCTAGCCACCTGCTGCTCAGTTCTCTAACCTGTCCACTGCTCTCCCCTCAACTACTCCACTGTAGACCCTGACCCCCCTGCTCTCCTCATATATGCATGCTCCCCTGTCCATGACTCTCCCCTGTCCAACCTGTGGGAAACATTCTTTATCCAGATGGCTTGCTCTCACTGCCTTAGAAAGGTGTCTGCTCAAATGTCACCTTATTAGATAAGCCTTCCATAGCCACCCTAAAAAGTTGACAATACCTCTGTACTCCTTATCCTTCTCCCTCGGGTTTTTCTCCATTTTTTTTCTCTATTGCTGTATCTTCACCTTTATTATTTACATATTTACTATTTACTATTGATGCTTACTATCTGCCTCCTTGTACTAGAATACAAGTTCTAACAAAGCAGGATTTTCTTTTTCATTTTTATTCGTTGTTGTATCTCTAGTGCCTAGAAGAGTGCCTATCACATATTAGTCCCTCAATAAATAATTGATAAATGAGTAGACAAGTGAATAAATAAAATTTGGAGAGATAACAATCTAGAAACAGGTCACTGAAATATCATTGCCTCACATGCGAGATCACATCAACCTGACATTTCTCCAGCGAAGGAGAGATACAGAGAGGGGCAGTTGTGAGCACCCCCTCCCTATGTTTGCAAGCAGATGCAATCCATCTTCTGAGTGCCCAAGACCCTTTTTCATATTTGATGGAAAATGTCTTCATTTCTATTCCACTCCCTGACTTCCTACCCTTCATCACCATCTCAACAATCCAGCCCCTTCCCACCTCCTGCCTAAATGAAAAAGCTTCAAAATCTTCAGAACCTAGAAGTTTCTGGGTCCTTGCCCAATGCTTCTAAGGCAGGTGAAAGCCCAAGAAGCACCCAGTTAACAGGTAACCTCCTTTCTGGATTAGTTTATTAAGCAGACTCTACATCTATCTTCCCAGGAAAAGGCCAGAAATCTCAGCCATTTGCTAAACCATCCAGAAAAATAAGCAAAAGCTAATTGATAACTTTCCATGAAAAAGATCACAGAAAATCAATATCAGTGTCTTATAAATCTCAGGAGCTAGGTTGGCAGGAAACAATGGACCAGTGAAAGAGGGCATCAAAAGCCGACCTTTTATCCACAGGAAAGGATGTGCGGTCTGCACTTCCCGTGGTGTGAACTGTGCTTCCTGGAACCACAGGAAGTCACTCCATTGCGGTTGAACACACACCCCATGAGTTCACACTACTCAACAGTGACCGCCTTCCAAGGCCCTTTGCTGTCAAGTTCCACATATTTTCATGGTATCTTGAAGCCTTTTAAAAAGTTGTCCACCATCTAATATAATTGTTGAGCAGCCATTGTGTCTTGGATGCCTTTTCATACTTGCAAAGAATTATTCCGCAAGGTTTGCTTTTATCTAAAAGCACAAGTAAATTGGGGGGAGAAAGTCTAAAAGAGGATGTATAGATTTCCCTCCATTTTATAAGAAAGAAACCAAGATGGCAAAAGAGGAAATAGGTTTATATAATAATTATCCATCATATTGTTATCCGTCCTATTGGTGTATAATGCTTGACCAATCATGAGGCACTGTTCACACACATTATCCATTTAATATGCACACAAGCTACATAAGATAGGGAGATACAATTGCACTCATCTTATAAGTAAAGAGGCTCAAAGAGAATAACTAATTTGGCTAGATTCAGACAATCGGTCAGAGCTCAGATTCGGGACTCCAACCTCAACAGTGAGAGAGCTATTAAGCGCATCATTCCTTCCACCACACATAGCTCTGCTTCCATTCAACTCAACTTGGAGGCATGATATTCTGTTTAAATATATTCTAAAGCAGTCTTGGATGATGCAATGTCGATGGGGCATGAGCTGAAAGCCTGCAGAATTTAGATGCAAATTGCGTGTTAGTGTCAAACCAGCTTGCCAGAGGGACTTCTCACCAGACGAGTCTGGTCACAAGGCCTGATCTCTCCTTCCCTTGACAGTCAGTCTCTCCTCCCTGCAGCAGGGGACTTGAGGAATGTAAAGAAAGGCTGGAGCACCATCAGCAACCCTGCAAAACCAGCATCACCAAAAATTCAGTTAACTCTGTAGAGGAACAATGTTGGAGGGGGCCAAGATGGATTGATCCTGCAGCATTCCAGTGCCACGCTGGCCTGTGATTAATTCCACCCCTGCTGGTTGCTCACTGTGTGACCTCAGACAAGCTGTCTGACTCCCCCGGGCCTCAGTTTTCTCAGCTGTAAAATGGGTATTATTTTACCTTGCTCCGAAGTTATGCGTTATGAGGCTCTGTTGGATCAAACTCCTTCAGTCAGTGGGACGGGAAACCGAGGCAGGGAATCCAAACCAAAATGACCTTGCGGAGCAGGGATTTGAGTTCCTTGCCACAAAACCCACCACAGAAGAATGCAGTCCCCCATGCATGCTCTCACCGGAAAAGGAAGCAGAACGTGGGAGCCCCAGCCCCACACCTTCAGAGCCTTCTCCAGGACAGGGAGAGCAAGGGCTTGGTCCTTGCTCAGAGATGGATGTGAAACAGGCAGCAGGTGCCCCACTTCCAGAAGGTGTGCCCTCTATAACTGTGGGTGGCCACTATGCTGTCACCAAAAAGCACATTTACAAAACCTGAGTTCACCATTCGCACAACGGTTGGGAGAAGCTAAAATCCATACCGCTACAAGGGTTTTTCCGTCACCGGGACTGAACCCGAGCTCTTCCCTCTTGTAGTTCCTTCAAATGGAGAATTCCCACGGTGCGATTAGGATGGTTTTCAAAAAACTGTATTTGAAACAATCTGCAGTCAAATGCAGGAGCTTCTATAGTGGTGTAGGTGCTCTTTTCTCCAGACCTGCCTCCCTCTGTTCAGGGTCCAGGCTTGGCCGCTACTGAGCAAGTGGCGGGGGCAGACGGCGGGGGTTGCCCTCCCTGTCTCGAGACTTCGGCTGCACGTCCTCTGCCCGGACAGCACAGGGCAGGACCTGGGAGCTACCGGAGCCAAGCAGGGCCGTGCTCTGCCCCCGCCTGTCAGCTGCTCGGGCTGGCTGTGCCGAGGCCTCGCACCAGAATCAGGATGACATGTCGGCCTGTTTGCTGTGTGGGGAGACACGGACATGTCAGGACGCAGGCAGCTGATAAGGAGGCCATTTGTTCCCTTTTAGTGGAGGAGAGGAGCAGAGTGTAACAGCTGCAAAAAAAAAAAAAAAAAGCGCACAAGCCAGCAAGAAGGCTTTCTTAAAAACCTTCGTAGCCTTCAACCCATCAGTTCAGCATAATGTCAAATCCTAGTGGGGGAAAAAAAAAGCACTAGAGGGGAAAAGCATCCCTCTCCTTCTGGAAGCTGATGCTACGGTTGGCCCCTTTCTGCAGACTAGCCTTAAACTCTGCGTGTGTCTGTGACTACGCCTCCGTGCAGGTGGCTCTGAGAACCCCAGCAGATGAGATCGGGAAGGAGCGGTCACATGTGGTCATCGAAACTTCATGGCTTGCTTTGCGGGCTCTTGTCCCCTGCCATCTGCAGGCAAGCGTGGACAGTGTTCAGCTCGGGTGGGGCACCACAGAGTTACTGAGTGAATGCGGTTTGCCTGCTCAATGCCCACTTAAGTAACAGTGAGAGACACACTTTAACCTTGCTCTCCTCCGGAAGAAACTGTCCAAAATGTCTTTGTCTTCTTTGTCATCTGCCTTCTATCTATGAAGAGGGGCTCAGCCTCTTTCCCAACCTATGGGCAGAAAAGATTTATTTACCCTCAAAGGTACCAATTTTACATATGAGCAGAAGAGTCGCTACCTACAGGCCCTAGTACTTTCAGAGGTCCTGGAAAGCTGGCCATGGGATGGCCCACTGACCTGACAACCATCTTCCTCAACCAAGTGACCAAGCGTGAAATGCTGCCATGAGAGGCTCATTCTTTTATTGTGGGCTCTGGTCAGCTCCAAATGCCCAAGAGAGACTGCCTGGGCGTTGAAGAGAAGCAGCATCAGTGAAACTGTGGTGGAAATACAGAAAGCACACCTAAAAAAGAAGGAATTCCCTGGCGGGCCACAGACCTAGGCAACTGTTTTGGGCAGAGGAAAACCCTTGCCAGCCTCACAGTGCTGCCTCCTGGAGAGCTGGCTGGGCTCTGAGGACGGAGGTAACCGAGTTACACTTCAGGGAAGGCTCATATTTCTCCTTACCACGCAGACTGTTCTGGGAAGTGGGAGGGCAAGGGTCAGGGAGGGAGAGGGATGACCATGAGTTGCCAGAAGAATGCACTCAGCACAGCATGGGCCTAGGGGGCTACCCCCTGGCAGCCCCCCCAGCTCCCCTGGCAGGATGGGTGGATTCCTGGGGTGAGCCCCCCACAAAGCTCGCGGCCACCCTGGGCATATAGGCCAAGCCGTTCCCACTGTTACCTTTACTCTAGCTCTGCATAGAATAATATGCAATTAATTGATTTTCTGTCACTCTTTTAGTCCCGAAAATTAATTTCAGAGCAACCTTGTTTTCTCAGGGTATGAATCCTCTACACCAGAGCCATTCTGCTGCTCCATTATTCATGAGAGAAAATAGTGAGAGTGTGGGACAGGGATGCCCCAAGGCCACAAACTGATAGTCTGTGTTACCGATACAACAATATTCCACCAGCACCTCTAAATAATTCACATCTACAACTCAATTTGGGCCTGCACACGACTCAGGATGCAGCTGGGGGCGGCAGAGCTGGGAGATTTGGGAGACTGTCACCGATGCCGAAGCAAGGCACACGGGGTCTCCCGAGGCCGTCCCCTTCTCCCCCACCCCCCAGGGCTTCGGGGCTGTGGAAGGAGAAGGCGCACGTCTGGGGCCCCAAGCCCGGGCTCCCTTTCACTCTGGCTCCTACCAGAGCTTACACATATTCCGTAAAAGGGCTAGCAATACAGTAGCGAGCCCCTGAGAGGGAAGCGTGAAAACAGGCCTTATAAACTCCAAATTTAGCCCTGAAGAAAGCGAGACACCCCATGCAGCTCCCTTCTCTGGACCTCAGATTTTAAGGTTTGGTTTGGTTCGGTTTGCTCATCTGAGACCAGACCTGCTGACTCGGGATGTCCCATGAGGTCGCTCCCATGCTCACAGGAACAGCTGTCCCGGCTGATTCCCAAGCACCCTTCCAGCTCTGACCTCCTCTGATGAGTCTAATGAAGAACAGGGTTGTTACCCTAAGGCTTTGGAGGGAAGGGCTGTCTGTAGGACCATTGGTAACCAAAGCATCATGTGGGTCATCTTGTCATCTAGGGAGAAAGGGAGGGAAAGGCACAGGCGAGGGACAGCACAGCACGTCAGCCTTGCTGTTTGCCACGCGCCTTGCTGAAGCCGCTGGAAGGACACAGGTCCCTGTTGGCACCGACAGAAAGACAGACCCATGACATGTCTTCTAGGGAGGATACTAAGATGGCCTCAAGATTCCCACCCTCTAGGGGGCACACCCTGGGTAGCACCCTCCCCTGGGCTTTGGGCAGGACCGGTGAATAGAATGAGATATCCCTCCCGTGATTAGGTTAATGATCAGTTGACCTGGACTTAATCTAAAGGGAAATGCTCCTGGGCGGGCCTGCCATAATCAGGTGAGCCAGAAAAGGAAGTCAGAGAGATGCTCTTGGGGGCCTGCACGAAGCAGACCACCATGCTGTAAGAGCATCTATGGTTGGGTTCCTACGACTAGAACCCATGGTGGCCTCTAGTGGCAGCGACTGACCTCTAGATGATAGCCAGCAAGAAAACGGGGGCATCAATCCTACAACCACAAGGAACAGAGTTCTGCCAACAACCTGGATGAGCTTGGGAAAAGATCAGAGTCTTAGATAAGATCACATTCCCCCCAGCTGACCTTGACTTAGTCTGTGAGACCCTGAGCAAAGGACCCAGAACCTCCCCCCACCACCACCACCACGAAGACACCCAGTGCAAGGAAACTGTGAGATAATAAATGGGTGCTGTTTTAAGCCACTCAACTGTGACAATCTAACTTGTTAGACAGCTAACAAGTTGCTATTCTAGCAATAGAAACTAATAGAACTTGCATTAAATAGAAACAACAGGACCGGTATGCCCTTTCCAGTCTACAAAGTGCTTCCAAAACCCGCATTGTGGCCAGCTCTGCACGCTCAACGCCTACGTCTTCCCATGGCTCCCAGGAAGTCTTCAGAAGATCAATCTCCTCAGCTTGATACCCAAGGCAACGCTGAGAGGCTGACAGGGCGGGTTTGCTTTTTTTTTTTAATTTCTCTTTCACGGATGAAGAAATTGATGCTCAGATAAACTGCTCTGAGGTCACATGAAGAATCCGTGGCAGAAACAGGACTCCCATTCAGGCCTTCTGAGTCCAAGACCAGTGAGCTGTGTTCTCTGTGGCTGCCCCCGCACTATCCTCTCCAAGAAAAGAAGGTTGTTTTAAAGGCAAGTCCCAGGGGCCTGACTGTCTACACCTCTCTGAGAAAAGGAAAACCAGAGTGGTCGGGGGATGCTGAGTTCCACCATCCCGTTAGCGGCCTCCCTCCCCTGACACACAGTCACCGGGGAGGCAGCAAACAAGACAATGAGAGGTCAGCTTCGTGGCTCCTCAGAGTCCACAGTGGCCCCTCTGCCGGCCCACGGTTCCAGGGCCCTGAGCTGAACCCCTGTGCACAGCCTCGCCTTCCTTCTCTCTCCCAATCCATGGACAGAGGGCCCAGCCAACCCACTCATCAAACAGGCTTTTATCATTAGTTATTAACGGGGTCCGATTAAATCCAAGCAACAATTGGAAAGGCAGATTGCAACACCACACTCTTTATTGCTGATGTTTCTGGGGGACGTTAGCAATAAGAAGCCTCCAGAGAGGAGCAGTGAAGGACAAGAAAGAAAAAGAGGGAAAAGGAAATCGAGCAAGGTACTTTACAGCCACTTTGTAACATGTGCGTATGCAGCAGCCACGCACGAGGCCCAATAACCTCCTTGCAAATGGTAATAAATCCCCTCGGACCCCAACACACTTGTAATTTACAACTTGGCTAAAATGAACATTATTTCAAGCTAAGCGTATTCTCAGAGGTGCAAGAGAATGTGGCAGCTTTCCTGCTGACGGAGGAGTTTCTTTTTAAATGTCATGCATTCACTTTCATTACTTCCAAATAATTGCCCGAAAAGATCAGCTGCTGGACAGGGCTGCCCACTTTACATCACTATGAGTCAATTTCATCATCATCAAAGGAGCCCCTGGGAGCTGGTTTCAGCCTGGGGCGGGCTCAGCCCTCAGTGACTCGCTCCTCTTGGTCCCTGGGCTGTGCAGGAAAAGGTGCCTCCGTCATTCTCCAGGGACAGCTCCAGGTAAGATGGAATGTTTTCTATAGATAGACAACATGATCTGTCATCACTGCCACCATCAAATATCATCCTCCCGCATCCACTGGATCATAATGTCATTGGTTGCCCAGCTCTGTAATGTGGTGCTTGTTATCACAGAGCTAACCCAATGCAGTGTATTCCTCTCCCTCGTGAAGGAGCAGGGAGGGGTAGCCCGCTGGGGTAAGTCAGGGGACTCTCCCTTCTTAGTCCCAGGGGCACATTGCATATTTTGTGGAAAGCCTGCTTTCAAATCAAACACGGGCTTTGCTTTGAGAGCTCTGAAACCAGAGATTGTGATTGGTGATTGATTGCATAACAAACCACCCCCCAAAACATGGTGTCTTAATTATCGCTTAAGGTTCTGTGGGTCGACTGGGCTCAGCTGTGCGGTTCTTCTTCTTTGTGAGACGTCAGCTGGGGTTGCAGTCATCTGGGGATTGGACTGGGCTGCCAAGTCTCCCATGGCTCGCTCACATGCCTGGTGCCTTGGTATGGAAAACAGGAAAAACGGGTCCCATGGGACAGTTAGGACTTTCTGGCTTTCCACCTTGTGGCCACAAGTCCTTTTGCTCTCCTTGTGGCCTTCCCACATGGTCTCTTCGTGTGCTTCCTGCAGGATATGGGGACTTCCTACGTGGCAGCTAAGGACCCACAAAAGCACAAAATTGTAAGCCACCAGGACTAACACAAGGCCATTTTGCCACATACTACTGACTAGAGTGAGTCAGAAAGCTGGCCCGGATTTCACATGGGAAGGGAGAGGACAAGGCTGTGAACACCAAGAAGCATGAATCACGGGGGGCCATCTTTGGTGACTAGCTCTGAATCAGGAATCCACATCTCCTTTGTGAAATATCCTCAAATAACTGCTATCAACTCTAATCTCCCTTAAGGAATGAAAAGGATAAATATAAGTTCCTTAAGGGGTCTCAGCTCATTGGTATATAAGCATGAAACAGTTTTATTTCTTCCAAGCCTTGCCTCAGACTGTGATAAGTTTAATCCCCCTCTCCTGTGACTTAATGACATCCTAAGCAGATTCTGCAACTTTGGAGTCTCGTTCACTGACTAAAATAGTCCAGTTTAGTGTGTTAGATGGCATTAGGAAACTATTTTCTTTAGGGATGATCATAGTTTTGTGACTCTAAAGAAGAACAGTGATCATTTTAAGAGCTGTTTGCTATAAAGTGTCAGGCACTGCAGTCAACTTTGAAACTGACAGGGGAATAGATAGATGTTGGTCCCCATTTTTGCATATTTTTTAATTTTCCATAATAAAATTTGAATAATTTAATTTAATTATTTAAAAAGTTAACTTAATTATTAGTAATAGTAATAATAATTTAATTATACATAATAAAAAGTTGAAAAAAATCCAGTCCACTTTATAACCTCAATTTCATAGCCAATGTAAAGTTATCTCCTCTCTCCTATCATTGGCGTTAAGGACTTACAATGTGTTGAAGGAAGAAACATCACTGTGCCTAACTGCATGGTTATAACTTTGTCCATTTTTGTTTGTATTGGTCCTCTGGCCTACAATGACCAGCGGTCACTGCTCCCCTGCGTGGGGCACATAGTGCGACTTTTGGAGGATTGTGCAGGTGCCCCCCACCATCCAGTTCTCTGACAGGCAAGACCCACCTCTGGCTCTCCCTCCTACCACCCCCCGCAGCTCCTGAGGCCTGAGGTCCACCTCCAGATTTCTGGCTCTTAGGTCTCTTTCTGGAGGAATACTTCTCTCAAAGGAGAAGCGGGCAAGATGGCAGGGTCCGCTTTCCTCCATTGTGCCTTTTGATCTAAGAAGAACTGTCCCTCCCAACCCCCAGTTCTTTCCTGATGTGGACTGAGGTTCAGTGGTAGGGGGAGAGGTTGATGGCTATGGGAGGGTTAATGCTGCCTTTTCATAGGAAGCTCTGGGAGAAAGTGCTAAAGCCAACTGTTCCTGGCTGTCTTGAAAATGTGGGGGTGAGTGTTTCTCATCGTCAGCTGCAAACCTTAGTCTAGTGCAATGGACCAAAACCTACTCCACGTCCCTTTGTTGACACATAAATGTGGCTGATGTATCCAGGCATAGAAAATCCAGTCTATAGACACAACCCAACTACTAACTTGCTGTGTGACCTTGGCCAATCACTTAGCCTCTCTGGTCTTAAGGTAAGGGCTCAGCATTTGGTCTACTGCATTTCCAAATAAGTAGCACAAACGCTGAGGGCTACTTTAGAGGCACTGCAAGCAGTGACGTGAACCCCGACCAAAAAGCCAAGTGGGACACTGGCCAGGGAACTCAGCCTTCACTCTGATGTATTTTTTACACTGACGCTCCAGGTGAGATTTTCATTTCAAAAACGAGTCCTGCTCTAAAAATGTTTGAAAGCCATTCATCAGTCCAACTGGCTCATTTGACTGCCACAGAGAATGCCAGCCTCTGAGGAATGGTTGGTGTGGGATGCGCTGTCATGCCCATTTAACAAACCGCAAGTTCTCTCCAACAGAACCAGACGAGAAAGCAGCTCCCAGCTTGGGAGCAGACAGAAGAATCATGTTATGTCCAGGGAAGATTCACTCCCTGTCTTGGTCTTGTGTGTGTGTGTGTGCACGCACGCACGCATGTGCGTACACATATGTGCGTGTGTATGCCCCCCCCAAGTCTGTCCATTGCTGTGCAGCAGGATTAAATTTCAAACTGCACAAGACATCTGAGGCAGGGTAATCAATCACTTCATCACTGCCACTGCAGATAAAGAGAGCAGGGAGACAGGGAAAGGATGGAGGAGGACAGAAGGGGCAGAGAGACCCTCCGGCCTCTGAATCCACCTCAGAAAACAACCACATGCTTCTGGGGCTCATGGGCTTCTGTGCGCAGGAGCTGGAGAGTAAAGAAGAGAGTCCCCAACAAAAATGGAGACTTACGCTGGAAGCAGCCCAGGGCTGTCCCTGGAAGTCTGATATTCTGGGAAGGACTGGAAGGGACAAGGATCTGGAAGATCTTGGGTTGGAAGGGAACCTCATTCCACACACATAGGCCCCCCAAGGAGTGCATGTGCATGCACCTGCTTAACCAGCCTCGTGTGGGGATTCTGAGATGTTCCCTTAGCCTGGAGCTGCACAGGCATGGCAGGGCCGCAGAAGCTGAGAAGACCCCACAGTCCCCGGGCTCGGCCCTGTCTCAGTCCTCCTGCAGGAATATCAGGCCCAGGGGCTCTGGCAGAAGAGACTGCAGTCTGTCAGCTCTGAGTGACATCAGTGGAGTACCACGTTCCAGCGTCCCGTGTCCTCTGCATAAATGCAATTTCCCCAAATGTCAGGAGCAAAGCATTACAGATAACACATTGTGTGTGTCTTTGACCCAGTAAGTGCTGAAATCACAGATCTCATTATTCTGACATGATAGAATTTTCTCTTTCTCTCTCCCAGTGCAGGCTGACTGCCCTTGTTTCCCAGACTGCAGACCTAATTGTCAAAGGTGCAAAGCCACCGTAGAAAAATGGGCTTCACTTATTCCCTACCCCGAACAAAATGCCAGGTCTCCTTGCGTGAGAAGAAAATGATCTTAGGGACAGCTCGTAACAGGACATTAAGTCACAGATATTTTTGGTCAGAGCTTTCCTGGAGAGCAGAGGTACAGACAGATTTGACCTTGAGTGGCCAGGCCTGACTCTCCCTGTGCCCCCGCCTCCAGTCCCGAGCACTGACTGGAGGAACAGCCTGGATTTTGAAGTCTACTTCTGCCACTTTCGAGCTGTGTGCTGCACTCAGGTTGCTAACACTCATCAGCTTTTATCTTCTCAGCTATAAAACCAGAGGATGTGTAGGATGGATGTGAGGGAGAAAGAGGTGTTGACTGCATAGAAGGTACCTGGCAAATAATTGGTGCTGGAAACATTTACTATGGTCAAATCTGAGATTTCACTTCAGGGATGTAAGTCAATAAATCTTCCATTCAATCAACAAGCTGAAGAAGTATTTACTGAGTGCCCTGATCATACAGCCAGAAGACATGGGCTCACTAAATATGTGTTGAATGAACGAATGGCTTCTTATCCATCACTAGGTGACTTCGGACCAGTCACCACATCTCTCTCTCTCTGTTTCATTGGCTCTGAAACACAGGGCTGGGAGGATGGCATGGATGCAGCGGCCAGCTTTGACACTCCACTAGTTGAGTGGGACACTGAGAGGTCCTCAAAGGGACGTCAGACAGAGATCCAACTCCCCCAAGTCTTACTATCTAGTTAAGGAGTGGTGTCAGGTGGACCTACCTGAAGGCAGCTGATACCTGAAGGCAGCGTGTGAAGCGTCCAGGTGAGGGGTGAGGACTGCAGGCAGCCCAAAGAGATTAGAGCTGGTTCTGGAGGCTTGGTGGTTGGAGGAAGTGAGCCCAGTCCTGCTCCTTGGAAGAAAGATGGGATCATAGTAGCAGCCAGAAGAGCAATTCTGGGCCCAGTGGGCTGAAATGCACAGCACAAGCTAGAATGATTACATCCCCTGAAATTTCACTGAAGTTCAGGTTGAGCGAAAGGAACTCAAATCTTAGGCTATGAGGGCCAAGTATAGACCACAGAGCCATATGATGCGCTTTACCCACCTGAAGCAGACGTCCTAACAGACCCTCTTCATGCTTCCCATGTTGCCAGGCAGGCACCTGCAATGCCAGGAAGGGCCCATAACTGCTGACCTCCTCACCTGCTTCTCCATCACCTTTTTACACAGTCTTTCTGAAGGGTCCCTGCCCCCCGTCTGTCCCTTCTCTTGTCCAACTTTCCCTCCAGGCTTAAGTGTAGAAGACCAGAAAACCAGCAACACTGGATGGTTCCCTTCATCTTACTTGCCTCTTTGGATTAATAAATGCCATATTTTCTCCCATGCAGCTTGGCCTTTCCATATCCTTTCTACCATAAAACAGAGAAAAACATATAAATCAACTTCTTTATTCTGGTGACTATTATACATTCATTGTAAATTTTGAAAAATATAGTCAAGAACAAAGAAAGTAGTAATCACCGGTGTTACATATGGATGACAGGTAGATAGAAATATTCAAACTGGATCTATAGCTTTATACTTTGTTTTCATTTGAGATCCCATCACGAACATTTCTTATACCTTTGAAACATTATTTGAAACCATGCTTTTTAATGACTGTGTAATAGTCCATTGAAGGCTTTTAACCATTATTTATCCAACTATCACCCTATTTTTGAACATCATAATTATTTCTGATTTTTAGTTGCCATACGTAGTACTGCAATGAACACTCCGGATGTAAATCTCCTTCGAAGATCATTTTCTAAGGTGAAATTCCCAGATGTGGAAGTTCTCGGGCTAGGGGTATGTATGTTTAAGGCTGTTGATAACACACTGAGTTCCTCCTTATCTTTCCAAATGTTCTGCAGTTCACTGACTCACTAATATGATGTTGCTCATTATTACAATGACTCCTCATGAGGTTGTCTTGTCTCCCCAGCTAGACTCTGAGCTCCTCTAATGCAGGGAGAAATTATCCTCCAAGGCCCCTGGCCCAACGAGCAACCTCTTACCACCAGCATCTCACACAGCCTTCTCCCCACAGGGGGAGTAGTCAACAGGGTTCACATTGCTGTACACCCCAAAGACTAGTTGCTAAAGTGCAAAAATGACTTCATTATTAGCTGGTCCCACCTGCAAAACAATCTCACACCATAACTTCTAGGTCCTGATGATTTCATTTCAGCCTAAAGAAAACTTCCTGCCCACCTGAGTTTCCCCCAGATAAAATGGGCTTCCCTGAGAGGTGGTGAGTGGGGACCACGTGACGGGGATACTGCTAAAAGGATTCCACCTGCGATGAAATGTCAGGACCCTCCAATCCTGAGATCCAGGATTCTTGTCATTCTTGTCACTTCCCGGAACCCACAGTATGGCTGTCTACACCCAGGCCTTTCTCAATAACTGCTGTGGGCTAGATGACAGAATCCCTGCCCCGCTCAACAACTGACAGAAGTGGGTTGAGGGCTAAATCAATGGTGTTCACAAACCGAAGGTGCCTATTAAATCTTTCTTCACAGTATCAGCTACACGATGGCCATATAAATCTTTAAAACGGCTCCAATATTTCATTTCAGTTCGGCTGTACTGCAGGAGTGAGTGAGTAGTGTGCCTCCCACATGTTAATTCCACCCAGGGAAGCCTCAGGACTCACAGGGCCAGAGCCCATTGCGATGGGGCTGGGGAGCAGACCTTTCCCTGGCAGAGGGAGCCCCCCAGGTGGAACCAGAATGTGGTTTGAGAATACAGAGCATGACCTCACTGACTCACGTTCATTGAAGCCAAATGAGGGGACACCATCAATTCATTTTAAAAATCGTTGGCTGGTTTGAGAGAAATTTGTGATAACTGCATGGATGGACCAGTAGCCACAACCAAGCTGACGACTTCTTTGTCTTGGAGGTCCTGAGGGAGCCCACTCTGCGGCAGGAGTACCTCGTAAGCAATGTATCCCCCCCTTAGGTAAGTGGGTGTTGAGAATATGTGTTGGAGGTTCCTCTAATAAAAATCTTGTTCTCCTATTAAAAAAACAAACTCTCTTCTAATTTAGTTAAACTCATATTTATTTGCACCACCTGGAATCTACATGTGCTAAGTGAACGTAGAGTCCAAGGCATTCCTCTCTGAATTATAATAGTGCTGAGTTAACGAGATTTTTCTAAGCCTTTAAGGGAAATGAGCTGCAAGGTTTTTCCCACAGTTTCTGGATGTGGCATGGGGAACGAAGACCCTGTCCTCTGTCTCCCTAGCAACTCCAGAGCCTTACCAAAAGAGAGACAGAGACGGCTGTCATCAACATGGCGCTAGTATCCCCAGCAAGCAACGAGAAGATAAAGGAGCAAGAGCTGTAGCCATCCTCCGTTCCATGAGCAGAGCTGACAGCTGAAGGGAAGGGAAAGAGCTTTGTTTGTGCTCATGAATAGCAGCCCCTGTAGGGACCAAAACACATCTCAAGCTTGGACCATTTCAGGTGATTCTTGGGGTTGGCAGGGTGGGGGAGGGTGGACTCTTCCTTTCAGCATCTTGTTGTCTTTGTCAAGCTCCCAGTCCCAACACATAGAAATAACTGATGCGCTCTGGACAGCAATTTTACTGCACTTGCCTCAAAGTCCAAGCCCCTGAGGACTCCTGATCTTCCAGCCACATAACTCAGCCTCCTTGTCATCTTCAGATCCACTCTGGGACATTTGCGGAGTGAGTTCCTTTTTCCTGTTTTCCCCACCTTTCATCCCGCCCCGTCCCACCCCCACGCAAGCACCCACAACGTGTTCATTAATGAACGCATTTAATCAAGTTTATGAAGTCTCTTTATTATCAATAACCCTAATCACTCTTAATTGCTGCATCATTAGTTCGGCCACGCTCGGATGTAGCAGTTAGGCGGAGCAGTAAATGACAACTGCAGAAAAATGACTTGCTGCATAAAAGCCTGGGAGGGAAGGACTGACAGGAGAAGAGGCAAAGGGAGGAGAGAAGAGTGAGTGTGCTCAAGCCCTGCAAGGCGGCCCGCTGCTGGGCAGAGGGGGGTAGGGGGGGAGGGAGATGCCATTAAGAGGTTCGGCCAGGTGTAAAGATGCCGGTGAGCCAGTTTTGCATATTTCTAAACTTTGGGGAGCTCCACATCAGCAGCATGAGTGAACGTTCTGCTTGACAAAAGTTGATGTTATGTTAATATCTAGCACCTGCCACCCTCGGGGATCTTCAAGCCCTCTGCAAGCTCCATTGTGTTCAAAGCCAAATGCTTGGTGGATGCGAGGTGAAGGATGCACCTTGTCATTGGGAAAGCAGCAAGGGGTGGCCTGCTGCAGGTCTTTGTCGAGACATTAACTCTCCTGCCTTTCCATGTTCTGGAAGTCTCTGCACAGTCAAAGAAACCACTGAGATGCCTCCGGTAAGAAAGAGGTGGCCAGCAGCATCTCCTCACTTTGCGTTCACCTCCCTAGGAGCCCAGAGATCCAAAACCCTGTCTAAAACCTTTACTCATGGAATTGTCTTAGGTCTGACTCTTGATCTGCCCCATCTCCCATTCCATAAAGTCAATTTAATGATACCGATGGCCAGCCAACTTCAAATGAAGTGTAAATGAGATTCCATGGTGGACAGAGTTGTGAGAAAGCCTTGGGGTACACCAGGGTGGGGGAGCCTGGGAAATTCTGGCTATCTGCTAGGGGGAGTTCTCTATGGGTCCTTCCCTCTTTGTATTTGTCCCACTGCTCTTTCCCTCAGTCTCACTGTGCATGCAAATTTCTGTAATGAAATTTTATACACGGAAAGTCTGAATCCTGGAGGCACAAAACTCTTCCTACCTCTAATCTCTAGAATTCTCTCCTGCACCCTGCCCCTCTCCAAAATGCAAAACCAGTCTTTCTACCTTTCCCACTTAAGTGTATGTTGTTCATGCATATTTCCTAACTCTATCCCTTAAGTGTTTATTGAAAAAATGTTTATCAGTACATACTATGTGCCAGGTACTGGGAATATAATGTTAGATCAACAAGAAATCTGTCTTGAAGGAGCTTATGGTTCAGTAATGAATCTAAGAAACTATAATATAACTATGTCCCAACTCTGCTCACCACTTGGGTGCTAAAAATGTTCCATAGAAAGATGCTCTCGGTGCTAAATAAATAAGTCAGTGCCTTACTCTGCTCTTCATCCCTTTTGTGTCCCCACATTTCAAGGGCTGCACCAATGCCTCTCCACAGACAATCATTTCCCTGGTAGTTCCCAGATATGTACCTGTAGGTTCAGCTCTACCCCTGATGAGAATGTTCTAGAAACTTCACTCTCAGCAAGAGATGTTTGGAGCTCTTAAGCCATAGACTCACCAAGCTGTTCATTTCTGAAACTGTGCCCCTTTCTTAGATGCCAATTCGCACATTTTCTGGCCATAGCCAAATCCTGTTGCCAATGGCTGTCCCCATCCCATACCTTAGTGGCTGGCTGAACTCCTGCTCCAGGCCAGGCAGCCCACCTAAAGCCATCACGCTAGTTTCCCCTCCTTCTCATCCCTGCCACAGCCAGTGGAGCCAAGTTGCTTGACTTAGAAGGCTCTGCATATCACAAATTGACAAAAAATTAAATTTGTTAAAGAATGCATGGGTGCTCTTGTTGCTTGAGACCTAGCCATCAATGCTGGCCCAGAGTAACCAATTACTGCCATAAACATTCACATTCATAACTAACACTGTTCAGGCCCCAGGTAAGCTTGTCTCCATCTCTTGTCTTCCAAATACAAGTTGTGTCTAAATGCCACAAGAGTTCATGGGTTGGACCACTGCTGATATCAGAGATAAACACTGCATTAGAGCACAGAGGTGATTTGAGAGACAGAAGGGCTTAGGTCGAAGTAAAAATGAAAACAATGAACCAGTCCTATCCTCCCAAAAAATATGAATGTGACAGATTCTTGCATAATAAAGTACTGTTGCTCACTAGAGGCATGTGTCCATTTTCTTATTTCCTTTCTTGTTCTAATCCATGTTCCAGAGATATTCATGAGGTTCCATGGTATTTATTAGAGCTGCATGTAGTCACTGAGGTATATTTTGCATTACTGAACAATCTCTATTACTTTACATTTATATACACTGCATCTCTATCTAAAGTTAAATGGGTAAACCATGATACCACCTCTTCACATTTCTGAGTAGATCTAAATATTGCTTTAAAAGACAGTGAAAACTGGGACACCTGGGTGGTTCAGTTGGTTAACCTTCTGCCTTCTGCTGCGGTCATGATCCCAGGGTCCTAGGACCTGAGCCGCACATCAGGCTCCCTGCTCAGCAGGGACCCTACTTCTGCCTCTGCCTGCCACTCTCCCTGCTTGTGCACACTCGCTCTCTCTGACAAATAAATAAATAAATAAAATCTTTAAAAGACAGTGAAAAGATGGAAAAGATACCAATGTCTATGATGAAAACGATATGCTCTGGAATAGTTTCTGAACTAAGGATAATTTATCATATGTGACCTACTTCAGTGTTTGAATAGGATATATAAAATTCACATTTATTTCTGAATCTATGCATTGTTTTTAAGACTTGTGTTGACAATTGTGGTTGCTACTGCCTCCACCATGCAAAATTTCTCCAAACTGAAATGAGTAAAAATCTACATAAGAACTACAGTAACTCAGAGATTGTCTGTTTTGGCATTGTCGATACAACACAAATGGTGTGAAAAATCTCACTATGAAAGTATAATTAGTGATTTCACCAAAATAAGGACCAGAAAAATAAACATAATGATAAATACATAGTTATTATAAATTAAGAATGTCTTTTTTTAATCACTCACCCAAAAACCACTGGCCCTTTGAGCACTGAGACATACACAATAGCAATTAAATTTAGTCATCTTTGATATTTATCAATTTCAGCCAGATAAACTGCCGTTTAACCCATGTTTAAAGATATATAAGTCAAAGCAGAAAGACAATATTTTTAACAGTTCATTTGTTTAACTTGTACCTTTTATACCTTGAAATATGGAGTCATCTACTTATACTCTTGCCTTCAGCCCATAAACTGCTAGATGCAGGTCTGCTAATCCCTGATATTAATCTAGCAAGGTTTGAATCAGTCATAATGTATTAAAACAAAACGGGGGGGGGGACCTGGGGGGATCAATCAGTTAAGCATTGGACTCTTGATTTCAACTCAGATCATGATCTCAGGGTCCTAGGATTGAGCCCAGATCCAGCTCCTCTGCTTGAGAATTCTCCTTCCCTCTCCTTCTGTCCCTTCCTATGCTGCCCCCCTACATTCATGTGTTCTCTCTCCCATCTCTCTTTCAAATAAACAAATAAATCTTTAAAAAAAAAAAACCTGGTAGACATTAAGTCCATTAAAAATCCTTGCTATTATAAATAATATACCAGCTAACATTGCATACAAATCTGTGCAAACTTCTGTTTGCAGAAGTGTAATTTCTAGGTCAAAGGGAATGCCCATTTAAAATTTGACATACATGGAACATTGCCTTTTCAGATGATTGCACCAACCAATTTATAGGCCTACCAATAGAATGTATTTCCACACACAAAACATACATGTTACCATTATTTCTAAGAGAAAAAAGTGGGATCTTACAGATTTACTACAAATTTCTTTTCATTAGTGGAAGATCTTTTCTTACACTTGTTAGATATTTGAATTTCTTTTTCTGTGAATCATCACTTAGCATCATTTTGCTACTAACTTTCTTTTTCTTACTAATGTGTTAGAGTTCTTTGTATATTACGATTGTTAAATCTTTGCCTAACGTACATAATATATTTTCCATTTATTTGTCTATTAACTTTGTTAATGTTATCTTTTGATTTGAAAAATTATACAATTATTGGGTAATCAAATCTGTCAATCATAAAGTTTTCCAACCTTGATGTAATTCTTCAGAAGATATTCAGAAAGATCTGCTCCTATACCAAGTTAGTTAAAGAACATTTTCTTATACTTTATATTAGGATTTAAATCCAAATCCCTCTGGAATTAACTTTGGCAAATTAATTTATCAATTTCTGTGCCAATAAAATATTTAATTACTATAACTTCATAGCACTTTTGATAGATAGCAAAGCAAATCTTACCATCAGTATTCTCCTCTTTTCCAAGATTTAACTATTTTTATATATTCACTCTTTAAGATGAACTTTAGAATCAATTTGTAAAATTCAAAAATATCCCACTGTGATTTTGAATGGCATTCCATAAATTTATAGGTTAACCCAAGATAAAGACATATTTATAAGGACGAATATTTCCAGCAAGAATATGGCACATTTCTCAATTTTTCCAGGTTTTTTTTTAGCTCCTTCAATAGCATTTCATAGTTTTCCATATTTTACATTATTATTAATTTTTAGCAACTTGTTACATTTGTGAATAGGATATTCTTTCTCATTCTTAGACCCCAGCTGATTATTGTTCATACATAGGAAAACTATTGAATTTTGTCTTAGATCAACCAATTTACTGAGCTCTCTTATCTAGTAGATTCTCATTTGATTAACTTAGATTTTCTAGGTTTGCGATCTGCTGTATTTAATAATGAATTTTTTTGGCTCTCACTTTCCAATATTTATATCTTACTACTCTTCTTGTGTTACTTCTTTGTCTAGATCTCCATGGTAATGCATCACAATGAGAACAATATCTGAAAGCAGCATGGATTTATTTCAGCTATTTTACTGTTTACTATGAGGTTTAGTATTGGTTTCTGATACTTTGTTGTGTTAAAAAATTTCATTCTATTTCTAACCTACTAACTCTTCTAAACGACTATTTTCATTTCTTGATAATAAATTTTGTGAAATGCCATTTTAGACCCTAACAAGATGATCATGTCTATTTTTCCCCTTTAACTTATTTAGGTAATAAATTATGTTGCATTAAAAGATTACATTAATAAATTTCCTAATGTTGAAACAAGTTTTCATAATCATTCTTAGGAAAAAACCTCCTGGGATATGCCTTCTTTCCTTTAATAAGTTACTGTGTTTGATTTATTGATATTTTTCTCAGTAATTTTACATCTCTAAACAAGGGAGATTATTCTATATTGTTTGTTTGAGAGACTTTGTTGACTTTCATTATCAGAGTCAAAAAAGGAAGTTTTTCAAAAATGGAGTCAAAAATTGCAGATATTCCACATTTTTTATGCTCTGGAGAAATTTATGTGATCTGGATATTATCTTTTCACTACAGACATGATAGGACTTGCCCACAAAACTATCTAGACCTGGTAACTTTTTTCTGAGCCTCTAATGAAACAAGCTATTTATTGTTTTATTTTTTACATATCCTTGAGTCAATTTTGAACATTTTCCATTTCCCGTGGTGAGGAAAACCATTATATTTAGATTGCCAGAATTTTTGGAATCATATTGCATATAATATTTCCTTCCCATTTTTAATACTTACTTGAAAATATTTGTGATTAAGGAATGTAGTTGGCTGAATAATATCCCTCAAAAGAAATCCATGTCCTAATCCCCAGAAAGTGTGAATGCTACCTAATATGGCAAAAGGGACTTACAGATGCGATTCAGTTAAGGATCTTGAAATGGGGAGATACTCTTGGATTATCCAAGTGAATTTCATGTGTCATTAAAGAAGTCCTTATAAAAGGAAGACAGAAGATTAAAGGAAGAAGTAGGAAATATGACAAAAGCAAGAGATTGGCGTGATGCCAGGAAGAGGTCTGGAGACAAGGAATGCAGGGGCCTCAGGCATCTAGAAAAAGCAAGGAAACAGGTTCCCCCATACAGCCTCCAAAAGGAGCCAGCCCTTCCACCACCGTGACTGTGGCTCAGTGAAACTGATTTCAGACTTCTGGCCTTCAGAACTTAAGAGAATAAATTTGTGTTGTTCTAAGTTTTATATCGCATGTGATGTGTCACTGGGACATTATTATTATTATTATTATTATTATTATTATTTTGGGAGGGTCATTCTTGCCAAAGTTTAATCTTTCCTCCTTTTTTTTTTCTTTTTTGGCATTTTAAGAACCCACTTTTTTTTCCCTTCTAATTCGTTTCTCCTTTATCTTTGATAATTCTTTCCTCTTACTCTCCTTAGTTTTATTTTAATTTTTATTTCTTTTACTCCTTGAATCCAAGTATTACATCATTTACTTTCCAATTTTTCTTATTCATAAAGTTATGTAAGGATATGATTCATCTTTAAAGAATTTATTCTTCATTCCATAATTTTTGATATGCAGGGCTTCAGAATTTTAATAATTTTCAATAATCTATAATTCCTATTTTGATTTCCTTTCTGACCTACCAGATACTTTTTAAAAAGCTGTTTTAAGTTTTGGAGCTTTTTTTTAATCATGAATTTGAGAAGTGTTTGGGGAGTATCGTTTTTTCAGTAAATTTCACTTTTAATGCATTGATGCATCATGGTCAAAGAACGTGGGCAATAAACTTTCCACTTTGGGGAAGTCATGACTACAAAGTTTAGTTTTTGTAGGTATTTCACTGCACTTTGTGAGGAATGAGCACCTTGGTTTTGTGGGGAACATGATTCCATATATAACTCGGAAATCACACATCACTCTGTTCTCTCTATGTTCTTTATGTCTTTATTTATATCCATGGCAACTTCTGTCTTATCCCATAGGTGTGAAGGTTTTAGGTAAGAAAGTAACATAATTAAAGTTTACTTACTTAGAAAGTCCACGCTGAAGGCACGGAAGACAGAATGTGAATTAGGGGACAAATACGGAAGCAGTTGGGAGACCCACATAGGCCAAAGTGAGGAGTCCCTGAACGAAGCCAAACAGTGGAAAGCAAAATCAGGAAAGGCCCTTAAAAATCTTTTAACCCAAGCCTCTAATACTATAGATGAGAAAACGAAGGCCAGCCAGAAGATAACAACTTACCCCAGGTCACATGAGTACCTGGCAATAGAGGAGGGGACTCAAATCCAAGCCAAGTGACGGCCAGCCTCAGGCCCCATGCATTGGTTTGGGGTCCGAAGAAACAACGGCACCATTCTGTACACCCCTGCTAGTCCGTTCTGCAAGGGCATCCTAACTTTCTCATCCTCTATTTTGTCATCAAGGACCAAACTATTCAAGAAAGTGAGTGTGCCTTCATCCAGAAGCATCTGTTAGGCCCCACTTCATGAAGCGCTGATAAGGCACTATTTCCAGAGCCCCAGACACTGCCCTGCCTGAGACAGACAATGCACACTGCAGCGAGCCCAGGAAACACCTCCCCACGTCAGGGGTCACTTCTTATGTGGCCAAAGCCACAGGAATGCATTTGCATCACACTGTTTCAAGAGGAAATACACTTTGGCACACTTAAAACAGCAACTGGTTCTGAGCACTGGGGGCATTGCTAAATGTATATTGCTATTTTCATAGGATGCTATTAGTATTATTATCATTATTATGCTGTGCTCTGCACTCTTTCTGCCAGGCTTCATTCCCTTTCTCCTTATTGTCCTGACCAGTTTAGGATTTTTGTTTGTTTGATTGGTTGGTTGGTTGGTTTTTTTTTTTTTGGAGTGGGAGGCCTTCTGAATATTTGTAAGTTTGGGTGTATTTCAGAAATACCACAGTGCTCATTATCCTGTTGGTAGTTGGTACCACTGGATGGCTATTATCTTAACCTTTCCAGTTAAGAGGGGTTAAGTTTCCTCATCCAGAGAATGGAGACAAATTTGGGGAAGAGTGTTATAAGGATTCAAGAATGGATACATGTAAGGTGATTTCAACAAGGTTAGTAAGAACGCAGGACAACTGGGTGGCTCAGTTGTTTAAGCCTCTGCCTTCAGCTCAGGTCATGATCCCAGGGTCCTGGGATCGAGTCCCACATTGGGCTCCTTGCTCAGCGGGGAACCTGCTTCTCCCTCTGCCTGCTGCTCACTCTCTCTCACCCTTGCCCACTCTTTGTGACAAATAAATAAATAAATAATAAAATCTTAAAAAAAAGAAAAAGATTAGTAAGAACTCAGCATTTATTCACTTCTACTGCTAATACAATAGCTATTGCCAGACTAATTCTTCAGTAGTAGCAGTATTCTACAAGTTTCTAGAGGGACAGATTGTTTAAGCCTTTCAGCCAGTTTCTCAGAATCCAGGCTGGTAATATCCTCTCTGGTAAGAGCCAAGTTACCCTCGTGGAAAGAGCCTGGAACCAGACAGACATAGGTGGAAGCTCATCTACGTGGTAAGTTTAGCTGTAATCTCTTGGGCCAGTCATTTAGGGTCTCTGAGCCTCATTCTCATCACAGGTAAAATGAGGACAACATCTCTACCACCTAGGGTCAACAGACAAACTGATGGAACATAGAAGTCCTGGTACTCTCGATGCCCGCCCCTGACTTCTTCCCTCAGAACTGCTGAGCTATCTGTTTCAGGCTGATCCCATGCAGACACGTTAGATAAGGGCAGAAGAGGTCCACTCCCAGAACAGAGGAGACCAAGGCAATGGAATTGGGACCTGTAGAGAGGGCGGGGTGGGCTGACTGACCCCAAATACCAAAGCTTGCTGGAAACACCACAGGCCCAAAGGAAATAAGCACACAGCTTGGTGTGAAGGTGGAGAAAGTGAGAGAGTGACAGGAAAACATGTCCATGTGATTTTCCTACTTCACCCTGCAGAGGGAATGGCTGAGGCTGGGAGTGCCTGCATGTGGAAAGATGTTAGGAGGAAGGACAAGGAGGAGACAAAAATCTTGGGGGGAAAAATGTGGACAAATCAAAAATACAACGTACCACACTCTAACAAACTCTATCGTGAAGCTTTGAAGTATCTCATCAGGTAGAGCAAATGGAAGTCCAGCCAAAGAGTGAAAATGAGAGACTTGGTATTTGAAAGTGACAACCAGAGTGCCTGGCATTGCAGGTGGCAACATGGACTGTGTCATGGACTCTTGTCATGAGTATTCTATTACCACACTTCCCTATCAGCCGCCCGGGGGAGCACCCATGCTCTTGCCTTGTGTGGGGCCCAGGGATGCACGTTAAGCCACCCAGTGCTGGAAACAAATGTATGGGTTAAAGCAAAAGGTGATGACCTATACATTAATGCAATTCCTAAGCAACATCCGGAGGCATTCATCATGGCTGACCACCTCCAGGATAGAACAGCCGTTTAGCATCCCCGCTCCTACCAGAGGAATTGCACACCTATTTGCAGTGGCCAAGAGAATGAGGACAAATGTGAGGGCATCGATCCCTAAGATAGGCAGGACCACCGTGACTGAAGGCAGAGAGGCACAGCCTGAGTTCTAGAATATGGCAGACATGGAGACCAATGTCCCATCCTGGCTTCTCCTCCATTATCCCCATCTCTATCCTCTCTCAAGGTCCCGGGAGGAGAAGTGACCCAGCTAAGAACAGGGCAGCAATATCAGAGAACATACCACAGGTAGGTGACTATTTCAAAGGAATTGAAAAAGGTGACATTTTCTATTATGGCCCAGTGTGTTGGCGCTAATATTCCCCCTTTCTTAACCACAGGCTCTCCACCACCACCCGCAGTCTCTTGACTTCACTTCTAATAGGCACCGCAGAGGAGCCTCAAGGAGAGGTTTTGTCTTGCTGACACATCTTATTTCCACTCTCGTTGGCATGGAGAAGGCTACTTTGTTTGTGTCTGATTCCAGCTGGGCCACAACGGGGCCCCTGTGTGATGAGGAAAAATGGCTATAAGATTGCTCTCAGCTTGGTCAGCTCCCATGCAAAAGATTTTCTGATGCTAACCTTCTCCCACCTCCACAAGCACACCCTCATGCCCCCACCTACAACGTTTCCAGTCCCTGAGTACCTCGGAGACGTTCCAGCTGTGTGTGCTCTGTGTGGACAAGGGTCACTCAAACCTTGTGCCTGGATTAGGGGAAAAAAGACTCATGGAGTGTGACGTTCTCTCCCACAGAAACTCATTCCAGGCCAACGTACTTCATCAGGAGCCAGTGAGATGGTGAAAGCCCATATGTGTTGGAACCAAAATGGATCTGCATTTTATTCACATATTCAAGACATTTATCCGTGACCACCATGTACCAGGGACTTTTCGGGGGGCTGGCAATCCGCCAGCGAAGAGCAACTCAAGCGACACAGAAGTCCCTGCTCACGTGGGAGCCACATTCTACCGAGCTGAGAACCAACAGTGAACCAGAAACATGGGGCAAATGACATCACTTCTCTGCATTACAGTCTCTTAATCTGTCAAATGCAACTAGGAATAGCTGCCTTGTGGGGCTGTGGTGCCCTTTGGTGACATGCTCCACAGTTACCGTCATGAATATTTCCACAGCCTAGGCCCAAGGAGCAGTATTCTTTTGCTTTTTATTCTTTTTATCCAAGTATAATTAACACACAGGGTTATATTCGTTTCAGATGCACACTACAGGGATTGAACAATTCTATACATTTCTCAGTGTTCATCACGACAAGCGCACTCTTAATCCCCACCACCTATTTCACACATCCCCACCCCTCTCCCCTCTGACAACCACCAATTTTTTCTCTGTAGTTAAGAGTCTGTTTCCTTGTTTGTCTTTTTTTAATTTGTTCATTTGTTCTGTGTCTTAAATTCCACATATGAGCAAAATTATATGGTATCTGTCTTTCTCTGGTTTACTTCACTTACCATTATACTCTCTAGCTCCATCCACATCATTGCAAATGGCAAGATTTCATTCTTTGCATGGCTGAGTAGTATTGTTTATACATACCACTTCTTTATCCATTCATCTATCGGTGAACACTTGGGCTGTCTCCTTATCTTGGTAAGGAATGCCCAAGGAGTAGTAGCATTAAGAGAAGAAGAGGAAAGAAACTGGAAGGATGGTCCTGATTCTCTCTAATCCAGAAAGTTTAGCCCAGCCTCAGACTAGCTTCTCCAGCTGACTCGGGGTCATCTTTTCTCCCACTTACCCTGTACTGTATCTCTCTTTGTTATAGTTTTTGACATACCCTACAGGTATTGACATTACAATAGTTCATTATTCTGAACAGCCTTGAGAACACACACCCCTTCTGATATAGGCATGCTATGTAGTGCTATTTAGTGATATAGGGATGCTATTTCATAGGTAGTTATGAACTGTTAAATATAGAGGAATAAATTATTAATAAGGAGGAATGAGTGAATAAGTAGTCTCTGAGTACTGCTGTTCTCTCTGCTGCATACTTAGACACCATATCCTAAAAGAGCAAAACATGTCATTTATTCCATAGGTGGCATTGTCCCTCCACCTTGCCACTGTCCCTCAAACCAGCTCTTCCCCTCATACCAATACAGTGAAAAAGGTGGGCTACCTGTCACCTCCTACCATTGCTTCCATTCCCAGCTCCTTCCTAACAGAATCATTGTTCATTGTAAGACACCTGGGACATTCTTTCATAAGGTGCCACCACAGGTGGCTGTGATCACACACATGTGAGGGACCCAGAAGCTGGAGCTTCTCCTGGAACTGAGGGTCGATGAAGCCCAAGTTTGGATGCTGTGGACCAGTGGCCTATGGTGCAGGGTGGGTGTGAGTCTTCTCCCCATTTCCTCAGGTATCCACCCCAGGGCTTAGTTCACAAGCCATAACCAAGGGCCTCCCTTTCTGCATTTACAAAATAGAGTTCACAAGATTTATCTGGTATTTACTATAAATATTATAAATATTAGGGAGATAATTCATGGGAATTATGAAGAGGGAGTCTAATACATTCCAGACACTCAATAAACAGCAATACCAGCATTAATTGAGGGTTTGCCGTGTGCCAGGCCCCATTCTAGGGCCCATATTCACTCACTAAATCCTCTTGACAACTCTGGGAGTAGATAATTTAAATGAGGAGAAATACAAAATAATACACAAGCAATAAATATAATAGAAATATAATATGATACATATACAGATAGTTTTTTAAAAAAGAGAAAACTAAAGCATAAAGATGCTCCTCAACTTACCCCAGGTCACTCACGTGGTATGTCCCAAGTCAGGACACATGATCCCATCCCCCCAACTAGAGAGTCCCCTCTTGGACCTCCACGTGGAACAAATACTGCCATTATCAACTCTTTATACCAGTTCCCTAGAAGTGTTTAATGGCACTTCCCACCCCTGGTACCACCGGAAGTCACACATCCACATCCAGGTCTCCCCGGATCAAATGCGGGCACGTCAGGGCTGTTATGACGCCTGTGATCTCTGCTTGGTAGGGGATCCCCTCCATGAAGAATCAACCCGCCACTTGTGAGAAGCTGCCAGCCTCTGCAGTGAGGAGCAGAGCTAAATCTCTAGGATTAAAGGAACCACATGAACACCGTCCTCCCTGGAAGGAAGGATGGAGAAAGAAATTGAGAAACCTCGCAGGGCAGTGCAAAGCATCCAGGGCGGAGAAAGGCAAGCAGAAACCCCACCAAGACTCGGGACGCTGAGCCTTGACTGGCATTCTCTTTTAGCTGAAGGTATGGACCAGTGATCCAAACAAGAGTTGTCGCTTCCTTGGGTGACAGAGATCTCAAGAAAATCTCAGCTTGGCTGAAGCGTGGAGAGGCAAGGAGAGCCAGTGGGAGAGTCAACTTGTCTTCTTCCCCTGCAGCAGCACTTTGTGTGACGGCTTGACCAGCTCGTAGGAAATTCTGGGCTGTATTTTCATCTTTTTGTGTAGGTCCCCCTTCTTCACAAGACGCTTGGTCGTATTTGCTACCTGGGGTGTCCCATGGCACCTACCCTCAGAGAACACGGCACACTGACCGCTTGATTTGCCTGGCGCATAGAGTGGGGGGATTTCCCCACATGGCAGGGAGACTCTCCATCAGGGTCAAGAACAAAGGGTAGAGAGGGGGTTCACGCTGCCAGAAAAAGGGGTCGTCGACACCCTGTGGTGCGTGGGCCAGACACAGCGCCCTCCTCTGGCCAGTCTTATGTCCTGTGTTCCTAAGAAGTGCAGCATTCGGAGCCATGTCTAAGGCCCCCAGCCCACTGTAAGTGCAGCTTCTCCCTGCTCTCTGCTCTGTCCTGGAGCAAATACTGCCCATACCACCCCCAGAGAGCTCAGGCTTGGCCCTGAAGGGACCACTGCGGCCCAAAACACCTCATTCTGCCAGAGAAAGCATCAGCCCGCCTCGCCGGCTGAGTGCAGCTGTGGCTGCTGGGGGAAGAGCTTGCCCGCGCGCAATAACCTCTCATTATATTTTAATGTTGTTGTAACTTTATGGCTTAATCAGTATTTGCAATTTGTTAGTAGCCTGGGCGGCCATAAAATTGTTTTCCAGGTACTGAAACATCCCATCAAGGTTTGTAAAGCAGTGGTTCTTAGTTTATCACACCCATAAAATGCCCTGGCAATTTGACAGATATAATAACTTTTTTTATCAAGTGTCTAATTTGAGAGGAAATTAAGCCATACGTTACATGCAGCTCGCACTGGGATTGGGAGCTCCTCAGCCTCCAAGTCTCTCAGGGACGCCCCTCTCCTCACCCCATCTGTCCTCTTTGGCCCAGGGCTAGAGTTCAAGCTGAGCTGCCGTCCTCACTGAGCTGGGGGCAGGGATCCCCCACAGCGGCGCCTGGGTGCCCTTGGCATCCTTGATGAGCCAGTGCGTTCGCACTGGGGCTCCAGCACTGGTTGAGAAATGAGTCCCCAAAAAGAGAGTGAAAGTGCTGCTCATCTCTCCCTCTTTGTCGGCCCCCAAGCTGACATTCTCTCGGCCTCATCCCACCACGGGTCTGTACACAAGAGGAACAGGCTGGTTCTCTGTCCTTCACTCACCAACTGCATCTCCATTCTCCCTATCCACCTTAACCTCTCCTGCTCTTCTCCACCTTTTGCCCCATCATAAGGAGAGAGCACTTACGTTAGAAAGACATGTGGAAAAATCAACTATTTTCTCGTTTGTGATGTGGGTTTGCTCCTCTCTGCAGTTGTAAGTGTTCATTTCTCTTGGGATGATGTTGAACCTCCCAGGAGTCAAGGACTGTATCCTGTGCCTATAGACTTCCCTGCCTCGCTCAGACTCAAATTATGACCAACCCATAAGCCTCCAGCATCAATGTCCGTGTGGCTCAGAAATGCGGGTAACACTGATTCCCTCTCCAGCCCCACGGGGCCCATGCCATTGGTGAGGAACTTTTCTCATCTGGCTTTTCAACACTCAGCTGCTTAAGTGTCCTCCCTCCCTGACACCCCGCCTGAGGCAGTCATCCTAGAACGTGGAATATGGGCCACTGGACACCACCGCCATTCAGTTGGCACTTCCTGGGCAACCCTTATGTTGCCAGCAGCAGCCTAAGCTCTGAGGTATTCAGAGATAACCAAAACACCGTCCCTGCCTCGGGGGTCCCACTCTCTAATGGAGGGAACTGACCAAGAAAGCAGAGGTTAGCATGCAGTAGAAGTGTGAAGTGCTGTGGGAACACAGAAGGGAACCACAACTCAGCCAGGGCTTGCAGAGAAGCAACTCCAAAGAAGGCTTCTCAATGATGACTCTTGACAAAGACACACGTCAGTGAATAAAAACTAGCTTGGGGGGGGCGCCTGGGTGGCTCAGTGGGTTAAGCCACTGCCTTCGGCTCAGGTCATGATCTCAGGGTCCTGGGATGGAGCCCCGCATCGGGCTCTCTGCTCAGCAGGGAGCCTGCTTTCTCCTCTCTCTCTGCCTGCCTCTCTGCCTGCTTGTGATCTCTCTCTGTCAAATAAATAAATAAAATCTTAAAAAAAAATAAAAATAAAAAATTAAATAAATAAATAAATAAATAAATAAATAAACTAGCTTGGGGCACAAGGATGGAGGAGAAGGATATTGATACAGAAGAATCTATAGGTTTGCAAGCACAAAAATGGAGAGACCATTGAGAATATAGCAAATACGGGAAAGGGCCAGAAAGTGGCATGGAGGGTCAAAGGCTGTATATGGGCTGTGGCCGCAAGGCTCATGGCAAGACAGGTCAGGGCCAGGCTCATTGTGTCTACTATGCCAGGCTAAAGAGTTTAAGGCTGATTCCAAAATTGCAGGGACCCGTCAGAAGATTTGGGGCATGAGAGTCACATGATCACAATAGAATTTTATCACAATGGCATCAAGGTAGTAGAGACCTAAGTAGAGATGGAAGAATAAATCTGCAGGCAGGCTGTAAAAAGCATTTGTCTTTTTTTTTGCCTTTCTAGAATTCAATACTTTCCTCCACATCCCCCTCACCACCTTCCTAATAGCACCCTGGTTTCCTTTTGGGGGGGAAGTACCCACTATTTTGTACAGATTGGGGGGAAGACAATTTCCTCTTCTGTTCCCAAAGGGCAAAATTCTCCATCTCCCCACTCTGGAGTAGCCAACACCAGACCTGTGACCTGCACAGCCCATCTGGCACAAAGTTACCTTCTAGGAACTTCACATTTTGAGAGGGTAAATAAAACCAGACTTTTCACAGAATAGGACACATTGTATTTTCCAAAAATGGTCACAGCAGTCTTCCAGATCCCACAAGCTTTTCTGGAGTCTTGCCACTCTCCTTCAGGAGATGGAGTTATTCCCTCTCCAGGATGGAAACAATGGAAGTAACACGAAGGACTTCAGAGACGCTGGTATAAAACATGAAATGGCCTCCATCTGGCTCTCTCTTACTAGAGAAGCTTGCCCTCAGAACACAACCACCAAGTTGCAAGGAAAAGCCCAGACAATATGGAGGAGACCTGTGTTGGTGTTCCGGCAAACATCCCAGCCGAGGTTTCAGCTGGCAGCCAGCATTGGCCAGCAGACATGCGAGTGAGGGAGTCTTTAGGCAATCCCTGGGCCCTACCCTTCTAGTCATCCCAGAGGACACCAGAGTCATAAGCTGTCCCCTCCAAGCTGCCCAAATTGCCGATTCATGAACAGAACAAATGTTGTCATTTAAGACATCAAGCTTTGAGTAATTTCTTACATGAACTAGATCCCTAGAACAGTGACCTGACTGGAGGTCCAGCTGCTTGATCTCCAGAGATCTCTTGATTCCTAGTGACTTTCTGGTCCAGACTCCATAGCTTCTCACTAGTGTCACCATATACCCTTCCAGTAAGCATTCTGACTGTGTGACACAGCAAGATTGGGTGTCTGTTATTGCAAACACTACCCCAACTCATGAATAGCCTGTTGTCATGGTCCAAGAGAGAGAAGATGAGGATCTGAGAACAGATGTAGGGGGAGGAGGGGTTCGAGCCAATAAATACAGAGAGCCCAGAATCCAACAGGACTTCAGAAAGATGTAGGAAAGGATACAGGCAAGGCTGCATCTCAGGTTTCTAAGTGGGCCACCAGACAGATGTTCACACCGTTCAGTGAGGGATGTAATTCAAGAGAAAGCAGCTTTAAGGGAACTAAAGCATGCAAACTAATTACAAGTTCAGTTATCAACTTGGTAATTGTGAGATGCCCGTGGGAAACACATGTGACCATGTCTACACCACACAGAAACACAGCCAGAGCTCCCTGGACTCACCGCACCCCTTACAAGAGGCAACACTATGGCCCAGGATAAAAGCCTCCCAGATGCAGGAATCTGAGGGAAGGGCAGCCCTGACACTGTTCAGACTGAAGCTTTATAACATGTGCTCTCCAACGGGCATGCACGTGTGTGTGTGTGAGAGTGAGTATGAGTGTGCTTGTGTGGGCGAAGGCATCCAGGTAAACAAGGATGCCTCCTCAAAGGGAAATGGAATGGGAACATCTTCTGTTTCTGTCCCATGACCCCACCACATGTCACAGACCAGCTCCAAATGTTGATAACTGACTTAACATACGCCCAAGAATAACTGCGCATTTATGTAAAGCCTTTCTCAAAGGAGCTCTCGGCATTCTGCAGATAATGGGCTTATTTATCCTTAGAGCACCTCTGTGAGGCAGTTACAGGACAGGGGTGACCAGACTTGTGTAACAAATAATGTCAGGAACAGCATGAAGCAAAACCAGCCTATAAGTCTGAAGCCCTGGAGGAGATGGGATGGGCCCAAGGTCACCCAGGGAGTTGGGAACAGCTCAGCCTTTGTGGGGTGATGGCATGACTCATGTTCTCTCTGAATGTCCCCTGGGCGTGCTCAGTCCTGTCACCCATGTGGTGAGTCTGTGGTTGAAAGTAGCTAAAAGGTAAGTCTGCTGGACTGACTGGTTAAGACAAGCCAACACTTCCTTTTCCAAACAAGCCTTCCGGAACCCCAACGAGCCCAAAATGACGGCTTGGGAACCCGTCCACAGAAGTAACTGGGAAACTGGGCTGACAGACTCAGCGTCAAAAAAAATTCCCCACGCGAGGAATTGCAAATCAATAGAGAGGAAATTATCCCCAGCCTGTCACCCAGAGATCACCTCCTGCCCTGGGAGAGCTATGGCAGCACTGGTCATAAAAAGCCCTCTCTTGGCCCAAATGGGTTTGCTCCAAAGGCTCCAAGTGCAAACAGAAGTTGAGTAAGAGCTATATACTGTATTTGTTTAAATTTCATGCCAGTGAATGTCTGTGACGCAGGAGACAGGTTTATGGAGAGAGAAATAAAATGTTGACAAATGGCCCCGTAATCAACTGGAACATGCAATAAATCATTAGAATGCCAATAACACTTCCAGGACAAGCTTAGAAAGGTCATTACTGTGTCACAATATATCTTCCAGCACCAAACAAAGCAAATAGAACATGTTGGGAATAGGATTATGGGGGAAGCATCTGTCAGTCCTAATTAAGAATTAACTACAGATCGTATCTTGGGAGATGTATAATTTATTTTCCCTCTTCTTCCTCCCTACACACTCGCAAGAAGAAAAATAAATCAATAAAAGAGTTAACCCATTCTAGATCAGAGACAGCGTTGAAGTAGCAAGCATAAAGTGTAGACCAGAGAGAGTTGAGATCCTGGGGAGTGGGAGGGAGAAGCAGGCCAAGGAAGGAGGAGAGGATGGCTGGGCCCTCGATGGACCAGGGCAGAGGGCTTGCAGCCAGCCCAGGGCCCAGGGTTCTCAGTTTGGCCCAGCCCAGCCCAGCCCAGCCCAGGACACTCCATTTCACATCATCAGGAATGTTGGGGTTATTTAATACTTTGGCAGTTAGGTCTCACAAGCAAGAAAGGGGAGCAGGAAGGTTGGAAGTTAAAAAAACAAAAAAGTGCCAAGTCCTTTCTACCTGAATGTACCAGCTATGACTGAGTTTTTACAAGTACAAAACACCCAACTCACAGCGACCTAAACAAAGAAGTGTTTATTTTTCTCACATAACAGAAGTCTAGAGGCGGGAGGTGCTAGATCGGCTTTCTAAATGTCTGCCTTATAATCTTTAGGGCGTTGGCTTTTGCCTCTCTGTGACTCCTTGATCACAAGACGGCTACTGTGGCTCCAGACATCATGACCACATCCGAGGGAAGAATTGCGGAGAAAGGATGACTCGGGCCTTCGTTATCCTTGGTATCCAGAAAAGTTTCCCAGAACCCACCAGCAAAACTCAGCATTTCTCTCACTGACCAAACTGTCCCAGATGGCTGCCAAAGAACCTGGATGATGAAGTAGGGACATTGTTCCATTGAATGACAGTGGGGTTCTGTTCACAAGGACGGAGGGAGCAATGGGTTTTGCATTAATAACCGACAAACAGGGTCTGGGAAGTGGGGAAGTGGGATTTGGGCTGAAGCCGGGCCCTGCAAAGGAGGGGCCACTGCGTGTGTTTTCCTCGTGATGTTGACGGAAATATTCTCTATCCCATGAGGACCTGCTCCTCTAAGCTGTTTCCCAGCTCTGCACTAATACAAGGGCAAATGCTAGCCAAATGGAATCCCATTTGTTCTGCCCTTTGCTACCAAGGGCCAGGCCTCGGTGGCAGCTCCAAGGAGCCCCCAGTATTCAGGGAAAAATCAGTGTAGCCCTCCGAGTAGCACCAACGGGGGAGGGGAAAGTATCCCCCCTTTCACCTCAGACCTTGCACCCAAGGACTCTTCCATCAGAGGGAGCGGCCAAGAGGCCCTTGATGCCTGTTACTGTTTACCTGGGTTTTGCTTTCCTCCAGGGACATTCTTAGCCTCCCCACTATTAGGCTGTGCGTGTGCACGTCCCTGGGTGTGCGTGTGTCTTCCTCTCTCACGGCCTCCTCCCTCTTCCCATCGCACGTGGAGCCACATCCTATCGTGCAGGCGACTTCAGGGCACCTGTGAGGATATTCCCACACGCCACCTGCTTTATGTTACGACTCTTATTGTCACCATCATTAATAGCTTCACCTTTGTCATTGTTCTTGCTTGTTCTTCCTGCCTTCCTTCCTTGGCGCTCTTTTTCTGCTGGAGTTTGCATTTCTCCCTTTATTTTATTTTTTTCTGCTGACAGAGACAAGAGCTCGTCCTAGTTCACCATTTCAGGATTTGTTGCAAACTTCAAGGTAGAGGTTTATGGCCACTGGTGTCCTGGTTATAGGACGGTTCTTATGGGTCCTAATAAACTCAGCTGCTCTAGGGTCCTCTTAAATTCCGGTATGAGAGACGGAAAAAAGCCATTACTCAGTCCTGTTACATGCAGGAATCCTCACCCTTGAAGGCTGAGGATAATGTTTCTTTCTTGGGGGAGCAAAAGTCCATAACTCTTGAATGCTGCCCAGGAGCCGGAGGGTAAAGAAAAGTCCTTTTCTCCTTCCCAGTAGCCTAGATGGATGGCAGATGGGACACACGGTTGGAGCTAGAAAGATGGGCACAGAGCAAGGATTGAAATGCAGCAATTTTTTTTTTTTTTTTTTTTTTTTTTTGCCAATCCCAAAAAGCCTATCCTCCCATGCTGAGCAGGCGGTCAGGCTGCTGGAAAATCCCACATGGTTCCCTTTTGCATGAGCACAGACTATGGGCCTCCGTAGGGCCGTCACCCAGGCCTGCTTGAAACAGCCATCATTACCTCCAGAAATATAGTCCCTCATCAAACACTCTCACTTCTTTTGTGGGGTGCTCTTAACATATCTGATTATTATTTCTATTGTGTTCATGAGAAAGCCGGGACTAAGAGAAGGAAGCTAGGGGTGCCTGGGTGACTCAGTGGGTTAAAGCCTCTGCCTTCACTCAGGTCATGATCTCAGGGTCCTGGGATCGACCCCCGCATCGGGCTCTCTGCTCAGCAGGGAGCCTGCTTCCCTCTCTCTCTCTGCCTGTCTCTCTGCCTCCTTGTGATCTCTGTCAAATAAATAAATAAATAAATCTTAAAAAAAAAAAAAAAAAGAAAAGAAAGAGAGAGAAGGAAGCTACTTGTTAGGGGGTCACAGAGCTGGTAAGTGTCATGTGCCCAGGGCAAATTTCATGTCACCAAGCTGCTGGCTGACATGGGAGTGTCTGTGGCCACAGCTGGAACCACCTCTAGAGAAGGCTGTTGGGACATGGCCTTTGGACATGGCCGTGTGCTCTTGGGAAGGTCACTTAACCTCTGTAGGTCTCAGCTTCCAACTTTATAAAATGAAGATCCTACTCAAGACGTGAAATCCTAGTGTGCCTCAGGGTCCATCGGGCGAGAAGGCGGTGTTTGGCTCCCTCTGTTATGCGTTATTTATCAAGGTTCCATGTAAAGGCGATGGTGTGAATGAGATTCTCCTGGTTAAAAAAAAAGTTTTTGATGTTTAAAAAACACTTAGAGACCTGACACAGTCTCTCAGACCCCCACGCTTTGGTTCATGTCGTGATCGGCACCAACCAAACAGCTACCATTGTGTATTCACAGAGGCCCAGGCCGAGCGCCTGGCCCACAGTCACGACTCAAAAATGGCCACCAGAGACTATGGTCCAAGAGATTCCCCTCAGGGTTGCCAGCTGTGCGCAGTGAGACGTTTATGGCAGTGGGGGCTGGTGGCTGAGGGAGTGGCCCTTTACCAAGGTTGTTCTCGAGGATTTGACATTTGGCCAATGGCTAATTGGTATCATCAGGTTTGTGTTCGGATACAATTTCAGACGTTGTGTTTCCCCGTCTCCAGCATAGGCTGAAGAGCACTGGAGTAATTTCGCCTGCAGAATGATTTTTTATTTATAAAGTTGTGCAATTTAGAGTGGTATTTCGGGTCACCTTAAGCTCTCCCATACACCCTGGATTTTGCATTAAATGAAAACTATTAGTATTCGGAAACGCTTTACCATGAGGGTGGTAGTGTGACCATGACCTCTGTGTTTATGTAAACGTATTTTCATTACCACCAGGCCTGGGTTGGGAAGGGGGAGCTGGAAAGCCACTGCTTGTTAACGCTGTCCTTGCAAATGTCTTTTATTAGCAGCAGGGTCGAGCACTGCACATTGGCTCTGAATTACTCCCCTTGCCCGCTGCATGGACACCTGCCTAGAAGACACCCAGGCAGGGGCCGCCAGCCCAGGAAGGAGTTGTGCAGCCTCGCTGTGTCCTCTGCTTTGTGTTTTGCTCAGACCGTCCTGGACCCTTCCTCCCACCCTTCCCATCCCCCTCCCTTCTCCCCATTCTAAAATATTTACCAGCCCCCGAACTAGCTCAACACTGACTCTTCTCTCTCTCATGGCAGTCATGAACACCCAATGGGTTTCCCCCTAACATTTCTGGTTTACACCCCATTCTCTTACTGCTAGTTAAGGACATCAGTAGCTCTCACCGGGACTTCTGAACAATGTCCAGGTGGATCTCCCACTTCTAGTCCGGCTGCCTGGAACTTCTCCCTGGATTTCAGAACACAGTGGAGTAAGGGCATGGACTCTGGAGCCAGAATGCCTAGCTTTAAATCCTAGCTCTGCCTACTTATTATCTGTATGGCCCTGGGCAACCCACTGAAGCTCTATGCCTCAGTTTCCCCATCTCTAAAATGGGGCTGATAATAACACCTGTCTTACAAGGCTGTCGTGAGGATTATTTGCAGAGCCCTTAAAACAGTCCCCAGAGCAATACCAGTGTTTGCTACTATTATCCATAGAAAATTCTAATTTGACCATGCCATTCCTCTGCTAAAGACTAAGACACACCAGTGGCTCTTGGTCATTTATCAGATAAAGCCTAAACTCCTCAGCACAGCACATGGTTCTTCTGTGATCTGATCACACATATCCAGCCATACCTCTCCCAACTTCCTGCCTCACATGTTCTGCTGTGACAACTCCAATCGCTTCTTGTCCTCCCTCCCCTCCTTACTCCTCTTCTCTCCAGGACCCTCTTCGGAGATCCTGCTCAGATTTCACTTCCTCCAGGAAGTCTCCTCTGACTGCCTGTCCTCTCTACTCACATCAGACTCCATGCAGTGCTCCAAAATGGCCTCCCACGTAGACTCAGGTAGACTGCTGACTCCACCTGTGGAGAAAGGCAGCTAGTTGAGAATGTGGGAAGCGTATTAGGAGTTACCTTAAGAGAGAGGAGAAGCTATCATCAGATGACATTTGAGGAAAGACTTCTTGAAGAGGGCTCCTTTCAGCTGAGTCTTTGAGGCTGAGTAGGACAAGGACAGACCTTGTTCATTTTTCCTTTCCCAGTGCCTAGCACTATGCCTGATACCTTTGCATCTTTCCTAAATGTCTGCAGAGCGAATGACCAAATTAAGTGACTAACCAATCACTTAATCATTACCTCCTCTAGATTTAAGGAGCTTTAGGTGGGTTCCTTTCAGCTTTGTCTCCCATGCCCTGTACCTTTGAAGTCATGATTTCAGACTAAAACACAGTTCCAGGGCCCTTAGGAAACAGGGAAAGAGCCTCGAGGGGACCCTCCATTCATATCGGACACAGTGGTCTGACTCACTCCCCTAAAGCTTCTGCTTAGATCATGTCAGTGCCCAGCTCCAAAATCCTCAGGGCTCCTCTCACCTGCAGAACTAAGACGAACCTCCTGGAAATGACTTTCAACTTGTCTCTCATGACTTCCCTACCCACACCCTGGGGACACTACTGAACAGAACCACAGATCCTCACCACTGTCTCTGCAGAACAAAGCCACGCAATGCCTAGCATGTGGAATGCTTTGCAGTGTTCTCTTGTGATCACAACTGGAGTAAGGGTTGAGTCAGATCAGACCAGACCTACTTTCAAATGGGAGTTACACTTGTTTACTTCTTCAAAAATGGAGTCCCTCTTGACCCCCTCTGCCCATTTCCTACTCTTCCTTCAGAATCAGTATAAATGCCAACCCTTCTGGGCCTCTCTTCCTCCCTCCCCACTTTCCCCCTCAGAGGACACTCTTCCTTCTCACATTATGTTGACTTCTTAAAATGCTTCCCACTTCTACCTCGCACTGTGGTTGTGGATGCACAGATCTGGTCTCCTCTGTGGGCTTGGGAAGGTGGGATCACTGCCTGCTGTGAAAGCCCGTGGCCCCACCTTGAGGCCTGACCCCCAAGAGGCTCACAGAATGCTGCCTGTGTGAGTGACCAGGCTACTCTCTCTTCAAACAAGACCCTGACTAAGAGGGGACATTTTGATACTGGGTTACTAAGTTATAGCTCTTCGAGGGCATCAAGGAACTGGTTCTACCTTCCCAACATCTACTGCCTCCTCTGGAAAAATCCCTTCTAGAGAGGAAGAAGCTGGGACTCAGAAATTTTGGCCTGCTCAAGGTCACACAGCCAGCGAACAGGGGAAGAGGAAGCACCTTCTCTCTCCCCTCTCCGCATGAGCCCATCATCCTGCGAGGCCTTAGGCTAAGGATACGTGGCTCACTGAGGACTTCCGACCCCTCCAGAACAGCTTCCGTCAGATTTTTAACACAACTCTGACAGAAGACAGAAACTCAGCTAATATAATTGAAGACCTTGACACCCTCACCATCCCTACTTCCTAGCCCAGAAGCACTTAAAAGCTGTTTAAGGTGAATTCTGTTTATACATGGTGGCTGTCACGACTGTTAAGGATGTTTGCAGTGGGGTCTCTATACCGCTCTCTGATCACCGTCTGCCAGGCTCTCCCTCTGTCTACCTATGTGTTTACATAGCACCTATCACTAGAGCATCAGCACACTCTGACAAACAAGCTGCGTCGGGTAAGGAGGAAAGGGAAACGTTGCTGGTGACTGACGCTGTTAATTACCGCTTCGTTACACCCAAGCACTCCTTAAAGTGGCACATGGTAGTTTTCAGTGTCTGTGCCCATGGGCATGGATTTGAAGACATCCCTCCCCATCACAACATGATAGAAACCATCATCATTCTATGATGCGACATGAGACACAGCGCCTCTCCCTGACGTGGCCATAATACCCTAGGATCAGAACAGCTGGGCCCGACATGGGGAAAACTTCTTTATTACCTGACAAGGTAAAATTTAAAAATTAACCCTGACAAGGGTTTGAGTGGACCACAAGTTTAATGCAGCCAAGAACACAATGTGGCTGCTAAGGAAACACAATGCTGGATCAAATTTAGGCTTCCTTAGTAGAAGCAAAAGGTCCAGATCACAGGAAGGAGAGCCCCTACTGTACTGGGTAGTGGGCAGACCACACTTGTTGTGTTGTGTGAAACCCCACACGCCATGCTGAAACCCTGGAGGGTGTCCAGACAAGGGTGACCAGGATGGTGACAAGTCTGGTAACTAGTCATATGGGACATGTGGAAGGAATTAACTATGTTCCGTCTGGAGAACAGACCGTTGAAGGGGAAATTGGATCACTGTTTGAGGACATGTGTTCTCTGGGGCTCCAGATGCCTGAGCTACTGTGGTACAAATGGAGACAGTAAGCAGGCCCCTAGGATGACATGGCAGAGGACGGCAGCGGGAGTCAGCTCATCTCTGCCACATCCATTGCAACAATTGTGGTCCTAGGGAGCCCCAAGGACCCAACCCTCTCAAAGTGTCATGCGGAGGCTTACCTCTCATCTCTGCCTCTAGGCTCCTGTGTCTGTTAATGCTGTCTGTTCCCTGTCCACAAAAGTTCAGGGATGGAATGAAGCTCTATCACAGTCCCTTCACACACACACACACACACACACACACACACACACACACAACTCCACAAAGTGTACATGATCCTAGTAGATTTCCCTAGAAATGGGAGGGGAAGATGATGGAGAGAGGTCTACACTGTAGCTCCAACAGCTCCAGTGAGGCGCTATGCATCCTTATGAAATGTCCTTGGTTCTCGCCACCGCCCTGGAGTTGCTCTGAATCTTGACTCCATCCGGCCCCTGGCTTCTCTATATTACCCATTCTCTTCCTTCTCCTCTTCTCTTTCCTCCTCCCCTCACTCCAGGAACAAAAACAGTTCATTTTTCCCTTTGTCTCATACAGAATAGCTTTCCGTCTTGACGTCTCAGCATCCAGGAATAGTCATACTTAGCAAGTCACCCACATCCCCGGCTGGTTTGAAACACCTTCCCTAGATCCAGATATTTCCTTTCACAAGGGAAGTCCTGGTCCCAGCTATTAAGAAATCAGCCTCTCACCCATCCAATGAGATCCTGGGGAAGGAAGTTTCCATGGACAAGTAAATTTGGCTAACTCTGCACACTGGTGAGCCCTCTTGGAGATGAACAATGAGCAAAATAAATCGCGGATGTGTCTACAAAGTCCTCCAGTGCAGAAACCTGTTTAATTCTGTGAAACCTAATATTTTTGGAACTTACTCATCCATGGGTTAACAAGAACACCTCTGGTAGCCTATAGAACATGCCTTGGGATGTACATGGCTGGAGCCAGCCCAGGGGCACGCAGTCAGGCCTTGGGAACAGAGGTACCAAAAAGAACAAGTCACCTCATTGAAGCATGGATGCTTGTCCTATTCCTAACTCTCTGGGTGACCTTGGGCCCATCCCATCTCCTCCAGGGCTTCAGACTTATAGGCTGGTTTTGCTTCATGCTGTTCCTGACATTATTTGTTACACAAGTCTGGTCACCCCTGTCCTGTAACTGCCTCACAGAGGTGCTCTAAGGATAAATAAGTCCATTATCTGCAGAATGCCAAGAGCTCCTTTGAGAAAGGCTTTACATAAATGCGCAGTTATTCTTAGGCTTATATTAAGTCAGTTATCAACCTTTTGAGCTGGTCCAGGTCTCTGCACAGACTGTGTGGAGTAATAGGGAAGAAACAGGTGATGCAGCCCCAGGCCAGGTGGATCTTTCAGGCTTGTTTGAGACAGCCTATCTACCTATGTGCTTACACACACACACACACACACACACAAACACACACACACACGCTGAGACACTCTTAAGATCCACTATTCAGGCTAAACAACATTACTGTTTTACTTCTGTCAGATTCCTGCAGATCTGCAGCCTTACATTCTGGTCAAGGACCCCTCTTTCTAGTATGTCTATCCCATCCTGTTATTCAGAAGAGAAGGCTGAGGCCAGAGAGATGAAATGAATTCTCTAACATTCTATGGGAAGTGATGGCGGGACCCAACCTGACTCAGAGCTTCATAGCCCACTGCTTCTTCTCAGGCTTGTTCCCACGTGTCCCAAGCTTGTCTTATTAGAGAGATTCTGGTGTTTTTTCCACCAGGCCACCCTTCCACATGCAGATATTGAGAACAGTTGGAACTATTCAACAATAAATGTTGCTGAGATTACTGTTCATAATAATATTTGAGGAGAAGCCAGAATCTGTCTAGAATGCCATGGACAGGTAGAACGGGGACCAGATGCTTCACTCATCTGGCTACTCATTCAACATTCATTTTTCATTTCCCAGGTACCATGGGCTGTCCCATGCTCTACACAGTAATGAATAAAACAAAGTCCCACCCTTATCTGAACTTACATTCCAGTGAAAGGACAGCAATAAGCAAATAAAACCATGCGCTAATGTCACGTAACAGTAATATCACAAAGACGATGAAGACAGGTTAGAAGACAGAATGGGAATGGTGAACCTGGAACAGAGAATGGAGAGTGTTTAGGAGAGTCTGACCAGGGAGCAGGCATTTGAAGAAAAACTTAAAGTAAGGAAGTGAGCCTTGTGAATGTGGGAGGCGATGGCCCCTCCAGAGAAAGGGAGCAATAACAGCAAAGGCTTGGTGAGTTGAGGAACAGTGAGGAGGCCAGTGCGGCCAAAGCCAAGTGTGTGTGGAAGGTGTGATGAGAGGCAGGGTAGGTCATGAGGTAAGGAGGAAGCTGGTGGAGTCCAGACCAAAGTAGACAGTTGTTGCACGGCACCTTCTAAAGCTGCTTCCATGACGATGTGACTAAGTTATAATGTTGGGTACAACAGGTCCTGATTTCTGTCATTCTGATAAGCATGCTAGCTTCATTTCTGAGCTGGCTACCATGCTGTCTAGGGGCTGGGGAAGCACCATCCCCCTGGGGCAGCACAACACTGGAAGGAACCAGTAGACACAAAAGCTAAAGTAGGGAATCTATTTTCTCTGTTACCATCTTTTGTAAGATGGCTTAACAATGTAACAGAGGGAGTTACCTTTCCCCACCTCACACCTCAGACAGAAAACACATACCATATAGCTGTCTACAATGCACCAGCACTTATAAAATACCCCTGCTGTTTCTTCTGGTTCAGTGGAATTCTCTAATCTTATCAATGACCAGGCAAGACCAGAAATGAGCTTCCCATCTGAAGCAGAGTTTGACAGAAGTTTAGGAGACCATATGTCTGAGGGATGAGATATGAATCTTTCAAAGTACCAAGAGTATGAGGGAGGGATCCAGAATCCTAGAAAATGGAGGTACCACAAGAAAACAAGCAGAATCATTAAAATTGGGTACAAGTTCAAACAAAAGAAACCACTGAATCCAAGGATTACTGGCCTCAGGACTTCTCTTTCATCCCTGCCCTAAGATGGGAGCTGGTCTCCGAGTCCGTCCCAGGAATACCTCCCCTAAAGGTGGTCATGATGAGGTCCCAGTGCCCAAAGAGAGGGAAACAAAGGGCAGGAGACTCGGCTGCCGATCGTCATCTCTACAAGAGCCATGACATCTTTTCAATATCCCCCCTCCCTGTCTACAGTTCATCTACACAACTTACCCCAATCTTTGTACACCAAGCAAAAGTCTGTTTCCTCAAAAATCTCAAACCACCCAGAACTCAACATAAGACTGGATGTGATAGCAAAGGGGGTCCCTGCCTGCATTTTGTATTTCTACCCAGCCTAATGGCCATAAGGAAGAAACCTCAAGGCCCTTGGGTAGGAGAGCACAGTGGAACTGGGCCTTCCACTGGACTGAGGTATGGGCCCCAGGGGACTGAAGAACAAAAGCAAGCTAAGGGGGTAATAGGGACACTGAAGTCAAACCGCTCCTGCTTCACAGTTTCCCAAGAGCTAAGCTTGCCTCCACGGATTGAAAACACTGAGTCAATATTTGTCTCAATAGAAATGCATGACAGAAACAGGATGTGTTTTCAGGAGCCACAGTTTGTAACCCCTTCCAAATTGCTCTCAGCACCTAGGGCCACATGTCGACATGGACCCAGATCCTGTCCCCTGGCAGCTCATCATTGCTAGAGAAAGCTGCTATCAACCCTGTGATGCTTTCTGCAGGGGATACATGAGGAGACAAAGTGGACACACCTGTCTGCTTCCCCAAATCTTCCCTTCAGAATCAAGAAACCAGAAAGCTCTGCTCAGGGGAGAAAACCTATAACTGGATCAACTCTCCTGCTTTCAGAAGAGCTCATGAGTCCGAGCTATGGTCTAATGTACAGCAGCCACTGGCTGCATGTGACTGTAGAGCACTTGCAATAGGCTGGTCAGAACCGAGGCCTGGGGTCAGTGAAAAGTACACAGCGGATTTTGCGTACTAAGCACACACACACACACACACAAAGTGGGGGCACCTGGGTGGGTCAGTCAGTTAAGCGTCTGCCTTGGGCTCAGATCATGATCCTGCCATCTTGGGATGGAGCCCCATGTCGGACGCCCCACTCAGCAGGGAGTCCGTTTCTCCTTCCCTCTGTTCTTGCGCTCTTGTTCTCTCTCTCCCCCCTCAAAAAAAAAAAAAAAAAAAAAAAAGAATGTGAACTATCTCATTACTCTTTCTATTGTTTTTTTTATTTTGCTTGTATTTTAGATATATTGAGTTAAATAAAATATACTATTGAAATTAATTTGCCTTCTTTGTTTCTACTTTCTCTAACGGAGCTATGTTTAAAAACATTTTAAATCACATATGTGGCTCGTATTCTATTTCTGTTGGGCAGCCGTGAGCTTGAGGATAAACAATGAGTGATGGGATTGGACAAGGAGTACTAGTTCTTTCCAATCTGAGCATCCCATGTATAAAAAGTACTGAACGCCATGGTGCCTCTGTTAACCCAGCAGAGGTCAGGGGCAACACAGAGAGGTAGAAAGACCATAGGCCTAAGGACCGAGTCCAGGCCCAGGCACTCCACCAAGCAGATGTCTGACCATATTAGGGAGTCAAGCCAAGGGCTCCAATTAGCCAGTTGTGGCTAGAACTTGCTGGTACACCTTCCAACGTTCCTCCAGATTTGGGGTCTCCCAACGTGAAAGGCCTCACAGCCAGCACTCCTCTTCTGTCCTCTCTACATGGCTGTTGTAGGCTCTGGAAAATCAGTACATTCTGAGTTGCTCAGGTCTAACTAGGTGAACTTTGAGGTCCTTTCTGGATGGAGTGGGAAAATGTGTCATTCGGGGGTTGGAAAAATCCAGGCTCAAATTTAAGTTCTACTGTTCACAAGCATGACTTCCACGAGACTTAACTTCTCTGAGCTGTAATGTCTTCAAACGTAAAAATAGCTAAAAATAAGTAAACAATATAAAACTTCAGTAAAAATGTCACTGGATGTACATAAGTGCTTCCACAGGATTTGGCACATAAATGGTAGCTAACCCTGGTCTCTACTAACAAAATTTTACAATCTTCATTTTGTTGATGACATTGTATTTTAAACGCAGTAGAGGAGCAAGCTTGTCTAAAGGAAACCTGTTCTGAATCCTTGTCTGATGGGAAGAGTACAAGGGGACCATCTCCCCCCAGTTTCTGTCCCAGCCTTCTCTTGTCCATCGGCAAACTCTCCTCTCCTCACTGATTAGTCTTCGGGCAATCCAAATTTTTCCTACCTGGGTTCTCAGGTTTAGCTGAAATGAGGAGCACACACATCTGAAGTATGATCTAGGGCTTACCACGGGCTCCCAGTGCAAAGAGTTCCTTTCATCGGAGATGGCAATGAAGAGAAAGAAAAGCCCCCAGTACATTCGCCTCCACAGGTTTCCTCCAAGACCCAGAGGGACTAGGGCTTTGGGGGGACAGCCTGAGGAACACAGTCTGCTCAAGTAGAGGGAGGGGGAGAGGATTTGGCAAGAAGTGGAAAGAGCAAAGGAGGAGGAAAAAACAAACACAACTTTAATTAAACACAGTGAATCTAAATCAGAGAGGTATGCTCAGAGAGCAAGGAAGGGTGAAATGGAATTTTTAGAAGAAAACAACTTTGCCCACCTTCTTAGTCTCATTAACATTGAAATGAACCCCCTGAGGAGAAGGAGCTTGCCTCTGCTTGAGAGGAGGGTGGAAAGTTCCTGTAGCCTCAAGGGGACTTTGTGCCTGTCTGGCCTACCAAGACAGGGCACCCCCTTTAAGCCTCTCCCTGAGGCCTCTCCCTCTGCCTTTACATCAGGAAGCAGGGGGATTTCATTTCTTCTGTAGGTGGCTGAGCAGCAGGGCCTTGTGGAAGAGGTGTTGGGGATATGCCCGGGGATCCTTTCTTGACCCAGCAGGTTCTCCTAGCTCATCACACCTGCTTCCTCGTTCTCTCTCCATCCGCAGAGCTTTTTGGTAAATCCCCACCCCATGAAGGCAACTGGAGTGTATTAGGCCCAGCTGGGCTCTGGGTCTCTGCATCTGTCCTCTCCCCACACTTGGGAAACTTGACACTTGCCAAGCTCAGGGACTTAGCTTGGAGTCTTGCTTGCTGTTAATCTGACCGCAGGTCTGATAATTGGATGTCTCCCTTATCTCTGGCAGCTAGCCCCACCCTGAAACCAGTTCTTATATCTGGGCTTCTGTGCCAAGGTCTTAAAACGTGTCCTGGGTCCTTCTTTTTAATTAGTCACTGCCTTCTAAAATTCCCTGAACATCAGTCCACTGGCCAGCTCTTTGGCAGGAGAAATATCCAGTCCCAGCTTCCTCCTCTCAATACTTTCTCCCACCTATTTAGAAACTCTCTGCCATCTTGGTGTGATACCTGACACAAAGTGGGGGATTAATGAACAGGTGTTGAATAAATGGGTGATCGAATGAGGGAACCTAATTGGGGACTTGGGAAAGCTTTATGTAGGGCCAGCCTCATGTACTTGAATGCCATCCTTGGTTCAGTGGTCTGTAAAAAGTCTCCAGTTTTAGTGTGGAACCCCCTCTAATAATGGCCAAGACATAGGTGCAGCCATCCAGGAAATGATCAATCCCTGGGTTGATACTCAATAAGACACTGGTCTGTTGGTCAAAGTCAAGTTTGGCAGCATCTTAGCTGACTTAATCGGCACTACCTTTAGAGCAAGAGATCCCTGAAGCAAAGAAGGAGGAGGTTTTGTTATGGAAACTGCACCTTCCCCATGATTTAGTATTCCAAAACTTCCATTGAGCAACCTTACTGAGATGGCAATGCGAATTTCCCAAGTATGTCCCAAATAAAGACCATAAATTTAAACACAAATCAAAGGACCCTGGGGCAATAAGGAAAGTCTACAAAGAAAACCTATAAGATAGGGGAAGGGCCGTACCCTGCGTAAGCCATGAAAAAGAATCATGAAGAGAAAATATTCAAGACAATGCTTTTGTTCTGTTTGGTTTTGCATACTTAATCAATATCTGTAAAAGCATTTATTTGTATTTTATATTCTCATTCAATTTCAACATTCCGTTTTGGTAAGTTTATAGTATGAAAATGGAAACATCTAAGAAAGGAGATAAAGGTCCAATGCTATGATTTTTGAATAGGTGTATAAGGATAGAAAGAGTAAGATACAAGGGTTTTTTAATAGGTCCCTTTAGGAAGTCAACCTTAATTTCCCTCCCCTTGAGAATGAGCGGGACATAGCAACTCACTTCCAACAAAGAGAATGTGGTAAAAGTGATTATGTGTGACTCCCAGGACTAAGTCATAGAAGACAAGGTAGCTTCCTCCTTGCTATCTTGGATCACTTGCTCTTGGAAAAGCCAGCTGCCATGTGGTAAGTAAATTCCAGCAGACTTGTGGAAGGAGTTCATCTGGCAAAGAACTGAGGCCTCCTGCCAACAGCAAGACAAGAACTGAGGCCTTGTGAGGAACTGAGCTAACTTGGAAAGAGGTCCTCTAGCCCTGGTCAAGCCTTCAGATGACAGTAGCCTCAGCCAATGTCTTGACTGTGACTTCAGGAAAGGTCTTGAGCCAGAACCACCCATACAAGCTGTGTCCATATTCCAGAAACTGTGAGATAATAACCACTAAGTTTTGAGGTGCCATCTTGAACAGCAGTAGAAAACCAATAGAGAAGATGGGATTCTTTTCAGGGATCCAAACAAGAACAGAACTGCAGAGCAAGGGGTGGGTTTGTTCACACCAACCAGCAGCTTTACCTACCTTCTAATAATGAGAGAAAGAAGCTAGGCTCTCCGTGGCTGGGGGAGCCAGGCCTTCCTATCCCAAGTCTTGAGCCTTGGCAATGGCCAGAGATAGCCACAAAAATCTCTTTCCCATGGTCCCAGACAAAATCTTCAAGAAGACCTAGCCAGCCAACAACTCACCATCTCAAAGCTCCTCAAAGTAAACGTCTTCTACGTTGGTAGCTGGGAATGAGATCTGTCATCATATAGCCCTAAAATAATGCATTCCAATGTCATCTTTCTGTCTTCCCCAATTCTCCTGTAAAATGATGATACCTGTTCAACTGAGGGTAATTTATTCTGTACACCCACTCGGGAAGCTGGCTACTTCTAAGAATCATTAAAAGGGAGGAAATTCTTCTGCTCTATGAATAATTTCTCTTCATTTTATCTGTGTGTGGGAGGGTGGGCATGAATTGGGAGTGAGAGGATATCTATGTTTTCCATATATTGGATGCTCTTAATGTGAAGTCCAAGTGTATTCCCAACTCCTCCCTCTTTACTTGATACTCCCCTGATTCAGGGCACGTGAGAGGCCCCACTTCTAAGGCTGTCTCCTAACAGTGTGGTATGAGCAGCCTGTGTAAGTTGGTGCCTTTCCCCCAGCAGGCAAAAGGATGTCTGTCCTAGTGAAAATTACCCAGTATGGCAAAAAGGATTATAAATCGCCATAGGACCAAACTAGATCCACTTCTGTGCTTTTTATATAGTATCAGCAAGATCAATGACATTTGTTCTGCTGCCTGGCAGGTATTAAATTCATCTCATTGTGCTTACTTTGTTTGTCCAATGCGCACTCCTAACAATAACAGAGGAAGGGCTCCTCCAGAACACCAAAGCAATCCGAGCTTGTATCAGAGTCTATCTATATCAGTGGTAGGAGCGCTCAGCAAGCTGCCTGTTTCTTTCCTACTGAAGTTTTGCCAGCATTGAGGTTTTTGGAAGCCTTCTATTTTAAATGCCATGAAATGGGAACTCTATCTGTAGTGGATGATGGACAGAAATAAACATTAAGTACCTACTATGCATAGTCATTGTCGGTCTCCTCCTCACTGGGTGAGATATTACGCTGCCCATTGTACAGACGAGAAAACTGAGCTTTAAACAGGTCATCTGTGTGAGACGACTTAGCTCGTAAAATGGCAAAACCAGGTCTGAAGCCAAAGCCGTTGTGTTTTCAGTACACTATGCTACCTCCTTAGATTACCAGTAACACTGTACCAACTCAAACACCAAATAGACCTTGTACCACGAAAAAAAAGAAAGAGAGACTGGGGACTGCTGGGTGGGAGAGAGAAGTAAGCAAGGGTTCATAGGACATTAAGGATACACTTAATTTCCGAAAAATCAATAGACTTGGGGCACCAGCTGCAGAGAGGCTTGGTAGAATTTTCCTTAGTGGGTTTCCCTACATGTGAGCTAACCCACAAATCCCAAAAACAGAATAAAATAAAATAAATTAAATAAATAAATAAATAAATAAAATTTTATTGTACAAATGAGAATCATGGATGGTGAAAGGTTAGTAGCAGAAGGGAACAATCCAGCTGGTGAGGGAAATTAACCAGCCCCACCACCTAAATCTCCACGTGCTCTCATGCCCCACACTCACCGTGCACACTGTAATTCCTTTGAAATAATGCAAACTCTGTTGCATTGCAAAAAATGGCCGCTGAATGAGCTTAAAAGATGTTTAAATTGTAATGTCAGTATTTTTAAATTAAACACAACTCCTTATGAACATGTTGTTAGGAGGAAAAGTCAGAAATCTGTACAAACCTGCCCTTCTGTACTGGGACCAGCCTGGGCATCTGAAAAAGTCTTGGGACCTGTGCTTTCCAAAAGTCTGGGGTGTGTTTTATAGCCAATCCCCACACTGAGCGCTTGGGAGATACTAAAAGCAATGAGACATAATGAAAATCTCGACCCCGAGGGAGAGTATGCATGAAGACATGAAAACAATGCAAGAATGGCACAAGACAGCGTATGATTAATTACCACAGATGAGGAAGAGACAATAAGTTCTGGACATTCAGGGCGGGTAGAGGGCTCACCAGGGGTCGTAGAGGGCAGGAGGTCTTTATGAGGAGGTCAATGAGAGCACAATCTTCCAAGAATAATGAATAAACTTGGGCGTGGATGGGGTGGGAGAGAGGGAAGAAAAAGAGGCATATGCATGTCCAAAATAGATCTTTCTGGTCAAGCTCTCTACTGCTACATATCAAAACCTTTCCAGTTAAACAAAAGTCATTTTGAGGACAGGCACTTTACAGACCCTAACACAGTGCTGGGCGCCTACTATGTATTCAAAACTATTTTTAATTATAATATTCCAGTCCATGAAACTTGTTCTACTCTTCAGGGAATGCCCCAAGGCCCTCTTATGTTCAAAAGCAGACAGCCAAGGAAACTAAAGGAACTCGCAGATGCTTCTCAAAGATTTTTGATCTGATGGAATGAGGGGATTCCAATAATTATGAACAAACAGTTCTCACTTCCCAGAGCCACGGTCAGGGACCTCACTGGCCTGAATTGTTGAAGCAACCTCACCAAGGAATTCTACTTGCCAGGCCTTTGAGGCCAGAACCCCAGCACAATGGAAGAAACCAGAGCACCTCTGAGTCCTCTGCCCTCTACTGGGTCGGAGACTACCACTGAATATAACTGAAGGCTGGAAGAGAAGTCATCCATCTTAGAAGAAAAGCCTGGGAAGGTGTCCAGTGGCTTCTATGCCAGGCCCTAGCGTGACTTGAAGCCACCGCCCAGCCCTGGTTCCTAACAGGCTGCCTCTTCCCCTGTTATGGCCCTGGTGAGGCCATCCAGGTGTCCTCGGTGGAGTTAGCTGAATGGCTAGTAGAGAAGAAAAATGCAAAGCAGAAAAGAGGAGAAAAAAACAAAGCCACATTATCAGCCAGCTTTGATCTCAAGACTGTTTCATTATTGCACTCTGGGTTAAAAGGAGGGGGGAAGAAAAGCAACATTTCAGGCAGGAAATGTCTATTATTCAGAAACGTAATATAATTATGTGTCTGGATGGCCCAGTTTATCAGACAGCATTTTCTGGGAAGGATGTGGTGGGGTTAGACACATCATCTCCTCTCCTCACCCACTTCCCACCCCCAAACTCCCCTCCTCCCCCCTCCACCTTTTTTCCCCCTCCAGGACACTTCCAATTTCCCAGGTTTCCTGACCACTTACATGTCTTTCCTGAGTGTTTTTATATAGCGTAGGAAATTGGGTAATGAAAGCCGAGTCATACATTTCTGCTTTATGTTTCCAAAGAAGCAAGTGTGACTGTCAGGTTTACAAAAGATTGTTTATGTTCACTGGCGTGAAATGGGGAGCGAGCGTTCGGAGCAGAGAGAGAGAAAGGCTGGCCAGGCCGCGATGACAGCAATGCATTCATCCTCCACGCTACAGCAGACAAAGCGCGCTCCCTGCCTGACAGGGACCATAAATCATGGGCAGGAGAGGCTGTACCTACAGCTTATACCATTCCGGATGACAAACACACAATAATCCACACAGCACAGCACTTTCTCGCTCCCCCTGCTCTCCCCTACCCAGGGGCTCCTCTCCCCTTCCTTGTCATCCTCTCTTGCCTCGCCCCTCCCAACCAACCCCTCTCCCTTTTTGTTCCTAGCACCTGCTAGACTCTTCCTTCTCCTGATTGCCAGTCTCTGGCCTCTCCCCAGCTCGGCCCATTCTCTTACCTCTTCACTCTTCTCTCATTGCCTTCTTCTCTCTACCTCCCACCTGCACGCTCACTTCCTCTTTAGAGAGCTCTGTTCCTCTTCTCTCAGCTTGCCTCTGTCCCTTGCTAGCCTGTCTTGCATCTTCTCCATCTTTACTTCTGGTTATTTTCTCTTTTTCCAGTTATTGTCCTGCTCCCTCCCCTCCCTCTCTCCACCTTATTCCTTCTGGCTCAGCCAATCTGCTGAGACAAATTTTGCCTCTACCCTGCAGATCCCCCCTGGCCTGGAAACAAAGAGAGAAGAGAAAGGGCAGGTTCCCCAGGAGCGGGAACCTCAGTGCTGAGGCCACATTAGACCTCCCTTACAGAGGACAGGAGAGGGAACAGAGAGATTCTGGCCTGTGACCCGATGATCCAGGCAGGGAGTCTCCCTGGCAGCCAGGGAAACATGTAATTTGAAAGCCAGAAGAGAACTGCAGCAAATCCCCTCAGCTGGGTAAGAGTCGGTGGGCCTGCCGTTCTGAACACACTCAAGGCCCTGGTCCATCTTTATGAATTTATTCTTCTTCCTCAAACCAAGGAAAGAAACTCCTTTAAAAAAAAAAAAAATCAAAGAACTCTTTCCTCACTCAACTGCTAAGGGGCAATTCCAGAAAGACATTTTCAGCGTGATTATGCGGATGTAGGCATATATTTGTATATGGGGCTGTGGGGAACCAAGGGCGCGTGTACGTGAGAGTTCCCTTCACTTGGTCACACCAGAATTTTTAGAGTCTTGATACGAAAGCCCAAATCTGAGAGACTTCTCTTACAGACTCTGTTCTGTCTATAAAACAACTCTGAAAGTTGAGTCACCAGGAAGCCTGGTGAGAAGCCCACCTCCCCAGTGTCGCCTAGGTCCTGAGGAACACAATTCATATGCCTGAGTAATGGCCCCCTTGGGAGCTAAGGGGTCAAGTGAAGATGAATCCCTTTGCTGATTTTATGCCTTGGTCCTCCAAGGTATTTTCACTCATTAATCCGGTATTATACAATGCCGAACCATTAGTACTCAGGGAATACTCAATCTACACTCAGACTTTTCAGGTCGTTGGGGACGATAGATTTTCATGTTTGGAAATGGAATCCAGAGCAGGCCACTGGAGACTCCGACTCCTGGGACCACGGGCGGATTGCCCTGAGGTACAGCCAGTGATTTACAAGGATAGCTTCTGACCGGCCAGCCCAATGATGGCTCCAGAGGGAGGGCTGTCCACAGAGTAAGACAGGGACCCTCTCTCTGGTCTCCTCTCAAGGTCTGAATGACCTCACAGGGAAATGGGAAGAGTCCATTTGACGTGGGGTCAACTCAGAGGTGGACATGAGCTGCCAAGCTGACTCTCAGCCATCACAGACACGGTCCCTCGGGCCCCAAGATCAACATATATGTCCTTCCACGCGACCACTCGCCCTTTCCTGACCCCTTCCAAGTCAAGAGAGCACCTTGTGGGGGGTTATTCCAGGAGTAGTGGGGTGCAAGTTTCAAAGCCAGTCTTTTCTCTAGAAAGTTCCTGTGTAGCCCACGGCCAAGATCCAGCCAAAAAGAGACTGGCACCTGGAGAAAATTGGAGTGACGATGTTCTGGGATAATTAATGAAGCCTGCTGGAGAAACCAGCAATCAGGCGAGGAACAGAGAAAGCCATCCCTCTCACGCTTCCTCCCTCTGCTATAACTTGCTGGGAAGGGGAAAAGGACTATCTGCTTGGACAACCCTTAAATCGATGCCTCCTAATTAACAGAGGATTTAATTCATCAAAGTGACAGCAACTCTATTTATGTCATCTCCTTCAACAGGGCTTAGGGCTGGCCTATGAGGTTTATTATCTTTCCCTTTCCTTCCTTCTTCCTTTCTCTCCTCTTCTCTCCCTTTCTCTCTCTATCCTTTCACTCCCTCCCTCTCCCTCCCTCTCTGTCCTTTCCTACTAGAGCCCTGGCAAGGTTTAAGGAGGAGGATCATTTCAACCTGAGAACTGTTCAACATCTCCCTGAAGTCTTCTTAATAGCCCTCTCCCCACAACCCCAGGCCCTCTAATTTGGCCTGGAAAACCATGCAGGCCTGTTCCAGAGGCCAGGGTGACAGCAGGCCTGCCCAGAGTCAGGGCAGAGGACAGGAGAGCGTCCCCCCACAGACCTGCCCCACCAGATGGCCAGGGGTCAGCTGCTGCCCCCTGGGGCCTTCAGAGGGTCCCTCATTTTACGCATCAGGAAACTAACGAGTGGGGGGAGTGAGTGAAATGCCCAGGATTACACAGCTAATCAGAGGCAGAGCCGGAACCAGACCTCCCACGAATCAAGGCTCTTTCCAGCTCACCAGCCTGCTGCCACCTCCACCCTGGTCCTAAGACATGGTCTGTCCAACAGCCCCTTCCTTGGGGTCGAGGCACTCTTCCTCTCTGCTTTTTTTTTTTTTTTTAGGATGAGCTCTGTTAATCTTCATCATTAAAAAACAGTTAACACAGACTAGACCTTACACATGAAGTCTGGTGCGACAAGTGTTATCTAAGTTAATCTTCTCAACATTATCAGGTGAGTGCTACTCCTTATTCATAGTTTAAGATGAAGCCACAGACTCAAAGAGATTAAGTGACTTGCCCAAATGGAAGATGACTGAGCGCTAAGCCATTCTTTCAGCCACCGCCTGTAATGCCACTTTTAAATTGAAATTACTCCCCAAGGGCATTAAATTAAGCTCTTTACATTTTGGAAGGGATGAATTTGCCTGGAACTTTGTGTACAGAGACACATGTCTCCAGCCCAGCCATCTGAAGCTACAGGGGAAAGTTAGACCCATCCTTCTTCAGTCGGCCCCAGGTCCTGACTCTGCTCCCCCAGACCAGATTCCCGGGAAAGGGGAGCTTTCCCTGCACAGCCCAGCTGCCACACTCGGCAGCAGCAGCTGTCCACCAGCAACCACCACAGTCCACAGAACCTTCTGGAAGAGAGCCACTTCCACCGCTTTCCTTGCCCCCCCAGCAGAGAATTCCACCAGGGTCTGACCCCATCTTGACAGGCCCCTATTTTACAACTGTTACCAACCGGGCCCATTAGAATGCCAAAAAAAAAAAAAAAAAAAAAATGTGGAGGGGAGAAGAATGGATTTTTGTCTATCCCCCACCCCCAGCTGGCCATTGGTCATTCTCATAGCATGGAAGCCTTAAGAACTGCCCCCAGACCAGTGGGGCGGGGAGAGGACGGAGGGTAGAGGAGGCCGGGAGGGGCAGAGTGGGGGAAGGGAGCCCAGCCTTTAGCCCAGAGGCTCATGGGGCAGCGAATGGCGCAGCTCCTCTAAGTTGGGTTGCGCTCGCTCGCCATCAGTCAGCGCCAGGATGAAAGGGCTATAAAACCAACACAGCGCCTGAGACCGTACGAAAATATATATCCCGATGTGTCAGGAATACCTGGCGCGCCTTTAACCTCAACTTCAGATGAACCAACACGCCTCGGAGCACATTTATATGCAAAGGCATATAATATGTCCCCTGTATCTAATTATCTGTCAACCTGAGGCAGTTTGTTTTCCAAATCGGCCTCTCGGCTGTGACTTTACGAGGTCATAAAGAAAACGATGCCACTCTGCACTGAAACGCAAGGAGAGCCTGGATCAACAAATTATACTCCTTAATGGTGTCTCTCGGCCTGGAGATTCAGGCCAGGCAGAAAGAAAGAAGCGCCGCCCTTGCTGCTTATCGCCCCCACCCCCTACCACCAAGAGAAGAGAAAGGGGTTGCGATAGCTTGAGCCACACCTCCGAGGGCTGCCTGAGGTCCACCGCGCCCCCCCCTCCCCCCGCCCCAGGTCGGCCCATCGGAGTGACTGCTCTTGTTCGCCAGCGTCAGCCCTGCCATTCTTGTTCTTCGCGGGATGGTAGACTGGGCGCCCAGGACCGCCGCGCAGCAAGCGGTTCCTGCCCTGCGGTCTTCAGCTGCTCCCTGGCTTGGCGGGTCCTGGGCCCTCGAGCCTCTTGAGCTCCTGAGAGCCCAAGGATCTGGGGCTCCCCCCCCCCACGCAAGAAAGCTTGAGTCTACTCTAGATGAGACCACTCGCCCCTGCCTAGGACCCGAGATCCTGGCCCCACAGGCAAGTTGGTTGGAAGGTATTTATTCCACCATCCCTTTGACCGCAGAAGGGGTGGGGACTCCTCTAAACTCCTAAGCAAGAGGAGAAAATTCCTTCTCCCAAAGCAGGGGAGGTAGGTGGCAGCAGCAGGAATGCTATTGTGCTGAGTTGGGGGCTGAGGCTCTCTCTCCTGCCAAGCTCAGCACTGCAAGCCAGCTCAGACACGCGGGTGAGCGTGCGCGCATACACACACACACACACACACACACACACACACACACACACACACACAGAAGGGGCGGAGGGATGGGCCCAGCACAGTCTTCAGCTCCTATTAGTCCTCCTCTGATCTTCAGCAGATTAATTAGGAAGTTTGTCAGGAACCAGCCGTGAACTCCAGCCGCTCCTCTCTGGGAGTGGTAACGGTGCCAGTGAAATCCAAGCTGCAGGAATTCCTGTACCCGTGCTGCTCCTATGATTAATGATAGAAAGGAATAAAAAGAGAGGGGTCAACAGCTGAGTGCAAAGCAAGTTGCTAGACAGGGAGTAATTAAGATACTTGGGTAAATATGATTAATAAGCTCAAACTGGCAGGGTGTGCAGTAAACAAGGACTAACCAGATGGTCCCCTCTCTTCTGACAAGGCTGGGCACTTGGAAACAAGGGGGGAAGGGGGAGAGACCAAAGCAAGAGGGGAGGGGAGGGCAACTTGAAAGGCATGACTAAAATTTGACTTTGCTTCCCTGACCCCATCCAGAGGGAAAGGTTGGATCCCTAGGGAGGGATTAGGACAGGGAGGTGGCTTTGAGACTGCCTGGATCCTCTTATCACAGGCACCAGACAAATTGCTGGGTGTGGAAGGATTGCTGTTCAGACATCAAGGCCGCACTGCTGAAGGCGGCGCTCCCGCCCTCCGTGCTCACTCTTTCATTTAGCTGCTCACTACAAGGTGCGGGCAAGGCCTCGAGTAGTGCACAAGTTGGTGTTCCTGTATCCATTGACTCGGGCACCATGGCAAAGTCTCACGTGCTGATCTGCTCAAATAACAGCAGCGTATTGTGTCAAAGTTCTGGAAGTCCGAAGTCCAGCATCAGGGTATCTGTAGGGTTGGTTCCTCCTGAGGCTGTGAGGGGGGATCTGTCCCGCTCCTCTCCCCTCATTTCCGGTGGTTTGCTGGCAATCCGTGGCATCACCCCATCTCTGCCTTCATGAAAGTCTCCCCAGGTCTGTGTGTCTTTGTCCAAATTTCCCCTTTTTATAAGGACACCAGTTACACTGAGTTAGGGCCCACTCTAATTACTTTATCTTGATTGATTACAATGGCAATGACCCTATTTCCAAATAAGCCACATCCTGAGCTACTGGGGTTAGGACTTCAAAGTGAGGGGGATGAGATTCAACCCCTAATAGTCACTTATCAGGTTGAAAAGCAAAACAGGAAACAAATTCCTACTCAGAAGGGACCTAAACCAAGAAAAGGTATGCTTTCATAGCACTGTTTAGAAGAGGGATGGGCCATGGCCTCCCAAGTCTCATCCTGCTAAAAAATATGCCTCCTTCAAGTCCTAACCACTGCCTTGGAAAGAACATCTCTTTCTGTGTCATGTCAAGGAGACAGTCTAATGTTTTGAAATGAAGTTGAGAAAGAGCCATGGTCACATGTCCCCAACCATCCAGGTTCACAGGAAGTTATCAGCAGGCCCTAAAAGAGAAGACTCAGAAGACTTGCCCTTAAATAGCAGAACGGTGCTAAGTCATCACCATCTACAGGTATGGGCAGCTGGGTAAGTCCAGACTGAGGACAGCAGTTGTTGGAGAGAGGAAAGAAACATAGAATTAATCCCTAGCCTAAAGAAGCTTAGAGTCTGAAATCTTCTGTTAGTCTCCTGGGACTGTTGTGACAAATGACCACAAAGCTGGTGGCTTAAAACAACAGAAACTTATTCTCTCACAGTTCTGAAGGTCAAAAGTCCAAAATCAGTATCGTTGGGCAAAAATCAAGATGGCAGTAAGGCCCAGGGCCATGTTCTCCACAGGTGACAGGGGGTAATCCATTCCCTGCCTCTCACAGCTTCTGGTAGTACCTGGCATTCCCCAGCCTGTGACCACATCACTCTGGTCTTCAAGAACAGTATCTTCAAATCTCTCTACACTCTGCTTTCATATCTCCCTCTTCTCTGTGTCCACAGTCTCCTTCGGCCTCCCTTTCATAAGGCTATATGGGATTTTATTTGAAGCCCACCTGGGTAATCCAGGACAGTTTCCCCTTCGCAAGATCCTTAATTTAATCACGTCTTCAGAGATATCCTCCCCCCGCCCAACCACACACATACACACTTTTTTCCCACATAAGGTGACTAGCACAGGTTCCGGGATTAGAAAGTGGATCTCTTTCGGAGGCCATTTTTTGGCCTACCTCAGTTCTCATGGGATTTTCTTATCCCAGTCACCTTCTCAGTTACTCTCCATAAAGCTAGATGGCCTGGTCTCTGCCCCACCTCTCACCAATGACGAAAGCCAGGCATCGGTGGCAAAGTAGATTCCTCTCCACAAAGTACAAGAGCCGGGCTTAGGTGAGGGCTCCACGGATGTTTAATCCATCCTCTGCATCAGTTCCCTGTCTTTTGTAAATCACAGATCTATGAAAAGTATCTTTTTAAAGGGCATGTTCGAAAGGATGGGGTTGTTCCCAATTTTTTATTTAGCCAAATGAGAACACTCAACAAAAATCCTCCCATATATATTTTCACTCATAAAGGAAGATATCTTAATTCTACTAAACTAAGAAAGATGTATCTCAGAACAAAGCATGGTCCTCCAGAAAAGACTGTGGGCCACCTTACACCTTCAATCCCCCATGCCCTTCTTCTTTTCAGCGTGCCCAAGGCCATAACAGTGCATTAAGGACCTGCAGTTAAAAAAAAAAAAGAAAGAAAGAAAGAAACAAAACCAACTCTGGACCAGGGATCCACTTCCAACAAATGACCCAGTTGAGCTCCTTCTAGACAACAGGGTCATAATCAACCATGCTAAGAGGCCTTATCATCACCTTCCTGTCCCGTCAGAAACATTCTCAAGCCCCTGAGGGGAGTGGGGGCACCCACCAAATCAGGCTCCACCAGATGACAGAAGCTAGCGGACAGGACACACACCCTGCTTGCCAACTTGGGACAGTTGTCTCTCAATCGTGGAGCTCAGCCAACAGCCCCGGAATGCTGCCTACGCTGTGGTTGGGGTTTTGTCCTTTGTAAAGACGTACATGGCACAAAGGAATATGATATTCCACCTCCACCTGCCTAACCCTTCCTGGCCCTTTTTCCTTTCTCACCCTGAAATTACAGTGCAGTAAGAACAAGGTCATCACAGAGTAATAATAATAATAAGGAAAGACTTTGTTCTGAGACTCTTACTCAGCCTTCCAATGTGTCAGTCTCCACCCCTTCTACTCTTTTCCCAGGGAGGGTGAGAAATTCTGCCCCAGGCCCCAAACTTGGCCAGGGAGCGTATGTGAGATTACCTGACCTGACCACTAAGACAGCCCCAGGAAAGCACAGCAGATATGTCTTCCTTGCCCTGAGCCTTGAGCACTTTGAAGCATGGGATTCAGTTTCTATTTTCTCCTCTATGCTCCTCCCAATTTCTCTTTTGGAACAACAGAGGCAGGATAAGAGACAAAAGCAGATGCTGTCTATACCAAATCCAGACCAGTGCGCAACACGCCATCTCACAGTCTGTCAAAGAGTAGCCAGCACGGGGCTTCCCTTGTCACCTGACTACATAACCCTCTGGGCAAACTTCTTGCCACAAAGGGCCACGAGAGGGGCAGAGCCCACCGTGGGCAGTGAGGCCAAGATGGTCTGGATGGTCACTTCATCCTTTGGTACAAAAAGAGGCTCTAAACTCCATCAGCTCGAGGAAAACAGAAAAATAAAAATAAATAAAAATTTAAAAATTTAAAAACAGGGAAATGAGTATAAGAGAATCCATTCTACAAAAGTATGAGCACTGGCTGCCAGACACAGCCCTCAGTGGGGGGAATGCGGAGAGGGACAAGGTGCAGTTCTTGTCCTCAAGGAGGTCACACTAGAGAAGGGATGCCATGGCAACACACCATGCATTGTAATATGGGCTGTGATGAACGTGTAGACAGAGCACAAATACAGAAAAAGGGCGTCTTCGCTAGGGTCCCCAGAAGCAGACCCTGAAGCAAACATTCAGACCCTGAAGCACTACGAAGCCATTACGGGCGGGGGGGGGGGGGGGGGCAGGGTGGACAGAGATTACACTGATAGGAAAGTGGGGAAATGAGAAAGAGAGGGTCAGAACCACTAAGGAATGTGTTATCAACCAGTTTCTTCCATGGGCAAGGGGAGTGTCCTTGCATGGGAGAACCCCCCAGGGGCTGTTGTAGAGAAATGCCTCAGAAATGCCCCCCCAAAGGGTGAGGGAGCTGGGGGGTTGTCTACCACCTCCCATCAGTTGCTGGGAGAGGGCTGCTCTGGGGGACACAGCCCCCAACATTTCCAACCCACCCTGTGCATGCAGAGGGCAGACAAAGATAGCCCCTAGGAAAAGAGTTGTGGGTGACAACAGTAAGAAGGCTGGTGTGTCCGAACATGGTAAATGCCAGGGGGTAACAGGAGGGGCACTGATGGCAGCTGCTCTAGACCCACAGGTTCTAACCCGAAGTAGAGGAGCAGGTGAGGAAAGTGACAAAGCGGGGTTGGCATTGGAGTGGGGCCTTGGAAGATGGGTAGGAGATCGCCGTGCAGAGTTGAGCAGGGGAATCAGGGAGGGACGGCATTCATCCCACGGTGAGGGAAAAGCAGGAATAGAGAAACAGCCTGCAGGTGGGCTAGGATTGTTGCTGTTGCATGGACCGGAGATCCAGACAGGCAGCCGGAGCGGCAGACGGGGGCCACGCCCACAAGCTTGGCATTCCTGCAAACAGGGAGCCATCGTGGCCTTTCCATCAGGAAGTTACACCAACTCAGACAAAGGCTTAATGAACTTCCTGGTCCCACGCCAGGCAATCCACTCCATGACTCAACTTCGGGAGGGCAAGACCAGGGTCATGTGTGTTCTCAGCAGTGCCGAGTCCACTGGGGAAAATACTCAACGTCAACCCAAGGCTTGAGTGCACTGAGCTAGCACGTGGGCTTCATAGACTAATGAAACTAACTCCTCATAAAACAAACAGCTGAGAGAAGCAATTAAATGAATGAAAATAAAACAGACTCGCCAAAGCAATGGCATGGTCCTGCACACGGGGGACCTGACATTCTTCAGAAACAACAGGCTCCTGTTTCCAGGCAGCCAGGAGCTGCCTCCACGAGGTATCCGCCAAGCCAGGGCACAGCTTCTCTGCTTGGGGACCCCGATACCTGGGGACTGCCCAGCAGACGGCAGCACCCATGCTCCGGGATCCTGGGCTCCCACCCTACCCTTGCAGGGGGCAATAGCCCAGGAACAGGAGATTCTCTTGTCATTATTTGAGAGATGTTTGTCCTGTCGTTTCACGTATCATCCCAACCCCTTGAGTTAAGGAAGGAACAAAGAATCAAAGCCTTGCCCAACCCTGACATGTGCACATTCTCATTCATTACAGCCAAGCTGCGGATACTGGTTATGTGCTGCTTAGATTTCATCCAGTTTCCTCCATTATCGAGTCAGCTGGCTAGGGGCTTGGCTCCCGATGACACCTTCACAGCTGCTACCACACAGGTTCAGGCAAGACAACTGATTTCAAGAGAAGAAAAGAGGGGCACTTGGGTGGCTCAGTCATTAAGCGTGATCCTGGGGTCCTGGGATTGAGCCCTGCATCAGGCTCCCTGCTCAGCAGAAAGTTTGCTTCTCCTTCTCTCACTCCCCCTGCTTGTGTTCCCTCTCTGGCTGTCTCTCTCTCTGTGTCAGAGAAATATATAAAATCTTAGAGAGAGAGAGAGAGAGAAGAAATAAGGAAGTTGTTAGAGATCGTTTCTGGTCCCAAGGGCTGGTTCTGGTCTGTACAAAGGTACTGTGGTCGACAGACTTCTAGAATGGCTCCAGTGAGCCCCACCTCCTCGTACATGTGCCCTCATAAACTATCTTGAGCTCTGCCTGGACCTCATGACTCACTTCCAGTGAACAGCATTCAGCCAAAGTAATGATATGTCACCTCAGAGATTAACCTTGTGAAGTCTGGGAGTTGTTGTGTTCACTCTCTTTTTCTCTCATTCAGATGGAGCAAAACACCATGTCATGAGGAACTCTCTGGAGAAACCCACATAACAAGGAACTGAGGGCAACTCCCGCCAATATCCAGTGAGGAACTGAGTTCTGCCAATAGCCACCTGATGAGTTTGGAATGGAATCCATCCCCAAGCTGAGCTTTAAGATGACTGCCGTCCCTGCCAACACCTTGACCACAGCCTTCTGAGAGACCAAGAAACAGAGGGCTCAGCTAAGTGGTACTTGGATTCCTGACCCACAGAAACTATCAGAGAATAAATGTGTTTTAAGTTGCTATGTTTTGGAATAACCTGTTACACATCAATAACTAATACAGCCATTTTAGTGAAGAAAATAGTGAAGGACTGTACAGGGACATTAAGAAAGCTTAAGACCAAGAAAAAGTCCAAACTTTTGCTATTATAGACCTTGGGCAGGGATAGGCCTTCCCCATAGACAGCCAGGCTTCTGAAGAATGTTAAACCAAAGACATTGGAAAAGCCCCCTACCCCCCAAAGTAGTCCCACTCCTTGATTTACTGACTCGGGCTGAAATTCCACAATTACTCTTTCCTTTGCCTTAAAATTCTCTTTTAAAATACACTAGAGGGCGCCTGGGTGGCTCAGTGGGTTAAGCCGCTGCCTTCGGCTCAGGTCATGATCTCAGGGTCCTGGGATCGAGTCCCGCATCGGGCTCTCTGCTCAGCAGGGAGCCTGCTTCCCTTCCTCTCTCTCTGCCTGCCTCTCTGCCTACTTGTGATCTCTGTCTGTCAAATAAATAAATAAAATCTTAAAAAAAAAAAAAAATACACTAGAATTCAGAGTCAGAAAACACAAAACCAAGTCCTAAATCCTTACTTCATTAATTGTGCAATTTTTAGTCAGTCATTTATGTATACCTGAAACCACATATATGAAACAAAAAATTATCTTTTCAAAATTCATATTTTTATGAAATAAAAAGTAAGTTACTTTTTATTACTTATATGTCTTGTTTATTTGTTGCTTATATATCTTATATATCATAACTTATGGAAGTTACCTAACTTTTCCATGCCTGTATTTTCCTTTTAAAATAGATAAACATCTGTCTTATACAGATCTTCCTTGACCTACAACTGAGTTATGCCCCAGTAAACCCATCATAATTTGAAAATATCAGAAGTCAGAAATGCACTTAATGTGCCTAACCTACCGGACATCAAGGCTGAGCCTTGCCAACCTTAAATGTGCTCTGAACACTTACATTAGCCTACAGTTGGGCAAAATCCCCTAACACAAAGCCTACTTCATAATAAAGCGTTGAGCATCTCCTGTGACTGACTGAACAGTGTACTGACGGAGAGAAACAGAAGGCTGGTCCGCGTAGCCATGGTCCACCCTCGTGACTGTGGGGCAGATCGAGGCCTGGGGCTCCCTGACGCTACCCAGCTTCATCAGAGAAGATCGTCCTGCCTACGGCTGGCCCGGGAAAGGACCAAAACTCAAAACTTGAAGTATGGTTTCTACTGGATGTGTGTGGCTTTCACACCACCTCAACTTGAAAAATTTTAAGCCAAACCCTTGTAAGTCAGGAGCTAAGTGTATAACTCGTGGAGTGATCGAGATGCTTCAGTGGAGGTGTGGCTAAGAGTGTTTCTTAAACCATACAGGCTCTCTCAAATGGGACACACTCTAAGCAGTCATTACACTGTGACCCTTTAGTACAATGGGCTCTTATAAAGAACTAGCTTTTAGGGAGGCAGATGAAGTGGAAGAAAACAAAAGCGACTGGTGTTGGGGGCACGGGGGACAGGCCAGAAGCCTGAAGTCCCCATTTCACAGCTTTCAAAGATACAGTCCCAGGGGAGTGAGGGTGTTTGATAGCTGACTTCTCTAAGAATTCCCTGGGGCCTCGACCTCGTGGGCTCACATCAGTCCAGGCGCCCAGGTGCTTTTTTTTTTTTTCTTGTTATTACTTATTGAGCACCCACAATCTGGCAGGCGCTGTCCTCTCCCCTTTGGCTGCACCCACTGATTTGACCTTCCTCACAGCCTATGGGGTAGGGACTCTTATAATTCCCCCCTTTAACAGGTGTAGTAAGCAAGGCTCAGAGACCTTAAGTGACTTGCCAGGGTCACACAGCAGTAAGTGACTGAGCGAGAATCCCAGCCTGTCACAGGGAGGGCCAAACGGTGTTGTCTAAGATGTACCTTCTCGTGCTCTGGTCTGCATCTTTGAGGGGAGTGATTTCTCTTCCTTCTCCTTCTTTGTCTCCCTCTTCCTATAAAACATGCTGTGACACTTCACACAAAGAGCCACGTATACAAATCAATTGCAATCAGCTGTATTTCTCTCCTGACGTTAAAAGACTCGTAAAGGAAAACGCACTTGTTTCAAACACCCTTTTCTGACACTAAATCAACTCTCCACCGTTGCTGGAATTTCTGCACAAATTGAGCTGGGCCCTCACGAGACCCAGGTTTACCAGCATAAATCCCAGGTTTGCGGAGGCTGTCTAGATGTATTAATAGAAAGAGCTGATCTGGTGGCTGAGTTTTCCGGTGGGGGGGGGGGGTACAGGGTGTTGGTGGTCGAATCTTCTTAACTTCTACCACAGGTGAGAAGGACATGTGACCACTCACTTTCTAACGTGTGGTGCGGAGATTGACAGGGGCACTCCAGGGAACCTCATGAGCTCCAGGGCTTCTGGTGAACTCTACTGTTACCCTGAGCATACCACCTCATTTCTCATTGCCTCGGTTTCTCTGATTTGCATCAGCCCTCTGAACCAGTTTCCTCATTTATACAGTGGGAATACTAATGCCTTCTCTAGTTTATATAATAGAAAAAAGTGGGCTTGAAGGGGGCTCCAGAAACACCCCCCCCCCTTTCCTGTGATGATTCTGTGATGATTCTGATCATCTGTTACAAGGGGTGGGGTTCTTCCCCACCATGCAGCAGTTCTGTGACACCCGTCGGGCGTCCTACAGTTAAACTCAATTCTGATGCTGTCGACCTGGACATCGTGTCCAATCCCCCAGGTGAAGGGTTTAGTCCTAGGAGACAGCCTCCCTCCACACTTCGAATGTCACTCCACAGTCCAGGCGGCCCCTGTGCTTCTGAACTAAGGGCTATAGATTGGGGGTTCCAGTGTTCTCCTCCTCAGGTCTGAGTGATTTGTTAGAGTGGCTCACAGAACTCAGAGAAACATTTTTTTTTAAAGATTTTATTTATTTATTTGATAGAGAGAGAGCACAAGTAAGAGCGGCAGGCAGAGGGAGAAAGAGAAGCAGGCTCTCTGCTGAGCAGGGAGCCCGATGCAGGGCTCAATCCCAGTACCTTGGATTCATGACCTGAGCTGAAGGCAGCTGCTTAACCAACTGAGCCACCCAGGTGCCCTTAGACAAACATTTTAAATATTAGATTACTGGTGTATTAGAAAAGGAGGAAGCTCAGGAATCCCCAGGTGGAAGAGAAGCATAGGGGGAGCTAGGGGGAAGGGTGCAGAGCCTCACACCTCCTCTGGGTGCGCACTCTCCTGGTCCCTCTACGTGTTCACCAACCTGGAAGTCCTCTGAACCCTGTCCTTTGGGTTTGCACGAAGGCTTCATTACATAGGCAGGACTGATTAAGTCATTGGCCATTGATGACGGAACCCAATCTCCAGCCACTTTCCCCTCCCACCAGCTCAAGGGTGGTACTGAAAGTTCTGACTCTCTAATCACGTGGTTGGCTCTCCTGGCAACCAGCCCCCATCCTTAGGTGCAGTCCAAATGTCACTTCAGCAGCCCAACAAAAGACAAATTCTAGTTTTGGAAGCTCGGTGCCGGAAACAAGATGAAGACCTAAACATATATTTCTTATTATAAGTCACAATATCGCATTGTCCCTGTAAAGTCATGAAAATTTCCCTTTGGCCCATTTTGCTCCTCCTAACCACCCTTTCTATCACCAAGCCAGAAGGCAGGGGAGCAAGCGCCATGATCATAAGAGCCCTCAGAACACAAGCCGCCAACAAATCTTATTTCCACATGAACGTGAATGCAGTGATGGTAAACACGATGCAGTCAAAAGGAAGACACCCGATGAGGTTAACATTTTGCTACATACAGCGGTTTTATATTTTATTTTAAAATGAAGATGGATGATGTCAGCCAAAGAAGAAAACTGTTAAGGGATTCAGAAATTGGCCATTATTCAAGTTTATTTATTTTAGCACCTCAACTTCGCAAAGAGAAGCAGCCATCATCCAACAGGCTTCTCCTGGTTTGCTGTCAAGCCGTGCCGGGCATTTTGGTGCCAACATGGAAGGAGGTGTTTATGCAGTCTGTAATAATCCAGTGTGTGGGCACGAATGCCGGACATAGCTACCAAGCACACGGTTTGGACTTCAGGGGCTGTGGGAAAGCTTTGCCCCCAAGGAGAAGCCTGAGAAAGTCTCAGGGTAAGTGGGATTACATGGGAGCAGACATTTACAGAAGAATTGGCTGAAACAGAGGAAAACTGCCTCGAATACTGGGAGCTACACCAGGGACCCCTGACTGTGTCTCCACAGGGCCCCCTGTGCAGTAAGTGCCATCCATGGTCAGAGCTGCACGGATGTGAGCTCTGGCAGGGATGAGGAGCATGGTTCCGGCGGCGATCTGGGAGAGATCGCGGGGGACGAGCTCTTCTGAGGCCAAGTGCAGAGGTGGGAATTGGCCAGAGTCCAGAGAGTCTTCAAGGTGGAACCTTGGCTAATCACAAGCTAGACGTTACACCTTAATTGCCAGTGTCCCTAAGAACTAAGTATTGACTGAGCTTGCATCTGTGTTGCCTCAAAAATGCAAGATTTGTAAAATTCAATGACACACATGATTATTCAACATATATTATCTGCTGACTGCTCCGATGCAGGTGGAGGAATTTACTCGAGGCAAACAGGAGTAGAATCAACAATGAACATGTAAATAATCCCTTTTTAATGCATTTACTGATCGTCCCCCTACTTCTAACTTTATCTCTTTCATCCAGATTGGTCCTTATCTCAGAAAGTTCCACCCGCACACCACAGAAATGGCTCCGAAATTTTTAAAAACACACACTCAGTCAACCAGTCATTTTGTCCACATAAAGCAAAACGAAAGACTGGACCGATTGCAATTCCATGATTTTCTTTGTAAATCTTTTTTGCTGTTTGTCATGACTTTGGATAGATAGATAATAAAATTATTGCCTTCATCAGCTAAGGAATTAGAGCAAAGGGCTAGTACTGTCTTGAAAAAGGCTCCTCTAATGGTCATTCAGGAGAACCGTGGCTCCCCGGGGAAACAGGGAGGCACTTGGCACTGGGGGCGGGGAGGGGGGGGCAGGAGGCAGGCAGACGAAGATGGAGGGCCAAATTGCAACCCATTGGCACAGCGCATATTTTTCCAATATAAAAGCAAATGGAGAATCCGTAAATAAATTGACTATATAAAAGTGTCCCTTTATATTACCGCCTCACCTTTCCAAGGGGAAAACAAAAAACAAAACAAAACAAAAAAGGTTTCTTTTCACGACCGTCGTATAAAAATATCATTTCTTCCGGGTAATTTGATAGTACCAACGGCAGTCCATATCTATTTAAAATACATACGGAGCCCCACACCCAAACCCCGGGCACAAATGATCCAGGAACCAGCGTCGGCCCCACTGCAGAGGCAGCTGCCACATAATTACAACCTCTCATCACACATGTGGGGAAACAAGTTGTGGCGTTTGGGAAAGGTCTGCAAAAATAGGTGTCAGACCTTAACTAATAGTGATTGTCCTTCCATTCTACTGTAATTTACATTTAATTCACACATTTCATTTCCATTTAAAATATGATTACAGTGTTTTGAAGCACATCTCACCTGTCCCCTCGAATTACAGGGAAATGAAAATAACAGGGAGCAGCAGGCACCAGGAAGGCTGCCGGAGCCCGGGGCTGCAGGGTCGCCAGCTCGCACGCCTCCACCAGGTCAGAGGGGGAGACCGGAGAGAAATGGAGGCTGGGGGGGGGGGGAGGGGCAGGGAGGCCAAATGGGCCGACAGATTACAAGGGTGGGATCAGTGGGGGAGAGGGTGCAGGTGGTGGAGAGGGAAGGGACCCATGCTGGGGGGCGGGAGGGGGCAGAAAGCCCGTCTTCTGAGGGCACCCGCACGCTTGCTTTATAAATTCATTATTTCCTGGCAAAGTGCCCACCTTTTATTTCATTCATTTCAGGTTCATGACCTACTCCTAAATACATGCGGCAGGAAGCAGGTGCCTGTTAACTCTGAGGTCTGGTTTTCTCTATTCTGGAGGCAGCAGAAAAGGAGAGGAGCGCGGAAGGCAAAGGCTTCCATGTGTAGGCTCAGAGAGGACACGACACCCTTCAGAACACACCGCCTCCCCACCTCCGTCCTGAAGCCAGGGGTTCCGCAGCTGCCGGCAGCGGGTAAAAATGCTTCCATGGGCTCCAGGTCAGAGGAGTCATTTATATAACAAGATTCTTTAGGAATTCAGTGGCCAAGCTCCTACAGGTGTTGGGGGGGGGGGGATGGGCTTGCTTTATAATTAATTCCAGCCAATAGCGCCTGGATTCCCAGCATGATTTCGGTGCCTAATCAGAGGCAGGAGGAAAGAGTCCTTGCTTATTCCTGACAGTCCCTAGATGGTGCTCTAAAAACCTTGGGAAAGGCAATGCACATATCAATGGACTCAAAAAAACATTTATAGAGCACCTACTGTATAGTAAGTACCGGGCAAGGCAACAATAATTTTAAACCTTCACTCTAGTCAAGTTTCCCATGTCCCACACCTCCTCTTTAATTTACTTCCTCATTCCTAGGGGAAAAAAAAACAAACAAACAAAAAAAAACGTAGGCACCAACAGAGAGCAACTCCCTGTGTTCATATTACCAGGCATCAAACCTGCTTATGCCCCATCCTATAGTCCTCCCCTTCTGATACAACAGACTAGCTGCTCGCCCTCCCTGTGACCAGTCCTGGTGCTTGGGCTTTGCATATTCTACTCTCCTAACTTGCCTTTTTTTCCATATTCATTCTGTTTATCTCTTCCTTTCCTGTATATTTAACCTCTCTCTTGAATTGAATCATTCCCAACGGCTTGAAAACATTCCCCAGACTTTCAGATTAAAAAAAGAAATGCCCTCTACCTCTCATCCCTATCCAGCTTTAAGCCAATCACTCTCCTGCCATTCAAAGCAAACTTCTCAAAAGCATTATCTCTACCGTGACAGAGATGGCTTGTCGCCCTAGAAACGTCAAACCCCTTTTCTAATTATGGAGCATGGTGGCTGCCCAGGCTATATTTCCAGGCTTCCTTGCGTCTAGAGCAGAAGTTGGATATACCTTCTAGGTAAAGGATTTAGGTAGTAGCCTTCCCCATGCTGCCGCCCCTTATGACCAGTTAGTTAGATGCAGACAGCTGCAATGGTGAGGTCCCACTAGGAGATGACGCTACGAAAAAAGGAACGAGGCTGGATCCTTCAGTCCTATCATGAGAGAAAGTTGTCCAGTGACCAGGAACATCTAGAAACACAACTATTGCAAGAACAAGACACTAACTTCTATTTAGTGAAGGTACTGAAATTTTGAATTTTATTTGTTGCAACATCTAGTAATACTTTAACTGATAAACTCACCTACCACTCATTTCCTCAGTCCACCACAGTCTAGTTTCCAACCCGTTCCTTGGAAACAGATCTCTATAAAACACCAGTGGTTTCCAGGTTACTGGATTCAAGGCTACTTTTTAGTCTAAATTTTATCAGACACCCTCAAAGTATTCCACATAGCTGTACACTCTCTTCTTCAAAGACTTTCTTGGGGCACTTGAGTGGCTTAGTTGGTTAAGAATCTGACTCTTTAGGGGCTCAGTGGGTTAAGCCTCTGCCTTCAGCTCAGGTCGTGATCCCAGGGTCCTGGGATCGAGCCCCTCATCGGGCTCTCTGCTCAGCGGGGAGCCTGCTTCCCCCTCCCCCTCTTCCTGCCTCTCTGCCTGCTTGTGATCTCTCTCTCTGTCAAATAAATAAATAAAATCTTAAAAAAAAAAAAAAAGAATCCGACTCTTAAAAAAAAAAGAAAGAAACAAACAAAAGAATCCAACTCTTGATTTCAGCTTAGGTTATGAGTCAGGGTCATGAGATTGAACCCCATGACGGGCTCTGTGCTGGGCATGAAGCCTGCTTAAGACTCTCTACCCCTCCGCCTCCCTTTGCCCTTCTCCCATGCTCTTTCTCAAAAGAAAAAAAAAAAATGACACAAAACTCTTTCACATTTCTGCCTTTAAGTCTGACCACTCCTCAGCCTCCTTCATAGGCTCAGATTCTATTATGTAGTCTCAGAACTCTGAACTTGACTTCTGCTTCTATGTTGAGTGAGTTGAGTTGAGTTACTGGAGTCCACCTGCAATAAACAACTAGAAACTTAGAAACACTGCATTTGGAACTAATTTCAGACATTTGAAAGGAGGCGGCCTAGGATCACAATCCCTGCAATAAGAGAAACAAACAAGATGAGTCTACAGTCCCCCCAATCTTTGCCAGAAGGTACCTTCTGGATTGCAATAAACAGAAGAAAAATAATAGTGGAAAACTGTGGATTCGCTGCATTGATGAGCTAGATGTCAAAGTTGAGGAAGCAAAGATGACCTGAATTTATAGGACAAACCAGCAGAGATGAGGGAGCTGCCCAGAGAAAGAGATTCCCTTGAGTCTTTGGCTGGATATTAAGGTGAGGCTATAAGCTAAACAACCCCAGAGCTCAAAAAAAGCCTGAGCTCTGCTCAAATTCTAATCAACCAGACTGACAAGACCCTGTTGAACAGTCAGGCACTCAGCAGAGATTTTAAAAAGGTCGCACCAAATACGCATAAATACACTAGCCTTAGAGTTAAGGCTACTCTAAACCTAACCTAACAAAGCTTTAAAATAAGCTTTAATGGAAGGAGCTAATTTATAAGAAATTCAACTATAAGCCAAAATAAATTTCACAATCTATAAATGATAACAACAAAATGCAGAAACTTGACATTCTATCCCAAATGTCCAGCATCCAATTAGGAATTATAATAATTTATATAAGAAGAATACTTAGGAGAAAAATCAGACTGTAGGAGCAGATCTAGAAATAACAGATGGTGAAACAGGCTAACAAAGATCTTTTAAATAGCTGTATAGCTATGCACAGGGTCTCAAGAAATACGTAAACTCTAAAGAGGACAAAAGGAAATATTTTAAAAGAACGAAATATAACTTGCATAATTGAAAAATATGTTACCCTAAATAAAAACAATGTACTGGCAATTACAACAGTAGACTAGATACCACAGAAGAAAAGATCGGTGAACTTTAAAAATAACAATAGAGGGGCACCTGGGTGGCTCAGTGGGTTAAAGCCTCTGCCTTCAGGTCATGATCTCAGGGTCCTGGGATCAAGCCCCGCATCAGGCTCTCTGCTCAGCGGGGAACCTGCTTCCCTTCCTCTCTCTCTGCCTGCCTCTCTGCCTACTTGTGACCTTCCTCTCTGTCAAATAAATAAATAAAATCTTAAAAAAAAAAATAACAATAGAAACTATCCAAACTAAAGGGCAGTGAAAAGAAAAAGGCTGGGAAAAAAATGAACAGAGCCTCAATGACCTGGTGAATAATATCAAGCAGTCATTAGATAATTACAGTACTGAAATAATGGGGGGGGGGTAAGGAGAAAACACCTGAAAAAAAAAGATCAATTTTCTTCCAAGTTTAAAAAAAACTATGAAATCACAAATCCAAAAAGCTTAATGAACCCAAAGCAGGATAAATTAAAAAAAAAAAAATAGAAGGACAACACAATCTAATCAATAAAAACCAGTGATAAAGATATGGGAGTAAATATTAAAAGACAAAAATACCCAATATGATTTGTGAAAAAAGAGGACATCACCCACAAGTCCTACAGACACTAAAAGGGTGAGAAAATATTCTGAACAACTTCATGTCAATGATTTGGCAGCCTAGACGAAACCTCAAATTCAAACACATTGTTCAAAATGTTTCAAATTAAAAATTTAAAAATCATACGATACAAGGTCAATATAAAAAATCAATTGTACAGTCTACGGCCATACCACCCTGAACGCACCTGATCTCATCTGATCTCAGAAGCTAAGCAGGGTCGGGCCTGGTTAGTACTTGGATGGGAAAAATCAATTGTACATTTTATGGTAACAAGGACAATATGAAATTGAAAATTTTAAAACACCATTCACAACAGCATAAAAATATGAAATATGAAGGGATAAATTTAACAAAGTTTGTGTGAGTCCTATATGTCAAAAATTATAAAACATGGCTGAAATAAATTAAAGAAGACCTATATCAATGTGGAAAAATATGATGTTCATTCATTGGCAGATTCGATGTTGTTCAGATGTGAATTTTCCCCTCAATTTATCTACAAAGATGAGTGGGGAAATGGATGATATAGGTGAAGAAAATAAAGAGCGCACTTGTCATAATGAGCACTGAGTAGTGTATAGAATTGTTGAATCACTACACTGTACCCCTGAAACTAACATAACATTGCACATTAATTATACTTAATTAAAAAGAGAAGTGAAAGGGAAAAAGAATTAAGGTGGTAAATTTTATGTAATGTATAATTTACCACAATTTTTTTAAAAATTTTTAAATTAGAAAATCTTAAAATAATAAAAATTTTTAGATGTCAAAAAGTGTATGAAAATTCAAAGGGCTGGGAATAACCAAAACAATTTTTCAAAACATAAAATATTTGGAAGACTACACTATCCAATTTCAAGACTTATAAAGCTACAGTAATCTAAAGAGTGTGATCTATAATATTGATATACATATATATCAATGGAACAGAATAAAGAACACAGAAATAGATCCATCCATATATGGTCAACTAATTTTTGACACAGATAGAAATATAATTGAGTGGGAAAGGATAGTTTCTCAACAGTGGTGTTAGAACAACTGAATATCCTTTTTTTTTTTAATGAACCCAACCCTGACCTCACACCATTCACAAACAATTACTCAACATGTGTCATAAACCTAAATATAAAAGCTAAAACTACAAAGCTTCTAGGAAGAGATCTTAATTGAAGTTCATTACATTCACAAAATTCTGTCCTTACATGAAGTCTGTTTAAAAAATAAAAATGAAGAAATACTAGCCACAGACTGGCAGAAAACTATAGACATACATGACACTGGACTCTTGGGCAGAATACATATAGAATGTCTATGACTGAAAAGGACGCCTGGGTGGCCCAGTCAGCTAACTGTCTACCCTAGGCTCAGGTCATGATCCCAGAATCCTGGGATCAAGTCCTGCATTAGCTTCCTTGCTCAGCGGGGAGCCTGCTTCTCCCTCTCTCTCTCCCCCTGCTTGCGCTCTTTCTCTCTCTCTCTCTCTCTCTCTCTCTCTGACAAGTAAGTCTTTTTTCAAAATAAAAATAAAAGAAAAATTTTTTAAAAAGAACTTCTATGACTCAATCATTAAAAAGACGGAAGCGTCAAAGAAATAATGGACTGAATGGTTGAGCAAACACTTCACATCATTAGTCACAATGCAATACAAAGCAGAACCATTAACAGAACCATGTTATACCAAGAGAAAGGCTAAAATTCAGAAGATGGCCCATATCAAGTGTTGGCAAGGATGTATGGCAACTGAAAAGTCCTTTACGTTGCTGATAGAGGTGGAAAATGATGCAACTACTTTGGAAAACTTTTGATGGTTTCTTGTAAAATTTACATTTACCTCAGCACCCCGAAATCTCAGCCCTAGCTAGGTACATATCCAAGATAAATGAAAACATAAGTTCACACTAAGACTCATACATGAATACTAATAGCAGCTTTCTACATAATAACAAAACCTGGAAAAAATGCAAATGTCCAACAATAGGTGAGTGGTTTACTCAGTCTCCGACAAATCCACACAATGGAATGCTTGTGATAAAAAGAATGAACTTCTGATACTGGCAATGATGTGGATGAATCTTAAAAAAACATTTTGATAAGTGAACAAAGCCATATGCAAAAGAGCACACTGTGATTTCATTTACATGAATTCTAGAATAAGCAAACCTAGTGCCTAGTGCTTAGTAACAGAAAAGGCATGGGTGGTTTCCTGGGGCTAGCATGGGAGAAGGGCATCAGTGATTCCACATGGTGAACAAGAAAATTTGGCAGGGTGGGGAGTGATGGAAATGTTCTATACCTTGACTGTGATGGTAGTTACATGGGAATATATACTTGTCAAATCTCATCAAAGTGTACACTTAAAATGGGTGCAAATAAATAATAAAATACAAAATTTTATCATATGTAAATTATAATATACCTTAATAAGGTTGATTTAAAATGAAAAATAATTTAAATTTTGAAATCAAAGAAGCAACTTAAAGGTTTAAAGTTTCCTTAACATTTCCAGAATACATTTCCAGAATTTCTTAACATTCCCAGAATAAAGACCAAACCCTGAACATGCTCCATGAGCTGTTGAGTGGTCTATCCCTAGCTCCTTCTGCAGTCCATCTCACCTCCCAGCACCCACACCCCTCTGCACCTCTGGCGCGCTGGCGCGCTGGCTCTCTTTTCCTTCTGGAAAAGTCAAGATCTCTCCAAATGCCAGACCTCAATTTTTTTAACCTAGATTAATCATAATCCTCGATTCATGGTATGCTCTCATCGCAGGATATACGTGGCCTGTTTTAATTTAATTGACTACTAAGGTTGTTTTGTTATTTTTTTTGTTTTTATAATGGCTTTCTTCTCACTTCACTTTCTTTCTAGGTAATCTCATCAACTTTCACAAATTTAACCACCGCCTACATATTCATGACTTCCTTGTACATCCACAGCTAACTCGGCTCCCATGGAAGTTATGGAGCTCACTATCCTGCTGCCCATGTCTCAAAAGCATCCAAATTCAACAGTCAAAAACAAACTCATTTTCTTCCCAACTATTCTCAGTAAATAGTCCACCATCCACCTACTTCACAAAGGATCAGCATCGTTGCCTCTTTCTTCTCCTTCATGCCCCATATTCATTTCAAAATTATTAATTTTTACTTACTATTATTTAAATTTCATCTACTTCTCTCATTACCTCATCGTAATCCGTGCTACCGACACCTCTCACCCAGAGTGTTCATATACCCTCCCAGCCAGCCTTCTCCACGTTCTCTCTGACCACCACGAAGAACATAACCTCAGTGTAGCCAGAATGAGACTTTTGAAATGTAAGTATCAGGTCATCATACCACCCCACTAAATCCAAGCCATTAACAGGACGTATGAGATACTCCATGGTCTACTCCCTCCCTCTCCCCTGAGCCACACACACACACACACACACACACACACACACACACACCCTCACCTCCAACAACCCACCCCCCCACCTCCGCCTCTGCCACCCAGGCACGTGGCTTTCTCCTTAGTCTCTGGAAGAACAATCCCATCCCCAAGTGCAAAGCTTTTTTTTTTCCCCCTAATCTCAGAGAAGCAGAATTGTATTAATCATAATCTTTACTTAATGACTCACTGTCCTTACTACCTCATCCGTGACTTGGCTTCTTTACTTATTTCCTTAAGTTGGTAAGTAATTTTTTTGCAATGTAATGGGCACTCATCATCCTACTGACCAAAACAGAAGCAGATAACCAACAGCAAACCATCCGATGACCTCACAGCTCAGCCCCCTGATTATCAACCGTCATCCTGAATCTTGTGTTTATCATGCCCTTGCCTTACTATGTGTAGTGTGTGTGTGTGTGTGTGTGTGTGTGTGTGTGAAATACAGCATATATTTCTAAAAAAAATTTGAGCTGGTTTTGACTTTATAATAATAGTTCATACCATCTTATTTGGGGACTTGTTTTTTATTTAATGTTACATTGCTGAAGTGTATCCATGAAATGGTAGTTCACCTGCGTTGACCAGTATAATATTCCATCACGTGGACATACTATAGTATATCTACTCTACTGTTGACCACCAACCACATTGCTTCCTGGCTTGTCTGGTTTTTGATTATGAACATTCTTGCACGTGCCCCTTAGTACATTTCTTGCTGTGTACCTCAGGGTATATGAGTGCTCGGCCTCAGGAAGTAGTTGGGGGCTGACTGGTTCACACGCCCCCTAGAAACATCTAAGAGATCCCATGGCTCCATGTTCTCTGCAACACTTGGTATCATCAGCTGTTGATTTTTTTATTGAGGTATCTTTGACTTACAACATGAGTTTCAGGAGTATTTGTATATACATGTATTGTATATACATTGTATATACGTGATTCAGTATTTGTATATATGGTGAAATGAGCACCACAATGAGTCTCATTAGCATTTGTCATCACACACACTTACAGATTCTGTGTGTGTGATGAGATCTTTTAAGATCCATGCTCTTAGGAACTTCCAGATATATGATATAGTATTACCAACTGTAGTCACGTGCCGTACGTACATCCCAGGACTTACTGACTTGATAGCTGGAAGTTTGTGCCTTTGGATGCCTGTCACCAATTTCATTCCCCCAGCAACCACCAATCGGTTCTCTGTTATCTGGGAGCTCGTTTTGGGGGTAATTTTTTTTTTTAGACTCTACGTGTAAATTGTCAGCCTCTTAATCATCGCCAGTCAGTGATGTAAATGCCATCTGCTGTCCCCCAACCACTAACTATACTGAACGTCTCTATATGTGTTCAACAGCCAAATAGGTTTTCTACACAGGCCGCCCTGTGCAACGGCGCCGCTCCTCCTTCCCCACTTTGTTAAACAAACTCCTATTCATCCGTCAGATCTCACCTCCAGTATCACTTCCTCAGGAAAGCCTCCTCTGATTTCCCCAATGTGATCAAATGCTGCTATGTTAAGCTCTCACAGGATGAGGTAACACTCCTTAGCATTTCTGCAGCTCTAATCTCTACATGATTTTTGTGACTCTTCAGTATCTGTCCCACAAGTGTGAAGATGCATCACTTTTTCGTGTGTGTGCTTATGTTTATCGTGACAGACACAAAATAAGCCCCCAATTAATATTTTTAGGTGAATGGATAAATGTTACATCCGTAAATGTGTCATCTCACCTGCTCAAAAATGCAGTCCTGGTCACGCTGTGTGAGCTTCCCCTCTCCCCTCTACTTTTCTCTCACCGTCTCTATCCACACCTCTTCTGGCTTCCTTCTCTCTTCCCCACTTCCTATAAGCCTTACCCGGCACAAGAAAGGAATTCGGTATCCACGTGCCTGTCTGAAGAGCATGTCATTCCACAGGAGGAAAAAGTCAGATGAAAAGGGACCAGATCTGAAAGACGCAAAAGATAACCCAGAGTGCTGGTAACAACTACGCTCCCACCCAGTCACCACTCTACAGGGAAACTAACAGTGCGGGGGCCGTGCTCGTTAATTCTGTATCTTATTAACTCATGACAAGAAGGCCATCACAGGAAAGGTGTTGGGCTTTATGCGCCAAATGCCTTTGGTTTTATGGAGCCAGAAACCATTTTGGAGAATGATGGCGAATGGGAAGGGGGCTCCAGGAAGGGGGAGGGGCAGGTGCACCACGCACCTGTTGCTCAGCCTCATTAAAGGGGGCATTATGCTTGCAAAGGCCAGCCCATTCCTGCAGACACTGATCCAGCAGCCCTGCGTTCCGGCCCCTCACCAGTCAGATCCCCCAAGCAGGCCTGTAGGAGACCCCATAAGAGATCTTACATAAGGCCGTCCGCTGACAGCTATTTCACCTTTGCTGCAAACGCAGATACTTCCAAGCTGCCCTCTCTGCAGATGGTTACTTCTTAGGTTCTTTTTCATTTCTGTCCAGAAATGAAATGGCAGAGAAGCTCTCCTGCGACTCCCTTTCCACCTGTGCCTCCCCCTAAAGGACGAGCACCGAGCACCGGCCTGGGAGTTGCCATCCAGCCGGCAAGGCTCGCTCTCCAGCCCGCAAAGGGGAGAGTGAATCTCAGTGCAGCATTGCTGTTTCCCCTTCACTGGGTCGGTAAACATTCTGGCCATTTTGAAGTATTATTTCCCCCTTTAGGACAATGTACTTGGGCTCGGGTTCTTTGTGCTTTGTTTATGCAGTAATGTTTACAGCAAGAGGGATGCACCTGTTCCACAGGCCCATTAGACTCCGAATTGCTTCTCCCCGAGCAGAGGCATGGAGGAAAGCTGGCCTTGGCACTCACAACACACTGCGTTGGAAGACGGGGAGTGGCATCGCAAAGACCAAGATGTAACCTTGAGCCACAAGCGAAGTGGCTCAGGGCTGGGAGAGGGAGGCGGGCGGTGGTGCCTGGAAGAGGCTGAGGCTCCGAGAGTGAGCGAGCACGCAAGGGGACGTGCCCAAGGTCATGCTGCCAATTAGTCACGAAGTGGAGTCACAGCCACAGAGAGCTGATCTGTCTGGCTCCAAGCCCACACTCTCCCCCACCTTGTTATGTCTTGAAGCTGCCTGAGGAGAGGGGAGAGGTGGGGAGACAGGAGGGCAGCCTTCCCGCCAAAGTCAGAGATCCCTGTGCCCCCACTGCTAAGGGCTGTCTTTGTGTCTTACCTACAGGCGAACAAGGCCTGCAGACAGCTGCTCACGGAGCCCTTGAGGGGCGGGGAGAATAGTGGGGACGGCACCTTAGGGTGTGAAAGGGAAAGGAGGGAATGCCTGGTCTCTCTAACTCATCCTGGGAGATTCCTCTGGCTCTGAGGTCCACTCAGCCTAATTTCTGCTCCCATGTTTCCCTCCTGCAGAAAAGCCTAAGCGCGTCCCCGTGCTCCGGTTGAGAAGGATGGAATCAGAAGCCCCCACCCAGGCCTCCTGCATCCAGGACTCCCCACACTGGGGAGGAGATGAGACCGCTAGACAGGCTTGCTGAGTCTTTTGTTTGGAGAGTCAGAGGCACAGCCCGACACAGAAGCTGCTCCCGGGCCCCGGTGACTTACTTTGTCATCTGCCGCCTCTCGTGCAGGTGTGCGTATTTTAGCTGGAGGAGCCCAGGCATGGAAATCGCTCTCCCTGTGCCCATATATTATCAGTATTTTTTAACATGTCGCTTTCCAAGCAGGTAATGCATTTGCAGAGACAGTGATCTTTCATCGGGAGATTAGGATGATTTGTGTTCTCTGTCTAAATTCCTGCATAAATTTCAGAGCCAGCGAGGCACTGGCTCGTGGCAAGAGCTGCGTCCTGAGATGTGGCAGGCTATCTGTGCAAACTTCAGGCTTGCAGCCATTTGTCCTGATTAGGGAAAGGCTTTGAAATTCTTCCTTGTGCCTTACGTTCTTTATTTATTTATTTTTTTTCCCCCAAATTTCTCTTCCAGCGGGTCACCTTTGCAGCTGGTTGCAAGTCTCAAGTTGTGTTTGCTGGGCTGGTCCCAAGCAAAGCATTTTAGCAATTCAACTTCCAGAACTCCTGGTTCCGCTGAAATTAGCAGTGCGGCTCCGGTCAAGTCACGTAAGCCTCTGGGCTTCAGCGGAGTCATCGATCAATTAGAATTTGTAATACCAAATTCACAGGGTTAATGGGAGGATTAAAGAAAAGAGCATAAAGGCAGATCCCTCCTCCTCAGGAGATACTCGGAAAACTGCTGGCAAAACCCATGCCATCGGCTCCATTTAGATCCCAAATTCCATGCACATCTTGGACCGATACTGTGACCACATCCCGGTGGAGGGTCTCCTCCGTCAGCTCCAGTTTTCTCAGTAGATGATCTGAAGTTCCCCCAAAGTGTTTCTAATAACACGGCTATTATATCACCTTGCCTTGTCGATTCCTTTGCTCCAGCCACCATAACAACATAGCACAGGCTGAGTGGTTTAAACAACAGAAATGTATTCCCTCACACCTCTGGATGCTGGAAGTTTAAGATCAAGGTGTTGCTGGCAGTTTTAGTCTCTTCTGAGGCCTCTCTCCTGGGGTTGTAGGTGGTCACCTTCTCCCCATGTTCTGGTCTGGTCTTCCCTCTGTGTGTGGGTCCCAATCTCTCTCTCACAAGGACTCCCGTCATATAGGATGGGGGTCCACCCCAACGGCCTCATTTTAATGACCTCATTAAGACCCTATCTCCAAAGACAGTCACATTCTGAGGCGCTGGGGGTTAGGATTTGCACATGTGGATTTGGGAGCGATACAGTTCAGCCCCCCGCACTGCGTCGTTGAAAGCCCAAATGCACATTGCACGACTTTGAGGCTGTCTCAAAGTCAGACCAGGCACGATAGCGATCCCCATTTCCAAAAAGTAGTAAGCCTTCCTTCTGTCTCATGATGATGCTTCACTTGCAAAGACTTATCTCAGTCACTCCATGCTGCCCCTCAACCGGCCAGTGGAAAAACTGAGAGGAGAGGAAGGTGGGAGGGACTGACTCAGGTGGTGGTGAGCCGCAGGACCGGGTCTGGAACTGAGATGCATGTCTCCTGCCTTCCTCGACGTCTGATCGCACCTCACCCAGGAGCACCTGCCAGAGGACAGAAGCCTCCACGTCAGACATGTCAATGGCCTAGGGTAAGCCTCCTCCCTGTGCCATGTGGCGGGCCTTCCTGCCATCTCCCTGCCCCCCCACCCCAACCACGTCCAGCAGTGACTACTGTCTCCCAGCTCACCTGTGGAGGGTAATCGTGTGGACCACAAACCCCGCCCCTGTGCTAACCCTAAGCAAACCGCTTCCCCAGATCTCGTGGAGGGAGTTGTTTTATTTTGTTTTGTTAGTAGGAGACCATTTGTACCCAGTCGTTGCCAAGACTGCAATGGGCCAATAGCTACACAGGGACAGTTGTCCCATCTGGGCAAACACAGGGATGCGGCTGTGACAGGAACAGGCATAAGAAGCAGGGCCGTGAAAATTCTTGACAAAGCTGCAGGGAGGAAAGGTACAGATGAGGCACGGATGTAATTCCAGCTACGGTCCCATTGTGCCCAGCAACGATTCTGGATTCAGGCCACTGAGCCCAAGGACTAGAGCTAACTTTGTTTCCAATTCAATTATATATAATTGAATTGGAGATTATATATTTATTTATATATATATATATATATATATATACATATACAGAATCTCCACTGTAGCGGTATTTACTCTTCCCCAAAGCCCCAAATTCCCCAAAGCTTGGAGTGTTCTGGGGAGGACAAGTGTTCATTTTTGATGGACTTCCTGCGGGTCAGATAGAGAACAGCAGGGAGAAGCGGGAGAGGACTCTGGTTCAAGATCAGCTATGACACCAGCCGGCTCTGAAACTGACCCAACGTCTTAATGTCCGTGTCAGCTTCCTCATAGAGGCTGATATGATTTTGAAGAGTGTGGCCTTCAGGGTCAGATAGGCCTGGGTCCAAATGACTTACTAGATAGGTGACTTTGACCCCATTGCTAAGCTTCTCTACATGGATCTCCCCACAGGTTTAAGGAAAAAAAAAAAAATGCCCACCTGTCAGGGATGCTACAAAAGGAAAGGAGGCAGCATTTGTGAAAGTACCTATCACATCACCAGGGGATCTGTTTATCCTCTTCCCTCCTTGGCGGAGCCCTATGGGCCCAGGGGGAGGGCTAGTAACTACTGGAAGCCAACGGATGAGACACACGTGGCCCTGGGGCCACCACGGACACCAGCCTTCCCGCTCACTCTCCCTATGACAAAGCTGCAGTCTCCTCGCTTCCTCTCCTTACTCCCTCAGCTGGGGCCTGACAGTGTCCAAACACAACTTCTCTAAGCCCTGTAACCTCCGAGCAGCCCGAGTATGGCTCCAGGCCGGCTTTGGCCAGTAACAGCAACAATGGGTCCCCAGCTGCGTGGCCTCCCATCCCAGGCCTGCTGGGCCTTCCAATCGTAGAATCAGACCCGGGTTCTCCAAGAAGTGATTTTGTCTTCCAAATGCTCTCCCAGGGCACATCCACAGGGCTGGAGAGGGGCCCGTGGTTGGTGGGAGACCCTGGAGAAAGGGAGCAGAGAAAGGTCACTGGAAGGGAGGTGGGTAATGACTCACCATGTAATCGTGTAATCGGCCCCCGTGCGGCAGCTGACACAAGTTTCCAGACAGCAGGGAGGCAGGGACTGGTTGGAAGCCTGATTCCCGGGAGACTGAATAAGCGATCGCCCAGCCCCCAGACCACTCCCAGGCTCTGCCCCAGTTAGAACCACCTCTTTCCCCGTGTTCACTACAGTTCCCTGTGCCTCCATCACTGAAGTGGTCGGAGAGTCCTTCAAGCTGATTCATCAGTAGACTCTAAGAACCTTGAGGGCAGAGACTAATTCCTGAGGTTTTGAAACTCCCTGAGAAATTGCTCAATAATTGTTTGCTAATTTACTTAAAGATAATATGTCCCACCTAGAGCCCCGCCCCCTGTCCTCACAGGCTCCTTGTGCCTGGGACACGCAGGCCTGATGAAAGTCACCCTTGCCTCCAGTCTCACGGTTTACCTGTCCTGTGCTGGGTCTCGTACCTGATCTTGAGCAGGTCTCTTGGGGGTTTAACCTCAGCAGGGCTGCTATGCCAAGATAGGAGAACACTCAGGGCTGACTCCGTTTTCCAGACGACTTGTGTGTAGGGAAATATTTTAAGAGCAACTGATCTCATCTTTACTTTCTTGTCTGTTTGGTTTGTTTGTTTTTTCTAGATTGTTCAAACGATAGCCAGCAAACCCAGAATGTAACCCTGGGAAGCTTGTAAATACTAAAAAGCAGGGAAGAGAATATCAGGCTGGGGAGGGCTTTTCAAATGCATCGTGTAAGGATTCTCCATATCGTTGGCACCTATACCCTCTGATCCCTGGAAGAGAAAGCACAGATACGCCGTCTCTGCTGTCTTTTCCGTATCAGCACGAAGTCTGATAACGCTGCGAAGCAGAGACTCCCCAAGGAGAAGCACAAGGAATAGGCCACTCCTTGGCTAGAAGGGGAACAGAAAAGTAGCTTCTTAATGAATGTTGTCGCAAGTACGCATGGGATACTGGGAGAGCACGCGCCCCTCCCCACACTACCTTTATTCAGGTAAAACTCCAAACGGAGCCCTGGCCAGGAATGGCTAAAGGGAAATTCTCAAAAAAGAACAACAATGAAAAAAGTATTGCTTGAAAACAGCACGGAATGAAACACTTCACCCACGTGTCCCCCACCCCTCCATTTCATCCGCCACACCCCTCCGGAGGGACTCTTTGATCGGTATCTGCTCCAAGAAGGGGAGGGGAAGTGGAGGAACAAGACAGGAACACTCAGTAAACAGTATTATTAACCCATAGGCTGGCAATAAATCAGGGCAGGAAGGTGACCTCAGCGGGCTGGAGTAATCCTGCATGTCAGGATGAATTTATGAGGCCAATTTTATTGGCCTGCATGACCCAGGCTCCTTGGAGACGTCTCAGTAACAAATCCAATCCACTTCATTTATGAGCTGTGTACAGTGTCAGCCGTGGGGCCCAGGCAGAGCGCCCTGACCACCCTCTCCGAAGGGGGTGCCCGGGAGTGTGGCCCTCGGGGAAGCAGTGTTCCCAATCCATCCTGTCACTCCCCTAGAGCTGGCCAGACCTGCCCAGGAGTTGTTGCCTTCAGACTGCTCATCCTAGACTCTCACCCTGCTCTGCCCTGAGATCCCGTGCAGCTGGTAGCAGGGCCTTGCCCCTCTCCTGGCCTGTTCCCTCCTGACAGAAGGACAAGGTGGGACTCCATGTGGCTCAGTGGGGGCACTGGAGGTCTCTTGGGGAGTCCAAGATCTGCTTATCGCAGGACTTAGCATTTCTGATACGGACTAGCTCATGCCCGTAGTTCCCCCACCCGGTCACCAGACCAACCGAAAGTGCCCCCACACATTTCCAAATGCTCTCGCTGGACGATTATTGGTAGGTAATATGGAAGGATCTTCCCTGGGTTATCGACGTCCCAGCTGGGTCTGTGAAGGAGCCGGTCCCCGCTCCTCTCCCCACCCTGGGACCAGAAGGGGAGATAGTCCTGTCCGTGGCCGCTAGCGGGACCTCGGGGCCAGCCAGGAGCCATCCCAGGGAGAGGAGGCAGCAGGAGCCCGGAACGTCGCCTGAGCAGAAGGCCTGGCAAGTACCTGGCCTTCACCTGCTCTCTGTTGGCTCCAAGAGCTGGGCGGAAGGCGCTTAAGTCTATTTGACTGTCCCTGTCATCGTAAGGTTTACGGATGGTTAATTTATTCTTTATAGCACAGTCATTGATGGCTGTTAAATCACAAATGAGAGCCAATAAAGGGTGAATTGCAGCCGAAATTACACTGTTTATATGACAGCAGAGTGCCGGCTAAAAGATTCATATGCTGCTGATGAAGTATGTTATAAATTTTAATTACCATAGTTTGTACAAATGACATGTTTGAAATGCTATTGAGTAATGTGACCCTGACAATGAAACTATAAAATAAATCATTAACTTTCCGAATGAGCTTTTTTATTTCACTGCTGCACAGAGTAAACTTTTCAGTTTATTCCAAATCCGTCTCCTTAAGCCCCCCACCCTCAGCCCCTGGCCTCACGAGTTTCTCCTTATAAAGGCTGGGGATGGGGGAGCAGGAGGAGGCCAGTGACCCTGAGGCATGCCCGGAGAAGCAGCCTGGCGAGGCTGACCCCACCTGCCATAGCCCAGGAGCTGGGGAGGAAGAGTCAGCCCAGCGTAGAGCTGTTAGATGTGTGCCTTGAATGAACCCCATAATGTTTCCCATCTGCAAGATGCAAGGACCCTTTTTTGAACCTGCACACCCTCTAGAGACCCACATTCACTGGTGGATGGGGGCTGTGAGGCCAAATCACCTAGTGGAGCACCCAGCACGATGCCCAGATGGGTCAGACTCTGGGTGGGGGCTCGGGCTGCACCATGGCTGAGAGAATGGCAAGGAGACTAGGCATTTGGTGGGTTTTCCTGTTCTTACAGCATCCTGATTCCCGTGCTCTGGGCTGGCATGTGTATGAATTAGCCCCTCGCAACCCCCATCCTCACCAGACTCCAGGAGCTGTGGTTAAACACATCTTACAGAAAAGAACCTGGAGCTCCAGGAAAAACCTTAAAGAATGAGTCCCACTAAAGGCCATTCAGGGCGACCTCTCACTCCAAGAGTCACTGTCCCAAGCTTTCTCCAGCAGATAAGGCCCTTTTAGTCCTGCAGGAAGGAAACACATTGGCAAGTTTGGCAAAACGCTGGCATTGTAGGATGGTAGCACACCAAGCAACCTTGGCCGACCTTTCATTCAAAATTCGTGTGGGTGGAGAGGGTGGTAGGGAGATAAAACACAGGGAAGATGTTCCCACCCCCGCCCCCAAGCCGTATATAAATTCCAGAAGAAAATACAGTTTGAAAAAGCCCCCGGATGTTTCTCCACACCCTCCTAGGGCATATCCAGTTCCGTCCCCCTCCTTTGCTCATGAGGAAGTGGAGTCCCGGTGGGGCTGCGGCAGAGCTGGGGTGAGAACCCACAAGACCCAGGAAAGAGGGGACCAGAGTGGTGTCCTCCTGCAATAGGGCCAGATTACCTCGAGGCCAGCCTGAGGCAGGGAGCATCATTTCACTAATGGTGTAAAGGCCGCCAGCAGCCTCTCTGTTCCTCTTCTGGAGAAAGGTCACCAAGATGCACCTCTTCCCTCCGCAGACAGACTGCCTGGCAGGGAGGGAGACCTGGCGTGAAGGATTGCTCTCTCCTTCCTTCCATTTCCCAGAACAAATCTGCTCTCTGGAGTGTGCCAGACGAAAAGAAGGTCAAACTCAAAAGGGCACACTATGGGACAGCTTCTCGAAGGTTCCTCCCAGGGGTCTGCAGAGGAGAACTGGGCATGACAGCGTGGCTTATTAAGAGACACTGCATTGAAAAGTCTACTAATGCTTCAGAGGCCTTGCTTCTAGCACCTAGTGGTGGGTGACGGAAGAGAAGGGGCCCCCTGGCTGCACTTCCCACTCTGCAGATGAGCAGGGGAAAGAATCTGTCTTAGGTCCCAGAGCATGTGAGTAGCTGGAGCAAGCCGGAAACCCAAATATATTTATGAGATAATCTGGGAAATTTGAAATCTGACTCAGTCTTGAAGTGCATTAAGAAATTATTGTTAATTTTTACGGTTGAACAGCAGTATTGCGATTATTCTTGTAAAGGATCCTTAATGGTTACAGATGCCTACTGAAGTGATAACCGAAGAAATGCTATGACACCCGTGATTTACTCCAAAATCATGTACGGGGAAAGGGGCAGGGGAGGGCTGGCTGGAGGAAACAAGATGGACCATGAATTGATAATTGCTAGAATTGGTGATGGTCACATGGTGGGGGGGGAGGGGGTTGTTATATTCTCCTTCTGTATATGTGTTCAATTTTCCATAGTAAAGAAAAATTTTTAAAAATTCAAATGCCCTTGGGTGCCTGGGTGGCTCAGAAGGTTAAAGCCTCTGCCTTTAGTTCAGGTCATGATCCTGGGGTCCTGGGATCGAGCAGGATCAGCAGGGAGCCTGCTTCCCTCTCTCTTTCTCTGCCTACTTGTGATCTCTGCCTGTCAAATAAATAAGTAAAATCTTAAAACAAAACAAAACAACAACAAAAAAAACTCAAATGCCCTTGCCACCCAAGGCCTACTGCAATGTCTGTTTTCCTATGCATTTTAAGCAATGTTAGGCTGGAAAATAGATCAGACCACCTGCCTCCGGGGACATGCTTCAGTGATGTAGGAGGGTATGAATCTTTGCCTTCCTTTTGTGGGAGGAAGTCCCAAATGTCAAGGAGTCTGGCACTGAGCTGTGTGCAGCCTACTTCATTGGAGAGAGAAGGCCCTGGTCTGGGAGCTCCCAGAACAGCTCCCTAACACGTACACAGCCAGAAGCAGAAGGCCTGTCTGGGTGGGACTCAGAACCCCACATCAACCTGAACAGTTTCCCTCAGTTCTCGGAATCTTGGCTGCCTCACTTGTAAAACCAATATGGCAGCCCAGCCAGCCTACTTGAAAGGATGTTATGTTCAACTGAAATAAGGAAGGGGGATTTCTAGAGAGAGGGTGAGGGTAAGGAGCCAGAGCACAGGTTCTGTACTCCCCGTATTCAAATCCCACTCTGTGGCTTAGACAAGTTTCTTGTCTCTTCTGCCTCAAGGTCCTCTGTAGTAGAAATGGCATTGTTGTAAGGATTCAGTGACTTAATATATGCCAACAACTGAGAACAACGCCAAGCGTTACGTAACTTAATTATTATTGTTATTATTATTACCCTATAATGGTATTCTAATATAAAATGTCAATATTATGAAAAGAACCACAGAGCGTTACATCAGAAAAGGACTTGAGAAGTCATTGATTCCAAGCTCCATCTTTCAGAGAATCATAAAAGTGATGTGATTTCTCTGGAGCCGCATCACAAGATAGTGACAGAACCGAACCTACAGCAGACCCCATCCCTCTAAGCAGATGGTCACTTCTTCTTCCTTATTAGCCCCCACTCATGAGGAAGCCCAGACTGAGGTGCGTCCTTTGTCCTGAATCTCATGCTGGCTGGGCACGCCCAGGAGTCCCCATGTCCAGCACCTCACTGGGTTAGTAATGGGGGGCGCCCACAGAGGTTGAAAGAGAACCCCCCCCCCACACACACACACATACTGCTCCTTGTTCTACACCTGATCCCGGGAGAACAGAGCACGGGCTATTGGGAGCCCCGGCGGTGTCTTTTGCCTTCCCGGGTGTGTTTCCGAAGAGTGGGCGGCCCTTGGAAGGCCTCCCCTCTGACTTATCAGGCACCACAAAAGCATTTTCAAGGCGATGGTGCTAGCTGCCCTACTTACCATTAAGAGAAAGGACCACATTATTGCTGTTATAAACCATTGATTAAGGTTTATAATAGCAATAATCCCCTCGAAATTCATTGTTACTGCAGTTAATGACCAGTTTATTAGAGCGTTAACCATCCTTGGCAATGGGCTGAGTCGTTTAATGCGGGTAACGACCAATTTCTCAAGGATTATTGCTTAAATAACAATTCTTTGCGAGATGTATGCGCCACCACAAGTGCGGATCTGGCTGGAAGCTTCTCCTCAGAAATAAGTGTTAATTATTTCCTCAGAGTTGCACCATACCTAACAAACCTCAAACAATGAGCTTCTTGTGGCAATGCTTCAGTGACACCAAAGAATCCAAAAGTTGGACAAGGGCCTGGAGAAAGCTCCACACCCTTCCATGAGGGAGCCAGAACTAGAGCCGCCACTGGGCTGTCTTCGGGCCTCACAAACGAAAGCGCTCTTGGGAAACAGTATCTGGCCCTTCGACTACTCTTTCCTCTTCACTTGGCTTCATTTCCAGAACTTTCTACCTGCCTGATTCACGCATCCGCCCCCTTAAGAGGTGGGAAAAAGCAGGGTCAGCCAGGCGCTTGGGAAAAGAGCTGAAGGATGGGAAACCCAGGCCTCACAAAGGCTTAATATACTCTGAGGCAAATATTTGCCCACCAAGGTCCTAGAAGAGCTGTTGGAATAGGGCTACAGAGCAATGAATGGTCTCAACAGTTTGCACAGTTCTAAAGTACAGGGCCTCTTCTGGGCAGCTTTGGGATTGCTCTAGGCAAGAAAAAAAAAAAGAAACAGAAAAATGGGGTCAGCTGACATGCCTCACAGCTCAGCTTGGACTCTGAGAAGTCATGTGTCATTATATCGTGGCATCATTAAACAGAGCCAAGGGATCTTACATTTATCCAGGCCACCTTCCTTGTTGTACAGGTAAGCCCTAAGGGCCAAGAGAAGGTAGAAGGCTGCCCTAAGTCCCACAGACACTTAAGAAAAGTTGGAATTACAGCTCTGTCTCCATCTTTATTAAAATGTTATGGACCTCAAGACCATCTTTTTGGACACATCCAGACAGAGAGCTTTGTCTCAAGAAACAGTAAAAGGATCACGGTCCCCATAAGGAAGAGAACCACTTACTCAAGCTTCCTTGAGTCTGTGAGCACTTGAACAGGAATCTCAGAAGAAGCCAAAGATCTGATTCTCCGACTCTACCCACTCCCCAACCTTCCTTTCATACCTCACTCAACTCAAGTGTTGCAACCTTCACTACTTTCCATCACTTTACATTAGCAATGGTATTTCAAAAACTTTTTTTTTGACATGATCTGAAAGCTACTGATATGATTACACTCTAATTGCATTATATTAACTAAAATAAATACTAATAGGGTGTGAACCTAACATAATAAGCTAGCAAATTGCCATCACAGTGCCAGTGTAGGCTACAAAGGTATCTGCTGCTTCACTCACCAAACACGTATCAAGGCCCTGTTTTGTGCCAAGAGCAAAGGCAACCTCCTTTTTCACTCAGCATTGCCAAAAATTAACTTGGTTCAAGAACAGAAAGCGAGGTGCCATAGCCTCCTTGATCCAGGAATCCTTCAAGTCCTACGTTTTGACTTAATAGCAAGAATTATCACCTCTTGATAATGGCCAGGGGCAAAATATACACTTCTCCTAGGAATTCAGTGAAGGAAATTCCCATAAGCTAACACTTATCTCATTCTTCAGACACACAGACCCACCATCATGGGATGAATCAATGGGGTCTGTCCCAGCTCCCTCCCATCAGGCAAGGGGAAAGTGCTGAAGGCAAAAGACGGGGCCCTCGTCTCTCTCCTTCTCTCTCACTGAGACTCTGACCAACGCTCTGACACCACAGTGATGACATTAGACCCCATTTTCCCCCCAAGTTATAATGTTTACGAGTCCACGTGTCAACATTTGTTTCTTAAGCCATCAAACTGAATTCATGATTATGTGGATTTGATAAACACTCTCACTAAATCACAAGGGTTCAGTGCCTTCTCTCCAGATTCCCCACTGTATTGCTATCCATATGCTTATAGGATATTATGAAATTTTTATTTGCAGCCGTGCAAGATAATAGCATCAATTATAGATGGAAGTTTGAGCTGCATATAGGTTTGTCGTATCAAGTAAATAAGTTAATACATGTAAAGTGCCTAAAAGAATGGCTGGCACATAGTAAGGGCTCAATAAATGTTAGCAGTTATTTCTGCCAGCTATAATACAATGCCTGACATGGCATACGATAAAAACCCAGTCACAATTTCCTGTCCATAATCATAAAAGAAATGCACTAAGTCTAATAACTGAAATGAAACCAATTCAGTGTAATGTGTTCAGTCACTTTCTGAAGCGTTAACAGTTAGTTTACCATGGGGGTAAACAACATGTATGTATCAATGATGAGATGTATACAAATAATTTATATGAGGGCTTTATAGTTAATCAGTCACTCCTCCCTTGCCTTCAACAGTGGCAGAGGATCCCCAGAATGTCTTCTGTCTATGAGCAAGAATCACTTCTCGGGGCACCTGGGTAGCTCAGTCAGTTAAACATCTGACTCTTGATTTGGGCTCAGGTTATGATCTCAGGGTCGTGAGATGGAGCCCCATGTCAGGCTCTGTGCTGAGCGGGGAGCCTGCTTAAGATTCTCTCTCCCCCTCTCTCTGCCCCACCCCCCACCCCACTCATGCCCTCACTCTAAAAACAAACAAACAAACAAACAAACCAAAAAACCTCTTCTCCACCAATACTCCAAAAATCTTCCGTGGTTTTTCTCTTATTCTTTTCATTCCTCTGAGCTGAACTCAACTCCTTTCAACACATATCGAGCATTTTCCATGGGCCAGAAGCTGGGCTGAATAGTGAAGACACAGGGAAGCATGGCCGCATCCCCGCCCTGAAGTCCCTATCTGGTCAGGGAAGACAGACACGTCGAGAGCTAAATGAGATACAACAGGGTAAGAGCGTACCCTCCTCTGCACCATGTCTGCGGGGTGGACGACAAGAGAAAGGAGGCCGGGAAGGGCTCCAGGGCCCAAGCACAACAGAGGAGCTATTATTTCTGCCCAGCAAGAGGAGAGCCTTTCCCAAGGAGGTGGCATTCGAACTGTACCCAGAGCTAGAACCACTGTGCGGTTAAACACCTGTGTCAAAAAGCTGCAGAACAAAAACACAAAGGGAGAGAGGGAGGAAGAGGCCAAGGAGCCAGGGCGAGAGACAACAGTTCAGTTTTGGTGAACTTATCCAAAATTGAATTAGAAAATTGGGGGTAGGGGATTTCAACATGTGCATGCTTAATGTCATATCAAAAATTTTTTCATCTTGTACTAATGTATAAAGGGGTGGGAGTGAATCCTTGGGGCCTGGAAAGGAATTAATGGGGGCCTTCTTGGATCTCCAAGGATTCCCATAGCCTTTCACAAGGCAAGAAAGGAAGGAAGGTGAGTCAACCAAAGGGAAGCCACAGAACTGCGTAGAATGTTGGGGTCTGAAAAAGCATGGAGACTTGGGCCATTCTCCTGCTCTGAGGCATGACTCAAACTATCCACAAAGATTGCTAGCCCTTGACCTAATTCCCAGAAGGCTCTTTCCCATATTTATGGAAAGAGTCATACCTCACATGGAAGCACCACCTTATAGCTGACAGGGATTTGAAACAAACAAACAAAAAGTGGGGAGGTGGGGGGGAACTCCAGAAACTAAGCTTGGCTAACATCTAGCTAATCACCAGGAAAGAACAGTGGCTTCTTACTATAGCTCCTTCCGTTTGCTGGCTTCTGAAATTTCATAAAGATGCTATCAAGCCTCGCTGCCTCCTAGCGTCTCCAACAGAGAGCTGTCACCTCAACCAAATGATTTTCCTTCCCTTACAGAGATTTCTTTCTGTGGGGCAGAGGTGGGAGGCGGGGAGAGTAGGGTATGGCATGGGGCTCATTTCAAATCAGAATATTGCAACAGAGCATGACCTTTTGAGTTTTGCTTTCCTTTAAAAATGTTGTATTTCTAGGTTTTTTTATTGTCATGATTTTTCCTTTTTGCTTTTCTGGCTTCACTGCATCCCTAAGCCTTCCTGGCTCCCAGTCTCAGTCCACAGCCAACAATGACACGGACCCACCCTTCCTTCCCAAGCCAGGCGGCTGGAATCATGTTGCAAGTCACCCATGCTGAAGCCAGGGGAGAGCGCTCCACACGGGGGGTGCATCTTGTATGATGATGAGCGTGACCCCAGAAACAGCCTTTCAGGCTTGCTCAGGTGCTCATTGGTGCTCTGCGCGCTCCCAGGACTCTTTGGTTAAAGTAGGTGGGGGTAAGAGGTCAGCCCTGGATTCCCATCTAGCAGGTTTGACAGGTATGTAGCATGTGGCAAGACGAAAAGCCCCAATTCCACTCCTTAATTAAAAACATTTTTCATTCCAAACCTATAAAAGGCAGATGCGCCGCATTCCTCCGACCACAGATCGCTGCTCTGTATTGAGAGCTGCAGCTCAAATCCTTCTTTCTCAGGGCTTGAAAATACAAGGCCATCAAAGCAGAGCACAATCCTGCTTCTGCCCCCTCCTTCTCGCCCCCTCATTTCCTCTTTTACTGAGAAATATTCGTTCCCATCTTTGCAGGGGCCGCGGGTGTTAAGCTTCTAAGGACACCTCCACGCTGAAATGGAGTGGGAAGGTCGCTGATCTAACAGGACAGACAGGAGGCAGCTTGCATGTTTTATTATTCTAAAACAGATTTTCACCTGATTTAAAAAAAAAAAAGTCCAGGCTACAGTCCCTGCAGAATCGGCGGCATCGAGGCTGTGAACTCACTCCGGTCTACCCGAGCTCAGGCATCTCAAAGCCCATCGTTTGGAAGAAGCCTGAGTGAACCACCTACCAAGAGGAGGTCAGACAAAAATGAAATAAGCACTTGTGTATGGTGGTTTTCTACCTTCGGTGAGTCCTCTACTCGCGAATCACCTGGAGTGAAGACACTTGGTTTGATAACAACTTACAAAAAGTTGCAAGTCCAATTCAAGGTGTGCTACCAGTGCTTACTGGGAAATCAGCCATCTTCGTTCTGCGGGGGTGGAGGGAGGGAGAGGATCCTTCTACCCATTTGTGTTTATCTGTCTGCCTAAAGGGTCCTTAACCTTTTTTTGTCTGGGGTATCCTCTGCTTTCTTCTCAGTGATAATCTATACTGCAAAGTCAGGAACACCAAAACTCCCTTCATGACTCTTTCCTCACTGGGCCCAGCCAAGAGGGGCCTCGATTCAAAGGCAACCTCAGGAAGGTTGAGAGAATGGTGAGAGATTTCCCGTATGCTGAGCCTGCTGTCAGAGCTCAGGTGCTCTCTGATGTGGCGGACTTTCTCTTTCTGGGTTCTAACCCAGCGGTCTTATTAAATGTTACAAAAAAAAAAAAAAAAAAAAAAATCTCGCTCTTGTGAGTGATATCAAATACAATCAATAAACCTGAAGGAGAAGGGAGCCCAAGGCATTCACAAGACACTTTTAAGATTTAATTGTTCCACAGAATTTTAAGCAAGTAGTAGAAAGAAACTAAATTGCATGAAACCAAATATTTTGCTCTAGGCTTCTAATTCATCTCACTTGCTGGCTCCCAGGGGCTCCCACCAGCACGGGGAGCTTGGGACTTTCCAACTGCTTCATGCAAGCTAAAGAACCTCCCTGTCTCTTTGAAACGGGGCCGTTCATCAAAGTCCTCTTTGCATGAAAATGCTTGGGTTCAAGGACATACCAGGCGGAGAAGGGCCGCAAGATGTATTTAATGAACTCAGGGCACACCTTCTTGCTTCTTTCTCTAAAAGGGAAAGCCCCTGGGAGAGAAGATGCTCGGACCCCACACTGAGTGCCCCATGCAGGGATCAGGGGGCACCCGGAAGCAGTATCCAGTGCTCTGGGGAGATGCAGACCAGAGTCCGGAGGTGGGGGAAGGGGGCTACAGGTCTGGAAGCCACAGAATGTGCCACTGCTTCCTGCTTCCTAAGGGAACCTGTTAAGGAGGCACATCTGTTGGACTAGAAGCCATCCCTCAATTCCCTGGGGAAAGACTGCCAGGAACGACGCCCAGACACATAGGCCAACCACAGGGCCAAGAGCCCCTCCTGTCCCATCACAATGCAAAGATTCTTTTGTCTGTTTGGAAAGACACTGGGTCAGAAAAAAAGAGCAGCCTGGGGGCTGAGATCTATACTCTTTGCTGCTGCGTTTGGAAATGTATCAGTGGAGAGGAGGGTTAGACCAGCGGAGGGGAAGGGAGAGGGCTCTGGAAGCCAGTGATCTGAGAATAGGAGGCAGTTGAGTTTGGTAGAATGAGCAGAGGCCCTTACCTCCAACCTTGGGAAAGTCATTTTACACTTTCTAAACCTCAGTTTCTTTATCTGTAAACAGAAATGACAAGGGTTCCTAAGGGCTAGTGTCATGGCCATGGTTATTGAAAGAGCATGTGTCAAGTAGCTTGGGCTGTCCCTGGCACTGAGTAGGTGCTCAATAAATAATAGATATTACTTGATTCGTAATAATTAATAATTACAGGCTGGAACACAATAGCATATGGAGGGAGGCCATCTGGGCCTGGGTTCAGTGGCCTTGACTGCATTAAAGGAAAGTGAGGGTCCATGGGGCTGCCAGAAGGCGGCTCCAAGACTGATGAGCCTCCAGCTCCCCAAGCAACTCCTTCCAACCAGGCCTTCACTGTGTCCAAACTTGGTCCTGGCGCCTCTCCAGGGCCTCAATTCAAGAGCCCATTATAGCAGTAATATAGCTCCTATTATCCACCAGCACTTAGATAAGGAAGAAAAATGGGCCTGTGGGTCTGAAACTAAACATATTTCAAAAACTCCCTGCCATTGGGCGCTCAGAGATCCTGCCATAAAAACAGACACCCCGATTTCTGACGATACACCAAACGTGGCAATTTCGTAATGCTGGCGTGGCTGTGGGCTGCCCCGAAGGAACGCAGCAGAGAGGTGGCCCAGCCCGGGGCCTGCAGTCCTCGGCCGGCTAGGCCCCACCCTAGCCACCCTGTGTGGCCTTGGGCGGAACTGGCGGTTTGTGAGGAGTAAGAGGTGTTGGCAGAGCCCTGGGGTGAGCGCTCCAACAAAGCAAGTGCTCAAAAAAGTGAGTGTTCCGCCGTTGTCGTGACCACTACTCGCTTGGAGAACGTCAAAGTGTAAGCAAGCCAGAGCGATAAACCCAGGCGCCCCTCCCCAGAGAGGAAACGTAGAACCTCGAAGGGGAGCTGGTGACCAGAGTCATCGGGTGTCCCTCCTGATTCCTCACCTGATGGTGTACTGTGGTACGCGCTCCTGTGTTTCCATATGATGTTGCTGTATCATGGGACGAAAGGCCAGGACAGCCTAGAGAGGGGCTGCAGTTTGCAAGAACCTGGCCGAGCACACCCACACACACGCGTGCACACACACACAACTTGGTAAGTGCTGCGGGGACAGGACTTCCAGAGTTTTCCTGGAGAGATAATCTGCCCACCAAACCCACCCCCCACCACTGTCCCTGCACCGAGGATCCCAGCAATGAAACTCCTGATGCCCCAGGTTGAGGGCCGTGAGCGCAGAGGGGTCCCTGGGGCTGCCTGGTCCAGCCACATGCCAGGGGCAGCCACTCCCACACTCGGGCCCTCTCCCAGGTGTCCCGCGGGAGATGCAAAGGTGGGAAAGACAGAGTTCCCTGGGCTCCAGTGGTCCCCAGCCATGCTAGAGATACCAGACCGAGGCCTCTTTGATACAGAAGAGGGCAGGCAGCACGGGTTCAAGCAGACTGCGGGGGAGCCCTGGGAAGCCTGTCTGCTACGCTCCGTGCTTTGCAATAATAACACTAATGGATTAGAGTAGATTTTGAACCATATTTTCAATTATCCAAAAGGCTCCCTCATACCGGGCCTGCGTTTCTTACACATCTGGGGAGTGTAACTGTGCTTGGCTAGTTTAATACGGAGCATTACATGGAGCCTGTTAGAAAGGAGCTCCCCACAGGAACACCCATTAGGCCGCCGCCCAAAGCTGCCCTCCACCAGCCCTGCACTCCTTCTGAGGGGCCAGCCCCACCCGTGCCCACCTCCCCGCCAACCTGTCCCCCAAGTGCCACCGGTAATTTTCCAGATCGCTGAGGAGCTGATGGCTTGTTTGTGTCCCATGAGTGGGGCTTTCGGCTCCTATTTTCACTCAGTCTTGATGGTCCGGGACAACTAGAAAGGGAAAGGAGACCTGTTTTCCAAAAGCACGGCTTGGGGGGGCCTTTCCCACACAGGGGCTGTCCTTCCAGATTTCAAGGTGAAGCAGTGAGTCACTCTGAAGACAGTTGTGGCGGGGGCGGGCGCAGGCCTGGCAGCGTGGGATTGCCTTTCCTTCATTCCTTTGAGGTTGAGAGAGTGAGACCCTGAGGCCGTGATTGTTGTCTCAGCTGCAGGGAGAGAAGAGGAGCACCCTGCCAGCACCTGGATACACTGGCCTTGCCCTTCCAGAGCAGCCAGCATGGGTCACTGGGGACCTGCCCCTCTTTTCCACCTACATGTTATTCCAGCCATAAATCCAAGTGACAAGCTTGAACTTTCCTCAATTGACATGTTTACAAGGGAAGTCCACATTTGACAGGAAAATTAAGCCTATCAATCACTTAACAAGGTCGTTAATGAATGGTTCTCTGATCTCCGCTGGTAGCTGGGTTTATTGATTATGGAGGGGGCAGCCCGGGCCCCACCCCTCTCCCCCCCCCCCCCCCCCCCCGCACTGTCACCCAGCTCCCTGCCCACCTCCCCTTCTGCCAGATGTTGCTGCCCTCTGACCTGTTCCATGGCTCCCAGCCCCTCTCCTCCCTGAAGCCCGGCAGAGGGTTCTGGTTCAGGGTTTATCGGGAGGTCAGACCCCCTCCTGGCTCTGTTCTCTGACAGAACAAAGGGAACAGATGCAGGCTTGGCCTCTGAGCACCCACCCGGCATATGGAAGCTATCTCCTCCGTCCCAATAATCACCCAGGAGCTTGCTTGTTCAATGGCTTTGGTTTTTATTGCGTAGAAACCAACCTATTCCCCAACATAAAACACTTTAACGGTGTCTCCCTCCGGGGTTTCTGGGAGAGGTCCTGTCAGGTATAAAATGTGCAGAACCCCTCTGACAGCCCCAGGAGCAAGACCTTCACAGTTAGAAAGGGGGGACAGGGCAGGGAGGAGGGAGGAATGCAGGGTGGAAGAGGCCGGCTTGCGGGTGACAAAAGGAGTCAGGGTGGTCCCGTCGGGTCTGGAGGATCGTGAAGAACTTTCTGGAGCATCTGGCCCAAGTGTTAAGGACGGGCAGAGAAGCTAGGATCTAATCTACTCCCATTCCCAACACACAGGAAGGTGGGGCCTCAAGTCAGAGACGGGAAGCAAGTATTTGTTGACTATTGACTTAAGAATAAGCGATAACAGAGGAAAAAGAAAAGAAGTGATAGCATAGTCAGGGAAGGCCTGGTACTTAGTGTATGTTCAACTCACACAAACAATAGAGTTCTGCAGCTGCTGATACCTCCAGGATATCCCACCTACAGCCCCGCTGAAGGGAGTAACCTTGGACCTATGAAATGGACACCCAGAGTCAAGGAGGAAAGGAGCTGTTGGCTACCATGGTTGGATCTTAAACCCTACAAACCCGTCAGCCCCTGCCTCAAGGTTCTGGGATATGGGGGACCTTCCTGGGCTTCCTCTGTGAGCTTGCTCTGGGCGTCCCAGAAGAGGTGGCCGAGCCCTGAGCCATCTGAGAGGCTGTGTTAGCTTCCCATCACCTCAGTAACAAATGACTCAAACTGAGTGACTTCACACAACGGGAATGTATCGTCTCAGAGTTTTGGAGGCTCCGAAACAGAGGTGGTCTACACATTCCTGCTCCTAGGGTCCTAGGGAAACATTTTTCCTCACTTTTCCAGCTCCTGGTGGCTCCCGGCAAGCTTTGGCATGCCTTGGTGGGTAGCCATGTCTCTCCAACTCCGCCTTGGTCTTCATGTGACCCGTGTCCTGTCCTTTTCCTATAAGAGTACCAGTCATTGGATTGAGGCCCCCTCCACCAATCCAGGAGGGCCTCATCTTCACTCATTATATTTACAAGGACCCTATGTCCAAATAAGGTCATCTTCTGAGGTTCCAGATTCTCAGCCTAGAAGGAAGGAAGGAGGGAAGGAAGGAGGGAAGGAAGGAGGGAAGGAAGGAAGGAGGGAAGGAAGGAGGGAAGGAAGGAAGGAGGGAAGGAAGGAGGGAAGGAAGGAGGGAAGGAGGGAGGGAGGGAGGGAGGAAGGGAGGGAGGGAGGAAGGAAAGAGGAAAGAAAGTGGTTGAACACTATTCAATCCAGAACAAAGCGAGTAAAACAACCAAGGAGAGGGAGTGGCTTCAGGCAACAGGGTGAACCCCTTCCTGATCTCCAGTGGGCCTGGGAAATGCTGAAGCCTGAAGCCTTTCCAGAGGGCCAGAGGAAAGACAGAGGTATGAGGGACGTGCTGGGAGAGATAGAGGAAGAATTGTATTAAGGTAAATTGCAAATACTAAAAAATATGAAGACGGCAATTGAAGTGTTTAAAATGTGCTCTGGGTAATTCCAAACAAATTTTAAAGCCATTTTCAGACCATAAAATCCTCTGGTCTAAATCACCAGCTCCCAGGCAGGCCCCAGTGCTCAGGCAGCAGAACCTCCCCCAGATGGAGGCTGGCAGGTTTGGGAGTCTCCAGCTAATCCGGCAAATGAGTGATGATCCTTCCTAGTGATTGGAGAGGGGCCCTTCTTGATTTCTCTAGACACCTGTTCTACTTCCAGTCTGATTTGCTGGTACTTCCTCTGGGGCTCATTCCCAGAAGGGTGGCCCAGTCACGAGAAACACAAAAACAAGCCTCACCAATGACGTGTCCAACCTCGTTAGCCAAAGTCTAC